>NC_141219.1:23566388-23923888 GCF_054856515.1 Filicampus tigris | reverse complement strand
TTTTATTCTTATTAAATATTGTCGTAGAATATCATTATGTTTTGCAGAAGCTGTATTTAGCCATTTAAAAGAGATGTTCACAAACGCTGTCTATCCACAATTGGTCTGTGAAGCAAGTGCAGATTTAAAATATTTTTTGTAGAATATCGTCAAATTATCGTTATCGAGTTTTTTGAAAAAATATAGAGATTTTTTTTGTTTTTTGCCCATCTCACCCACCCCTACTGGCAGGCAATTTAGTCGCCCTCAAGCACGCTCTCAATAGACTTACACCTCGGTTTGGTCTGAATGCCTCTGTCATAGCTTTTTACAGTAAAAAAAAAAAAAACAGCCAAATGATAAAAACATTCGATAAAAATTGTGCAAGTCCCAGTTGGTAGATCAAGGACAGGTTTCCCACACTCTTAAGAGAAAGATATCACATTGCTGTCCTCTCCTGTAGGATTATGTTTATCTACACTTAAACTGTAGATGTCATCTGCTGTATATGTGAGCTCATTAATCTGCAGTAGTTTAAAGCTGCTGCGCAGTAGTATGACAGCATATCAACTGAAGTGATGGCAGTCATGGCACAAAGGATGTGACTTAATGTTCACATAGCACCCATGTGATTGAACAGGAGCATATTTTTATGGAGAAAATGCAAATATCCAACTGATTGATATGGATAACCCTGTTCAGCAGGGATTCACAGTAATACAGAGGGAGTAACACCTGTCTGCTTAATTATGTTAACCTCAGACAAAAGCCAAGATTATAAGAGGACATGGAAGTAGAAGGTTGCAGCTTTTAGAAATTAGGTAAAGCAGCTAGTGGAATTTGTTTGCTATTACTCATGGAAATGTCCTATCACCCTATCAGAGACTATCTGTCTTTCTGTCACCCTATTGATCCAACCAATGCTAATTAATATGGAGAAAAGGGCATTGGGCTTAGCAAGGGAAGCGAGTGGCAACCATTGAGGTGGTGTGTAAATGGAAAGAAGGGAATGATTTGTCAAACCCTGGGGTACCGTGTATTCTTACAGTTGCCATACCTTCTTTACCTCTCAAAATTATCTAACTTTAAAGTTAGAGGGCTTTTCCTGAAAACGTGCGATATGATGTTTATATCTGTAGTATCAAATACCTTTATTCAGGAGGTGAGTTGGAGATGTTTGACCTTGCACCCTTCATCTAGCCTTGCCGGGTAAATGTTAGCTAGCTATCATGTTACAGACGCTCACCCTGCATTTCACTTGGAAAGTGGTAGTGGGGAATTTTGTTATGATAAATTGGTTTCAAGTAAACATCTCCCAAAATATACCCAGGAGGATTGTGCCTTTCCTTTGTTTGTCTTCCATTCCACACATTGCCTTTTGAGCTTCATTTACATTCATATTGAATTTGTTAGATGTCATATACTCCCAGATGTTGTCCGGGGATACAGGCAAGACATATTGTTTCCTTTTTGGAGGCAGCTGAGCCCATTCAACTGTATTTGTTCTAAGTGATGAGATAAGGAGAAGCTCCTCCTCTGCGTAAATGTTTGATTAAACTGATATGCTAACATTGTCCTTTGTTCTTTTTGATAATGCAAATAACACAATTGTGCTTTGAGATCATGTTGTGGTAATATTTATTCACTGACATTATTTAAAGTGAAATTCTGAAGCTACTGTCTTTTTTTTTTTTGAGTTCCTTTCCAGTCAGTCTCATTAGGAGCATATGAGATGATCTAATGTAATATTACAACAAGAAATATGTCAGTACAAGAATTATTCTACATATTGAGTTAAGAAGTTGTTGGGAAGATGAGTGTTGTAATTGGCATGCTTGAATAGTTTCTTGACCACGTTTGCACAGACTGTACTGTGCCACATCACCCTGCACCGTAAACGTGTCACTACTTGTACTGTTGAAAGACTGTGCAATAATTTATAGCATGTTTACACAACACGCCCCACCACTCTCAAGCTTTTCTTCAATATACAGTTGTCTGGCAGGATACAGCCATTCATCCCGTCCTGAAATTGTCAGTAATGTCAGAAATATTGTCCATTAATTTGCACAGTGCCTTGTCAATTGATGCAGGAAGCACAGAGGTCAGACCCGCCTTCCAATTACCATAGTCATCCTGGTAAAAGGCCCCTCGACACTCTGCTACAGGTCGCTATGGAGACGCAGGACAGGGAGTGTGCGGTGGGGGTTAGGGGTTGGAAAGCGGTAGAGGCAACCATTAGCAACCCATTCCATTGTAATTAATGGTGGTCCTATTGGCTGGAAATCAGAGCCCTGAAATAGACAGACACATTCTCTGAGAGCAGGTGTCACTGTGGCAAGACATAAGTCCGCAAGCATAGGTTGGGGTTTTCGTCGGGTTGGAAAATGGTTGTAAATCAATACTAGAACACTGGTGAGAATAGTTTATTGTGCAAAAGGCAGAGATGGCCAAATGGTTTTCATTTAGAATAGCACAATGTCCATAGCATAATCTGACATTGACAGATTGTTTGGATTTGCAAGGGGACTCAACTAGCTTCTTTATAGTCTTTCACTCATGCAACACCTCTGATTGGTGTCTTTTGGGCCATACGAAAATAATGACTTGTCTGATCAAGTATTAAACGATATTCACATTGCGAAAATGCAGCTCACTTCATTGGCTTTGCAATCAAATCTGAGGTCTGCTCGCCCATTTGGGATTTTCAGTCCGCCAACCATTCATGCAGCCACAGCCGCTTTGAAGTGCCGGCAGACCCATCTTTCCCCTTCTCAAGCAGATAACTCCTCTCCATCTTGCATGCCTAAATGTGCACACACTCAGACATAAAATGCAATTCTGTGGGCAAATCAAAATGCAAACGCAGGGCACGCAGATGCCCACGTTTGAGCACACAAAGTGGCCTAGGCAATAACACGACACGTTCCCAATGAAGACACAGAGCAGTTGATGGTTACGATTGAGAGAACCAGTGCTGCACTTGCTTAATTTCCATGCCTTCCTGCAATGGGCTGCAGAATGCTTAGGGGCACAGTGGTGTAGTTCTAGTAACTTAGATCACCCACTGATGTATTCCGACGGTGCCTTCATTGCCCGACTCCTCACAAGTATCCATGTATAGTATGTCACACCCACTTAAACCGTCTCGCGCTTAACAGACTAATACGTACATCGAATATATTCACACACAGGAAGCAGCCTTATCGGCGCTTGCCGGCGCCATAGCATCAATTAATTTTGCCATCAACCAAATCCCATTACTCCCACAGCTGTTGCATTGCCATCGTCTCACGCTCAGATCCACCGCACACAGGTGTAGTCTCTACCCACCGACTTCCATCTAATGATGGAGACAAATCTTCGTTCAGCATTCCTTGTGCTTCACTTTGTGAGGTTGAGTGTGTCTCGGTCTGTGCTGACTGATATACTGGTGGAAAGGGTGGAGGAGGTGATGGATAGAAATGTGGTACGGTGAGGAAATACCGGGAAGTCATCTTTATAGAGCGCATTTCATACACAAGGTAACTCGGTGTGCTTGGCATGATGAAAAGTACAACATTTAAAAGCATTTGAAAACAACCAAAGACGGTTTAAAACAAAGTACAGAAATGAAATGCATCTTACTAAAATTGCTAAAAGAACATACAATGCAATATTTTTTCTTAAAGAGCGTAAGCATAACAAGCATGCGAAACAAATCCTGACTTAAAAACATTCACATTTGGGGCTGACTTGAATTCTCTGATTCTACTAGCTTCCGGGAATAACAGAAACATGTATACTGATGTTACAGACATGCGCAGTAAAGACGGTTTGTTCCGAAATTTCGGAACAAGGGTTTTCATGCACGCCGATCGGATTTCCAATCAACATAAACCACCCTTCTCACTCGGAAGAAAATCGTGATCGGAATGGGTTTGATTGGGTCAGAATATTCCGAATGGGGTGTGTACATGAAGCATTTTTATTCCGATCAGGCTTTTCATCTGAATAATTGTGTCCATGTAAACATAGCCAATGTAAAGACTTAAGAACCAAAGCAATATGCTCTGATCTGTTTGTTCTGGTCAGAACCTGAGCTGCAACATTCTGAACGAGCTGCAGCTGTTTGATGCTCTTTTTCGGGAGTCCAGTCAGAAGACCATTACAAAAGTCAAGTCTGCTGGAGCTAAAAGCATTGATAAGCTTAACCTAGTCTGCTTGGCACACTTCACTCTGGATATACTGTATTCTTTAGCTGGTGGAAAGTTGTTTTTGTGATTGATTCGATCAGATTCAAAAGGAAAGGAATATAAAGAGAGACAGCAGTGTTATGAGGTAAGGAATTGCATGTCAAAGAGGTACGATAAGAGTGCGTGCAACTGTCAGAGAAAGTTGACTCGTGCTAACAGTTACCATGTAAACAAAACGCCGGTTCTGGTGATGTCACACCATCTGATCCGAGTCTGCAAATTATGATTCGATTTTTAATTTGCTGCGCCCACTCATTCGGAAGGCCAAACTACCCATCCATTCGTGCACAGCACTACTAGATTGTGTTCACATCTCAGCTCTGTTAGTATATTGGCCTGCTCATAATTCTCAACATGAATAAGGACGCTGCATTTAATTGAATTTGTTACAGTTGATATTAGTACATGCAGTTGTGCATTTTGATGTTAAGCTCTAAACCTCAGGCTCCGCTGTCTTTCCAGGCGAGGCTTTTTGTGCCTGTTTATCTGCGCATTGTTGGAATTTAATTCCATTTTAGAATTAGGGCTGCTACTAAAGGTCATTTTAATAATCGAGTAATCTGTTGATTATTGTTTTGATTATTTGATGAATTGTACAAAAAGATTTTAAAAAGCCATCCCTTAATTTAAAAAACTGGACATTATTTCAAATTGTCAGTGAAGAAAAGTGCACTAAGGTTGCGGCATGAGCATACCAGAGCTCAATTTTGATCCTTGTGCTAAACAGCTGGATTTTGATAAGGACAGGCATGCCAAAACCGTCCCTATAGGGTGTTCAATCCTGCCAACAGGATGAAATTTGTAAGTGAAAAATGAGGGCTATAAAAGTATTAATATAGGAAATTTAAATTTTTCAAAATGTTAAAAAATTAACTCAGTCAATTAATTTTATTTACTTCATTGGCTGCAGCCAAACTTAGAGGAGTCATTGATGCGAACATGGACAAACATGGACTATAGGTAGTTTTACTTTCAGTTTTACTTGCTTGACACTTGTTGGAGAAATCTAAGGTACTTTGTGCACTTTGCAAAGCCAAATTCAAATACATATTGGTTGTACGTCTCTGGTTTATCATCTCAGAGCAAAATTCCCTGCTCACATTACCTTCACGGGGCCTCACAAATCAACGTTGCTGGAGAGTGGTGCTCGTGGGCAGTACTAAATCTGTAAACAAGACGTTTTGGGATTTGTTTCCTTGAGAAGAATATATGAAAGAATCCTATAAAGATGAGGCAGTTTTGATTGTTTTGTTCAACAGTTGAATTTACGGGAGAATCGTGTTCAAAGATCAAAGAAAGCTATTACAACAACCTTTGAATCGAAATACACTTTCTACTTGATTTGAAATGAATTAGGTTTTACTCAAGTAAATACCTGTTACAAGCTTTATAGAAAGTAGAAGAAGAAAAATGGGATTAATTACAGAAAATTGTGAAAGTTTATCAGTTGATAGCACTAGAAAGAAATACATAGCGTAAAAGACACTGTTGTTGTTGTAACATATTGTGGATGCACCTCTTGTCATTCCAATGCTGCTTCCAATAGCGTCCCTTCCCTTGTGGTGCGGTCCTTGGGAAAGACATTCCACCCACTTTGCCTCCAGTGCCACTCACACTGGTGTACCACTCGGTGTGAATGTTTGGTGGTGGTCGGAGGGGCCGTAGGGTGCGCGCTGTTAGCCACGCTTCCATCAGCCTGCCCCAGGGCAGCTGTGGCTACATACGTAGTTTACCGTCACCATGGGGTGAAGATGCGAGTCCATGAATAATGTCTCCATTGTGTGCGTTACTTTAAAATACAGATGTTACAATGGTGGTGGTGGGTGTGGTTTTTAGTAGCCGCTGTGACTGAAGAGCCAGTTGAGTGGCTTAGGAGACAAACGGCAAGTACGTAAAATCAGTGGTCCCCAACCACCGGTCCGCTACCTGTTACCAGTCTGCGGGCCACTTGCTACCAGGCCGCAGAGACGGACACAAAAAATTGCGTCATTTTTTGCGGAGCAAATACATCAGCCACAATATACTCCTCCCGCCCCGATTATTGTGAAATTACGGTGGCCAGCTGTGATCATCAGTGAGCCATCAGACGCAGCGGACATGTGAGTGACAGCAGCCAATTAGAGTCCAGCTTTTCTTTCTCTTCTTTGGTTTGCAAGTTGAAGACGTACACAGAAAGTAAGAGAAATAAGAAGTAGAATGATGGAACGCACAGAGAGAGAGAGAGAGAGAGAGAGAGAGAGAGAGAGAGAGAGAGAGAGAGAGAGAGAGAGAGAGAGAGAAAGAGAGAAGGTGAGGGTGAGACTTAATCGACACACTGGGTGTGATTGCTTAGCGGAACCCGTTGACAACACGCAAGATGTCGCATCTGGCACGCAACGTGGAGCTCAGCAATAAAACCTGGAGCGGAGTGTTTTAACAGCAGTTTATTCACAGCTCAGAAGCAGCCCAAGTATGCTCAGTCAAGCTTTTCAGGTCTTTCCGGCAGGTCAGCGTACACTGAGCAGAACAAAGTAGACAAGACTAAACTAACGCCTGTAATCTTCTACTTCGGACAATTTTTGCATTCTAAAGAACATAGCTCTATGAAAATGAAATCTCGCTGTGGTTTAATAATGTGCAATTTAAAGTCATCAGCTTTTTTTTTGTTATCCTTTGACAGCCCTATTAAAAATATTTCTGCTATGAGGTGATCGGCAGGTCCCCCTTGACAACAAATGCGTAAGTCTGTGACCCTGCACCTGCAATGAATTTGACACTCCTCGGTTGGAGACGTATTATTTAAAATGAAGAATTGTAATAATGTTAGTCACTCAGTTGTTTTTTTGTGTGTGTGTGTGTGTGTGTTTTATGGTATCACAAGGATCCTGATAGCGCTCTAAGCTCATATTTCAGTTTCCTGTTTTCGTTCATAAAATATTATGAAAGTGACTGATCTGTAATTTATTTAGCATTGAAACGTGTATAATTTGACTGTTTTAACAGATCCAAGTAGTCATGATTCACGTAGTAAGAAAAATGTATAGGAAAAAAATATGTAGATTTGAAATGCATCTACTAATCGAATCACGAGAAGGCTGTACATCCCCACACCTACACATTATCCCTTGGTGTGAGAGGCATACTGGTAGTTAGGAAGGGCGCTTCTCGGTTAATGCAAATTTCTTGGTTGATGTGTTTTTTTTTTCAAATAAAATTCGTACTTAAGTTGTATTCTTACTGATAGCTGAACACATTTTTAAACCAACACAACACTCCCTTGGGCTCTGTCTGCACTCTGTTCCTCTTCCGTGCTCTTCTATAAAGATGGCAATAGAATCTCACTGAAATTATTATAAAAATGCCACTTGTTAAAAGAATATTACATCATTTTTAATTTTCCTGCGTGGTCTAGTGAGCTGAATTGTATTTGCTGGTGAACAATCCTAGATGTAGAGAGCCTTCTTCCCAAAGTCTGTTGGGATAGGCTCCTTCTCCCCTTTGACAATATAAGTGTATCAAAAATGGTGGTTAAATGTCCACCCAGAGCTGAAGAAAAAGAATGGATATCGTCGTAAGGAGCAAAACAAATCCCCAGCTAAGGTGCTCGATCTTAGGTATCTCATCCCATCACCCCTTTGACCCTCCTGTTGGTATACATGTCCCATGTTCTGTGATATTTCCTTGCAGGCATTTTTTTCAAACTATGCTTTGTTTTGCTCCTCGCTTCATCTCAGCCATTCACCTTCACAATAAGGCACAATTGATGCTGATACATAAACATACATGTGGGTTTTATGGCTTTCACCCCTCCTTCCTCCATCTTTACCCCTAATTCTCTCACTCCCTCTGTCTTGCCCAGCTTTGCCCATGGGGCTTCATAAATATCATTTCATCCGGCGGAGCCGCTGACACGCTGCAAAGGGTCGACGATAAATAATTCACTCCCTTGGTGCAGGGCAGACAGACTCCCCTATTTAGGAATTCAGCATGAGTGTGTGTACGCAATGGTGGAGGGGTTTGTTGGTGCGATTTTGACTGGTGTTGGTAATACACATAGATGTGGGTCAGCAACACATACTGCATACTACGGGACCTTCGCCTCTGTATTGTTCCCAGGATGCTGAATTACGTTGATCTGGAAAAGTATTCACGGCCCATTAGCTAACATCAGAAAGTAGTGACTGCTTGATTTGTTGATGACTGTTGGGATTATTAGTGCAAGTTCCTGGCCGTTATCTTATTTAACTCAGAAACAAGCCACATCACACGGAAACAAGTCACACAGAATCTTAAGTCACCGTTCAGATGTGAGTTGAATAAGCCATTATGGGAATTTATATTTTATTCAAATTTACTGGAAAAATAAAAACATGAGGTATAATACAGAAATGGCAACCCAAGTGGAAGTAAAACATCTACCGGTATATATTTTTATTTATTATATTCTTTTAAGCAAATGTATTGAAGCACCGTTTTAAATTCACCAATTGTCCAGTTTGTTTGACATTACCAGACACATGAGTAATTCTACTGCACTCCTGCTCAGTCAATGGCGAAATCCTTTTTTTTTTTTAACCAAGTTCAACATAGTTGTAGGTCTGACAGAAAAACAAAGGAATAAGACACCGCTTACATATGTCACTATATCTCTCCGGGTTCCGTTCCTACCCTGGCGATGTAACCTGAATTTCGGCGTATGTCGGATTTCGCCGTTAAAGTCTAAAGTTATGTCAAAATACGTTGTATAAAACAACGAAAATACATTAAAATAAAAAGCATAAGATGCCGTACTCAGCATTACTGCTGAGAAGTGGGTGGAGAAGGACGAGAGGAGGGCGAAAAAGGCAGAGATACTGCCGGCGCGCACAGACACGATCGAGACACTCTGCGCACAATCGCACGGAATACTGGTCTTTGTAGTACAGGAAGTTCTTGTACGCGGAAGTGATGCGATTGGCACGCACCCACCGCAAATACCCAAGCAGAGGTTAACAAGCGACGCAGCACAAAAGCACACTTTTGGAGCGAGGAGGAAAACCGGCTGCTTCATTCATGTGGTTAGTGACATGAATATCAAGTTTTTTATTGACAGTTGAAAGTAACAAGTGGAAATGACGTCCGTTTGACTCATGACGCCGTGTGTTGCCATACTCAGTCACAGTGGGTTATTCAAATGCCGGAGCAACTCTGTCCACTCATCGTGTAAACAGGATATTCCGAATGTTTCAGAAATCAGGACATTGACTTTAACCCGAATATTGACTGCATGTAAACGTAGTCACTATGGTGTTGGAGACAAAATGGAGGATTAGGCACGGGCGTCGTAAAGTCGAAACGTCGTAGGTCGCGTACGGCGTGATACAAGGACTGCCTGTGAATATATATTTTTTTACAATCGGGCTTTTCATTTTCAATCATGACCTTTACTTGTTGCATACACTCTGCAACCGCTACAAATCCCATGGTACAAAAATGAATTGCCCATATAAAGAAATCACTGTACTCTCGACATGGAGCAGGTCTAAATAAATGTGGCAATAAGAAGCGGCCACCAATGCAACCACTGTTTTAGTATTTCACTGTCACCGCCCGCTTTGTGCTTATTCTAATGGAAAGAAGAGTCTTGGATTTGATTAGCCTCAAGCTGCAACATCTAATTGCCCCTTCCAACAAAGCCATATTGAAATGATTTATTCATCTTCAAGCTCCAAACAGTCTGCTGTAATACGCTGCCAGAAAATTGGATGTTCAGTGGTTACTCCCCTCCCATGCACTCTTTCTGTCACAGCGAGGATAAGGGGTGTGGTGTTTCCATTGATAGCAGGATGTCGGTTGATATGTATACGCAAGGCTTGGGTACTGCCTGTGCAAGAGCAGCAATAGGTGTGTGATAGACAAGGAAAGGATTTTCTATCAAATTCTTAAATACTTTATGCCTGTCTCTTTTCCAAGCGGCTGTGCTATTGAATATTAAGTAGATACCTAATTTATATTATTTCTTCATTTACTACTTCAAAACAATTCCAGTCAGATGTTCTTTCTGTATTTTATAGTGTGTTTATTCAAGACCATTTTAGTCAAATTGGGGATGTGTCTGTGACCTGTTTTAAGTGTGACATCTGTCTGAAAATGACATCACAGTGCCTAAGGGCTCAGCTTGCAAACATCATATGACCAAACCCAGAAAACAGGTGAGCCTTGACGGTTGTTACCTGAGCCCATAGGCCCTCCAATGTCATTTTCAGCCACAGGAAGTGGCAGTAGAAGGCAGCAAAATGACAGCAAACGCCCTGTGCTACCACATTGTTTTTGGATTGGGAGTTACTCGTGCGCTCAGGATAACAATAGTAATATTCAGGAGTGCACACAATATTATGGCCAATCCCTGAGCCATAAAAAGCCTATTTTTTTCTTTTTTTCATAATGCTAATGAGGCCTCCACCCAAGTGAATGCCAGGGGCAACTGCCCCATTGGCCCTGCCCTGTGCACGCCCCTGCTCCAAAACACTTTTGTTGCGTGCAAGACTGGTGAGAACAATAGTTTTATGCCCATTTAAGAATGTGACTTTATAAAGCTGTTTCCCATATCATGTAATTTAATTTTAGTTTTACTTCAGTATGTTCTGAATTACTTTACTAAACATCCGAAAATATGATTTGGACCTGACAAGCTACCACTGCTAAGAGGATGAGTTTAACAACTAAGCAAAACATCTTTAAACAGAGTTTATAATGTATAATGTAATGTGTTATTTACCATCAGCTAAGTGCAGGTCAAGTATAAGACAATGCTGGTGTAGGTTTATTGAGGTGACCCTGTTACTACTTAGGGGAGATGAACCTGAATGAGTTGGTACAGCAGACTTGCTCACAGTGAAAGTGTCTTGAAATCAGGCCGTTCATCGGTCTTGTTGCATACAAAGATGGGCCACATGCAGTTTCACCGCGATATATAACAGTCTCAGACCATTAGGTCAGTGTGGGAGGAAAGGTTCGGAGAAATGGCATTGGTTTTTCCCCACTGTCATCATCTGCTGCTGTTTATATTTGACCTTAGTTCATCTGTCTGTATTGAGAAGCTCAGCTCCCAAAGGCCATGCTATTTGGCCTTGACTTAATCCTCAAAAAGGATTGTTCTAAGCCTTGACAAAGTAATATGGCCTAAACAGATTGCGCCGCCTGGTACTCAATCTGTATTTGCTGTAATGTGACACTACAAATCTGGGTGTTATTGCATTAGCTTGGTAATTTCACAGACATGGTATTGTACATATGTGTTACTCTTATCAGGGATTTTGTAAAGGTTGGTCAGGAGTAATCTGTATTTTTTTGCAGATTTGCAATGATATGCGGGACAAACGTAGTACCCCAATAATAACATTTTGAATGAGTTATTTTTTTGTTGAAAAAATGCACACAATGAGGTCTTGTATTTCATCTCGATTTCTTGTTCAGCAGTTTTGTCCTTGAATGGTAATTTTTATGCAAGTGAGCCCTTTGCAATGGCAAAAAAATAGTTTGTATTTATTTTGTTGTTTGCTTCAAACCCTTTGTTGTTGGGATAGTCGCCCTTTTATGCATGCATTGAAAACTATATTATTGAAAATGAAATTTTTGCATGTATGCGCATTTTTGTCCATATTTAAAATAGCATTTTTCCCCATACATTTGGTTAGTTAGTGCGTGGTTCGAGTAGTAGCACTGATGAAAAATTGTGGCCCCCTCCAGCGTTGAAGTTGCCCTTCCTGAAAGGGTTTTTTTTCGTATATTCAAAACATTGTAATGTGGCCTACTTTAACTGTAGTATTCTAAATTAATCCATTATTTGTAAAAACAGTTTGTTTTTCAGCTTGGAAGCATCTCTGTAATGCTTCTTTTGAAAGGAAAGACTTTTGCCAATTGCCTCCTCTCTTTTACAGTAAATTGTCTGTCAGACGTTTGACAAAGAGCATTCGACTACTGTACTAGGAAATGTCCTATGAAATGTGAGAGTGAATGGTTTGCCCTCGACCATGAAATGTCCACCTAATGCATTCCATTTATTTATGTGTGATTAGTGTCAGGTTTTCATGTGTGGGTTTTATTTGGCTTCAAACAGACCGAGAGATAAGAACCAAATTGATTCTGAGCGAGACTTATCAACTGGTTAATGAATCTGGTTAATTGACTGTGCAAAGGGGTGCCATAACAGTTAAGAGCAGCAGCAGTCTGCAGAAAGCAGCCTGCTCATCAGTGCTTGCGTCACTTCACCCTTATTGATTTTAGATTCCTTCTTCAAGCTATGACACCGACAACATTTTTGGTGTGTGCAAAAGGATTATTACCATGATGAAGGCCATTACTGCTCTATCACGAGCATTTGAATGACTTGACACTCTTGTAAAGTGATTAGCCTCTCTGCTGAGATTGCAGAATAGTCCCATTGGGTTTTGTACCACTCCTCCTACCCCCAGAGACTTGCACTGGGGTCTGTGCTGTCAGTGTAACACTGGAGACAAAGAAAGCGGAAGAACGTGTAGTACAGTCCTGTCTTGGTATCTGCTGATTTAAAGTAGGCGTGTAAGAGTATTTGAGGAATTTTGTGGTTAATCCATCACAGGAAATGAAACCTAGAGCTCCCGACTGCATGGTGACAATGAAACCTATAGCCCCCGTGCTTAAGCACAGCTACTGACTGACGCCAAGAAAGCTTGTACAAACAGTCGGCATGTCTCATGGTAGTAGCAAAAGCTTCCTCACAGCTCCGCTTCTCGACCTCACGGCAGAGAAGTTATTGCCCTTCCACTGCATCAGAAATGATCAGCAAGTTTTGGAATCATCTTGTTTTGTTTATCAGGTAATGGTGCTATTCTATTTGGACGTTTTACTCCCAGTCACTACCACCCTCGATCCCACTCTATTTTCCCATCATCCGTATGACGCTGCCTCCCACCTTGCTCGTTCCAGCTCTATAATAAGCAAACAAACCCACTTCCTCTTGACACTTCACGTTGTCACGGTGATTTGCTGTGCTTGTCAGGTCGAATACTGAATGACACCATGGCCTCTGTCAACAAAAGGAAGGTCCCCGGAAGCCGAAAGGGTGGCATTATTTGTGCATAAGGTAGATTAGCTCTCCCACGCGCCGTTCAGATTTTTTTTTCATTGTCTAGCGTGAAACCTGGTGTGCTAGTTCCCATGTGGCAACCACAAAGCACATTGCTTGCCATGCTGGTGGAAGTGCATATTACATGTCATGGAATATTTTAACATAGACTTCCATGCTGTCCTGTTATTCTTGGCACTTCTGCCTATTGCGCCTTTGTAATTACATGTCTGTGTAGTTACATCAAGTATGTCCTTTTGCCTATATGTGTAATTTATAATATATATGCAGTGCTGCGTCATTGTTGCACATGTTTGAATAAGTCACGCAGCCTATGGAAATACAAAGCGTATCCCCAGGTGAAAGATTGGTCTTTTAAAGTGAGAATAAGGCACTTATATTGTAATTAAAAGCGCAGCAGGTTCTTTAACCCCCATTGACACAGAGAGGGACGCCTATACATTGGCGTCCATGAGCAATTTTCTTATGAGCACAGAAATGAGCCTTTGTAAACCAGACACACGGCCACATAAAGTGTTAGTTTTCCCTGGATAATGAGATGCAAATGATCACGCATGGGGAATTGTGAATCCTAAGCAACAGGAGGGGGAAGGGAAATGATATGTGTGTCTGCATGGTGGTATATTCTTGGCCTGCAAACCTAGCAGACAAGCAGATTTCATGGCAGGGAGCTACATGGGGTGTCTGAGGTGTCATTGCCAAGCAGGGTAACACATCCAACCAATCCTTTACTGGTGCAATGGGGGCTGGGGACATACATGGTTGCATTGGGTTCTTTCCACACCTTGCTATTGCTTGGGTAGAATGGGATAGCTGAGCCTCTCCATTCCTAGTGGTGAATATAGGTTGGGTTACAAAATTGGAAACACTATAAACGCCTTGGATGATGCTAGGGAAGGAAACAAATCAGCCAAGCGAATGCATTTTTTGTTCAGAGGACCGAAGTGGTTTGTGGAGTGATAAACGAGGGCGATCTCATGAAAACATGAGATTTGTAACTTTCTTCACATTTTTGTGTTATGGTGGATGTACAAAATGATCTCCTCTCCCAATTCCCATGGAGCTGGCAAAAATGACTGAAAACTCGTTAGTTGCATGCTGGGCTTTTTCCAAACACATGCTACTGAAATACTTGTCTTTATGGATGTACACTACTTGTCAAACTTGCCATGCTATTAAAACCTTGTCAAAACCTTTGACTGGAGTGTATCCAGAAGTGTATTTTTAGAAGGCTACCCTGTATATAATTGGATTGAGAATTTGAGTTATGTGACTAATGCGTGTCCCCTTGTCACAGTAAATGTGTATGTAGATGGAGAAGCAAAACAAAAGAATCTGAAGGTGATAATATTGATGATATATATTGCCCACTCCCAATATCTATACCTGTGTGTGTGGGTGTGGGTGTGTGTGTGCGTGGGGGGGTGTGTGGGTGTGTGTGTGTGTGTGTGTATATGTATGTATGTATGTATGTATGCGTGTGTGTATGTGTGTGTGTGTGTGTGTATGTGTGTATGTGTGTATGTGTGTATGTGTGTATGTGCGTATATATATGTATGTATGTATGTGTATATATATATATATATATATATATATGTGTGTGTATATATATGTGTGTATAAGATATATGTGTATATATATATATATATATATATATATATATATATATATATATATATATATATATATATATATGACCTTCAAGCTCTGGCTTGTTTGCGTATGAAATAATAATGCCATTTATCATGCATTTATGATTTATCCCGGCTTCTGTCGTACTGGCTTCTCTTTTGTTCCGCCACTCTCCTCTCCCGCGTGCAACAATCTATAGCGCCTGTGCATATGATAAAAACTGATCAGAAGCGGTACGCAAGGTGGACCGAACCGAACATGCCATACCGAAACGTATTAATGCACCCACGTATACCGTTACACCCGTAATATGTATGTATATATATAATGTGTATACATATTTTTACTTTTCAGCTTGCACATGTATCTAATGTCCTTTTCATCAAAGTGTGATGTGAAATCACTTGGACCGAATGTTGACTGATAAACACTAATTTGTCACTGCTCTCCATTCTAAATCCTTCACCTGCCAAGGCTACCGCCAGCATGACTATGTAAACAATGCACGCTGGGATCAGTCACGTGACGTCTGGAGCTCTATACCCTGTGAAATCCGCTGCTACGTATTGACCTACAAATCTTTCACAGTTATGCGGTGAAAGAAGTCAATTAATGTATGAGGTCCAACAACCCACACTGGGCTATTGTAATTGAAAGCTGAGCATTCACTGTGGCTCTGCTGTGAAGATATTGGCAAATGTTGCATTTCACACATTTGACATGATCTTTTACTTTAAAAGTCAACATGTTTTTCGTTCGACAAAGGGAATGGGAATGAGCTCTGTAAAGATGCTTTATGTATTTTGCTCACTATATGGCAACATATGTGTTTTTGTGGCTAGATTTATGAGATGTGCTCAGCAAACTCATGGTGGTTTTGATGAGTCATTTATAAGAAGAAACAGCACTAAGCCTTTAAAAATAGTTGTAAAACTTGTACTCCTCCGTTTATGTTGCATCAGGGATATACAGGTAATGTGAGAAATGCCAAAGTCTATTTTGGGGAGTTCCACATGATTTAGCTTGTTGTACATTGGTGAGGTAAAATGTTGGACTTGGACTTTCACCAACCATTCTGTGGAACGTGCCTGGCCCGAATCGTGATGCCTTATCCGTACTGATCACGGATCAAAGATGATACGTTGCACCACTAGTGTGTACAGGTACGCAAAGGCGCGCCGTGACGCACATGAGGTTACGCATCAGTGATTTCTGTTGCGCATGCATACCATGCGTACCAGTTATATGCACCCCTGACCATAACCACACTAGTTCCACACACTACGTAAAAAAGTATAGTCTTAGATTATCAGTACAGTGGTACCTCTACTTACGAAATTAATTGGTTCTGGAAGAAATTTATTAAGTACAACATTTTGTAAGTAGGGACGCCTTTTCCATGTAAATGCCCTAATCTGTTCCAAGCCCCCCAATATTGAGACATAAATGTTTTATAAAGCATAAATATGCATGAAAACATGTAACAAATACATGTTACAATTAGATTATTGCACAATAAAGGAGAGTTGCGCATAAAAAAAACAAAGAATACAGTAAGGAATAAAAATGATTATTTCCCTTTTAATTGCTGTCCTCATCGCTTTTTGCCCTCTTTGGTTCATGTTCTCTCTCAGAAGTGGTTTTTGCCAGCCGTTTTGTAAGAATAAGAATAAGAAGGCCTCTATTGATCCCACAGTGGGGAAATTTTCATTGTTACAGCAGCAAAGATATAGGTCACACAGAGACGGCGGCATAATGTAGCCGTTAATGTATAACATTAACAGCAAACATTCAGAATCAAAAACCAATGTAAATATACGCCGTAACCATGTGTATATACAAATGTATATACACACCAACATACATCTCCATATAAAGTATGAATAAACACTTTTAGCCTGTACGTAGTACAGAGGAAAAAATACTTCAAGTGACAGTGCTGCAGTGAAATATAAGAACTGATTTAATAACGTGGCGACACATTACGGTCATACTCTTTGGCGAGATCAACCAAACTCGTCCCCCTTTCATACTTTTTTATTATCTCTTCCTTTGTTTGTATGGCCAAAAAAAAAACGATTTTCTCCTTATTGAGGTGTATCGTAACATTAAAATTTCGTATGAAGAGACGTTCGTAAGTAGAGGTACCACTGTACATTATTTTGGTATTATGAGACACCTTTTCCCACAGATGTTTGTTTATGCATTCTAAAATGTTCATGGACAGTTGTGGTTCTCTAACAGCTTAATCACTCCACTGTTTCCTCTAGTTTGTTTTTGTCTCTGTATCGTTATTATTTCCCAAGTGAAATGTCTTTTTTTTTCTTTTTCACCGAACTTAACATTTCCACAAGGGAACAAAAGGCTTTTGAAGGTGCACAATGAGAGACATTTCTAAAATCCCTTGAATCAAAGGATGCAGTTCAACTCCTTTCAAGGGTCAAAATTATACATATTTTTATAAATCATCATGGGGGCATTGAACAAAATGAAATCATGCAGTCTGTGATATGTTTATAAAAGTAATACAGTATTTGCTGTGTTATATCAACATGTGGGATTCCTGTCCCAGCAGTAAACATTAGGCAGTTCCGATGGCAGTTCTGATGGATAGGAAAGAGTTAAAGAGCTGGAGAGATCTGTTGAGTCTGCCATGGTGAAGCCAGTGGACTGGAGCGGGACTCGCCCAGTGACTCGGCTGAGCTGGCTAGCTGCCAGCAGCGCCCCATGCTGCAGACAATACTAACTGTGTTAGCCCGAGGAGGGGTTTGTGCTGTGAGAGAGTGTGAGAGCACACACACATAGACATTTGCACACACGGAACTGCTTATTTTGTGTTGACTGGAAGTGTGGGACTTCTCCTTCCTTCTCCCCTTCTGTCATTCCTAGCGTCCTAAATGTCTATCAACAAGCTTGAGCTCCTGTTTTGGCTCTTTATATTTCAGTTCTAGCTCCCAAATGTACACTGAATGCATTTTTGAAATGACAAGGGCTTAGAAATGGATTGTCGTTTTTCTTTGGGTTTTTTTTTTTTAGGGTGACTCTTTGGCCATTGCCAATCACCCCAAGTTGGAGACCTGTGACCCTCCCATAAACTCACTGGAAGCAAACGGGAGGGAGGTGAGGTGTAGTGGTCCCAAGGGGTCCGTACTCTCTGGTTACAGCATAGTGGCTGCCACTGCTCGGGGGTCGCCATGACAACACTATTTGATTCTTACAACAATACAAGAGCGCCACTCCCCCGCCCCACCTTCCACCCCCAATGAAGTACCACATTTGCAATCTAGACCTGTGTGATTGGCCCATCATACTGGCGATAACCATGAAGTGGTTGAATTTGTTGTACCAAGGTCCATTCAAGGCTAATTGAATAGAATACAGTATAAGATTTTAATTCTGCCTGAGAACTTTTAATCTGTGTTAATAATTTCATTTTTTGGTTGTATAGGGTCGTTCAACAATTAAGTGTGAGCAAATTTTACACTGGTCCACACTGGGTATTAGTGTTGCAACGGATAAAAAAAGTCACTGTTCGGATCGGATTACGGATTTAAATCACGAATTGGATCGTTTTTTTGGATCAGAAAAAAAACCCAAAACACGATAAATAGGACTTTGTCTTCATGAATTGTATAAACCAGTTTTGCCCTTCAAATAAAAAAAAGAAAAAAACAATCAAAGTTTAGAAAGTTTAATCTGACTCGTCGATAGACAGTCGTTTAAAATTAGAGGCGGACTGGCCTATAGATGGGTACTATTTTTAGTATTAAAAGTAGGTTACCCAGATGGCAGGAAATATTGCGAAGCAAGTCTGTTTATGCCAACATTGCCATCTTACAATGCTCCCCCCCGACGGTCTTTCCCAGAAACATTCGGCAACCATTGGTGCATACTGTGGCTGCTTGTATTGGTGTATGTGAGATCACTAGTGATTACGAGAGAGCTCTGCCTCGGAGGACTGGATTCTCGAGAGGTGGTGGAACAGAATTTTCACTTGTGTGGGGTCCTCTGTTCAGATTATCAAAGCAGACCACACACAGCACTCCAATACTGTCTATTGCCTGATTGCCTATCTTTGTCTGTCCCCGATCAAAAAAAAAAGTTTTAAGATTTGAAAAATCCTTATTTGTGTACTTGTCCTTTGTTGTTTTTGTCTTTGAATAAGACAACAGATATTTTTAGCAGCGCTGTTATGTTGCTGATTGGCATCTAAGGCAATCACACATGAAGTCCTCAAGCAGCAACAGCATGCAGTAACATGTTAGCCTGCATGGGATCAGAGAGGGTGAGGGAATGCATGTTTTGTCAAGACAAGAAGTCTTATTTTACAAAGTGCCTGTGCTTTTTTGGTACCCTTTTTTGGCCATGTAGATGCCTGGTATCAATAAAACAAGACAACAACCACAAATGTGTCCACTTATGGATAGATGCATGCACTATGGTAGTGGCAATCGTACAGTTGTGCACATCAATATCTTTGTAAATTAGATTACCTATTTTAACTCCCAATTTTGTAACATTGTATATCACTGTCCTATACACTAAGTATTCTCTAGTAAGGAATCATATTTGCATTGTCCAATCTTTCCTTATAACGGAATTTCCTTATGTGGGAAACGACTACGGCACGTGTCCTGTATAAACGTGCAAGTATGTTAACAAAATACATGTGTAACAAGTTAACAACACAAGCAATATAATAATAATAACAATAATAAAAATTCTATTAAACAAAAACAGCACTATAAAGTACAGGTATATGAACAAAATACTGTACAGTATAAGAAAAATGGTCCAAATACTGTTGAAAAAAATACTGTAACACCAATGCATTACAGTACTGTACTTAACTAGAGTAAACTGTACTGCATTTTAATGTTCACTTTAGATTTGAGTTTTTCTGACTCCAAGTGTCTCCTGGATGTTTTTTACGTTGTGTCCAGCTTCGCATAATCGGATGCATTTCACTCTTTCTTTCACGGTCATTACTATTCTTCTTCTTCGTTTGCATGCCATGAACTACAGGCGGAAATGTAAATGAATAAATTTAAAATCTTTTGCAATTTCAGTAAAACGCATGCCAAAGAAGTAACTTACATGTTGCCGTTTTGGATCCGATGATGGCGGAGCGGTCAAACTTTTTCCATAGTATCGAGTGGGAAGTGGAACTGCTTGAGTTTGCGCTACTGCGGGCTTCGCTATGGCTTCCGGGTTCATGATACAATACCGGAACTTCGTTGTAAGGAATCAATCGATAATGTAATAAAGTAGTAGAATATTTAATGCATACGTTTTTTTTCCGAGTGAGAGAATTTCCGTTTGATCTAATGATGGCGGAGTGGTCAAAGCTTGTCCGTAGTATAGAGCGGGGACTGCTTGAGTTTGCGCTACTGCGGGCTTCGCTATTGGTTCCGGGTTCCGGATACCGGAACTTCCGTTGTCAGGAATCGATCGTTAATGTAATATAGGAGTAGAAAATTTAATGCATACGTTTTTTTTTCCGGGTGTGGAAATTTCCGTTTGACAGAGGTCCATAGGTGGGAATACTTACTGTATAGCCCTTTTTAAGTGGTCGCCTTCTGTTCCTGCTTTCTCCTGAGACGTAATATTAACTGAATAGGCACTTTTAAAACCATGAAGCATCAGCATGCCGATCACATAATCATAGTTGACCTTTCAAGTGCCCTTAAATATTTGTTATGAGGCTGGCTTTGAGTGTTTGTGTGTACCAGCCATTCTATACATCTTTCTTTTCAGGTCACTTTACCATACATGCATGTTCACATTCAATATTAAAAGCAGATGATAAGCCAGTGCTAAATCCCTGTCAGGTGTCTTAACTGATTTTCCCCCTCAAAGCTAACTGGCAATTCAAATTTTCTCTTAGAAAATTAGATAACTATTTAGTAGGGGCGGGGCAATTAATTGAAAATTGAATGGTAATTTAGATTTTGGCTTCTCTCGATCATGAAAACATATTAAAATAAAAATGATAAATGTGCCCAATGGGACGGTGAATGCACCTTTGTTTGTCACCCTTCCTGCGCTGAAAAGTTGTCATTGACGGGCTGTCATGTGCCGAAACGTAGTCAGCGACAGGGCACGACCATCACACGCTGAAACGTAATCGTTGACAGGGGGAGGGGCAGATGGCTGCTGGCTTCCGTGTTGGCCAGGACCGGCCCAGAAATACACCGGCTGTTCGGGAAAATATATGGCCACCCCGCCCCTGGTCATGGGTGTATATTATTCCTATCTGTGAAAAACGAGTTATACTAACAAAGTTTTACTAGTTTATTTGACTTGTTACTAATTTATTTCCTGGTTGTCCTTTTTTTGTCCGTTCAGAAAAAACTTTTTGTTTCTTTGGTTGTTTGGCAGGTTTTGCCTTGACACCAGTAATCACGCGTAGATTTTAAAATCAAATCTTTGTAACGAATGGGGAAAGAGGGAAGTGAAGTATGCTGTAAAGCAGTCAGCAAATTTGTCATTTTTTTGGAGTGACCCTCCACCGCCATCCCCAAAGTTGCTTGGTGCCAGTGAAAGCAATATCGACCCCCTCAGGCCATGACAAAGGTACCATTCAACTAGTTGTAAGTCGACGTTTCATCAGAAGAAAATATTTTATGAAGGTTGAAAACGTACCTCGTGTTTTACATTAAACACCATAAAACACAACAACTCAACAATAACACAATACGTATTATCTTGGGTGAAAATTGAAAGAAAAAAATATCCCAAACTGGGTAAAAGACTAAAGCCATATGCCCAAAATACATCATGTGGTGTGCCCAGTGCCCTGCCTGCTGCATCTTGCAGGAAATACCATGTTGGCTGTGTAGGAGAGTGAGAACATTGGCTGGGCCCCTTGTGGTGTGGGCACATGGTCCCAGACAGCCCTATTCCTTTGTCCCCCTGCTGACTTGACAAGCTTTACACTTCACAACATCTAGTGGATCTTTCATCAAGCCTTTCACCTTTAATATGCAATATGGCCTGTATGCCCTCCCTTTGTCTAGCTTTTCTTGTCTGTATTAATAGTTTAAAGTGTTCTTGCTGTGATGCCAGACATGCATGCACCCGCTACTGAGGGATCTTTGAACTTGCAAAGATCCTAAATAGAGGGCACCTTCACTAATTACTTCCAATTTAGGGCTTTTTGCAGTTTCTTCTTACCGGCTGAGGTGCAATAATAGGCCGTGTCTGGATCGCCCTTGCTGGTCAGGATGGCCATCCTTGGAACAGATTATGGTGTTGTTTCACATTAAAAGACCCCAGTTCAATTAACACCTCTGCCTTTCAACACGGCAGATGCTCCTCCTTTCGAAAGTGGAATGAAAAAGAGAAAAGAATGTTCAAAACCTTCAGTAAATGTGTTCTCTGTGGCTTTCAGGCCCCATGTACAAACTTAAGTGGTGGTGATGCACAGTTGTCAGTGTTCAGCAGATGCCTAAAATAGATGGAGCTAATTATCCCATCCCCAATGGCATGTACAAACAGGTTCATATGACAGGAAATGTGGCATAGTCGAAAGAGTGGAAACTGAAAACGGGAACTCCTAGCCTCCAAGTAATGCTTTCAGATATTTGCCTTGGTGTTCTTTTACAGGGTTTCAATTTGGGGGCTTGTGTTGTAATACCGTTTTCATGCAGCGTAACAGTAGCAAAGCTAGCTTGGCACCATTTTGCTTTCTTTCCCATTTCCATAATCCCTGTCAGAATAGCTCTTCCATTACCTTTTTGTGTTGTCTGTGTTCATGACAGGAAACCAAATGGATGTAGCTATCAGTAAAACCTCTACTTGCCATATCTCCTAATGCTTACACACACACACAGCCTTTTGACAGATTGCTCTCATTGTTTCACTTCTCTTCCTAAAGACAAAGCGCTTGTAAAGGGGATTTCGGTCAAAGAGTTGGAGTCGACCCAGAATCATGTCATAAGTCAAATGAAGCTGTCAAAAAAAAAAAGAACCTTTTCACAGCCAAGTCTTGTTCACCTCGTTGTGCGCTTCATCTTTTTTGCTTGTACAACCTTAAAGGGGAAGTCAATCCAAAAGTTTTCTTTACAAGTGTATTTCTGTGCAGGCCGGCCCACTAGTCGAAACATGGCATTTTGATTAACATTGAATTAATAGGAGTTAAGCAGTAAAATCCACCTGTTTTTGTCCATCTGTTGTCAACTGAAAAAGACATCACAGTTGCTCAGGATTCAGATATCGACCAACCATGGTTCAGCTTCAGAAAACTGGTGAGCTGTGATTGGTCGTTACCTTAGCCATGAGCAACTGTAATATAATTTTCAGTCGACTGAAGTGACAAAATGTCCGCCCCCCCCTCCCTGAAATGCCTAAAAACAGGTGGATTTTGATGCTTTCCTCAGATTCCACAAACGTAATATTAATCAGAATGCCTTGTTTCAACTAGTGAAGGTGCAGAAAACATATTATTGCAAAGCATTTTTGTGGCTTGACTTGCCCTTTAACGCAACAAACTATTCGTTTAGAGTTTAGACATTTGTCAGTGGAGTAATGACTGCCGCACCAAGATACTTTAATATACTATTGTTCAATATGCTCACAATTACTTTAAACGTGAATGCCCAAAATATAATGCTGAGGATTACTCAACAATTGTTTTCGACAAGTACCACTGTGTGAACACAGGTCAGGGCTCTGTGCCAAGTTCTTTCACACTAAACTCACATGAGAAAGTCTGGCTGCAGAGCTCACCTCTCAGTCCTCTCCTGCTCACGTCTCAAGCCCCTGTCCTGAATACCCCACTGTCAGGCCATAAATAAATTGGATAGTTTCAAAATAAAATTGCTATCCATTTCCGGTCCAAAACTGAAAACAAAACAAACGTATGACAAAAATGCCATTCCTAATATGGAAAACATATGTGCATACTGCATATGTTTGCTTTTAGGAAGGAAAAAATTGAACCCATGCACATCAAGTATCTTATTAGTTCATGCTCAAATGCAAGTACAAAAGATCCATTATTCAACAACAAAGGGTTTGAAACAAACAAAATAACCACATACTGTGATTTATGTAATATTTTGTTTTTCCAGTGCAAAGTGCTCTCGTGCATAAAAATTACTACTCAAAGACTGCTCCAATCTGGTAAACAACAAACCAACATTAAGTGAAAGAACTCATTTTGTCATTTTTTTTAAGAATTACAAAGATTAAATCAATTGCGTTAAAGATTTTAATATTGTACTGTGTACTGTTCATCCAACATGTCATTAAATATCCAAATAAACCAGACACACTTTCTCTTGTATGATACAGTGCAGTATTGATCCGTTAACTCTGCTTTGTAAAGCATCCAAACAAAACAGGTGCATTTCCTCTTCATGGTGAGTCCGCCAGAAGTCACAACAGTATGCAACGCTATTAACGGCATTAAATATGTCCATATTTTTTAAGGACACACGGGGCACAACTGCTCATGCACTTAAAATGGACTGTCAACACTTTTTGTGAAGAAAAACAAAATGCTGTTGTTCATGCACCTTTATTGAGATCCACCACACTTCACATCGCAGCATGCATTGCGGCATCCAGTACTGAACATTTCCCGTATTAAGGACGTTAATCATTATCGTGTAAGTGTGTTTGTTACCCTTAGTTTGTTAAATGTGTGTCTTAACTGTTGGGTTAAATTTGTGTTGCAAATTATAAACATGAGCATCCCCGGTGTAGATTTGCTGTATGCTATTTATATTGCCTTTCAAGGAACCCATTACCTTGCTACTAGGGATGTCACGATATCCAAATGTCACAATGCGATAATATCACGATATGAACTTCGCGATACGATAATTATCACAATATTGTGGGGAGGTTGACAATGTATAAAAAGCTCTTGATACTGTATAAAAGATCACAATATTGTAAATAAATAGCTCATATAAAAAAATTAAAAAAACATCACAAATTTCTGTTTTTTTGTTCCTAATAATAGCGTTCACAAAAAATAGGCGTGGCCAGTAATGGGCTCCTATTGGCGATTAGAGTGGGTCTTCAACAAAGGTGGCATCAAATTAAACTTCATTAATAAACTAACCACCAGAGGATGCTGGAACTGCGCAAATGGAAGACAACTTGGGCTTTTTAACATTTTAACAGATTTGCTGCTATTAATATCGTGACATGACGACGACGATACATTGTGGCAATTTCAATATCGCAATATCACGATATTGCTGATATTGTGACATCCCTAATACATATGTAATAGGCATGCCACAATATCGTCAATATCGTGACATGACGACAATATATTGCGCCAATTTTCATATTGCGATATCACAATATTGCAGATATTGTGACATCTCTACTTGATACCTACATTTATTACATTATTTATTGAAGTGGTAAAACATTAACGTTAACCGTCTGTTCCACATCATTGAACATTTTGTTTTCATTGAGAGACCTCTAGTGGATTAAATTACATTTTGTGTTGAAATTTTAAAATAAATATTGCCTGCTAAACATTTCTTAATTTACCATGACACCTCGGTAGAGAGTTCCGTACTGTAGGTGTACCTTCCCTTTTTGGAATGTGCGTTTTTTAATGTGTTTACCTTTGGCTGCCGGTGTGCATTTGTCACTGCTTTTGAAGATAATTATTCTCTATGTTCCAATTTAATTCCAGTACGCATGTTGCTCCTCATATCGCTGCAGCACAGCTGGTCTCACCCTGAGCACTTCCACTTTTACTGAGCCTTTGCAAAACACAACCATGAATTTGCAATCTACCTGTATAGATGCTGCTGTGGATTCCTCTCTGTTTTTTTGTTTATATTCAGGACACCTATGTATATGAGATCTGTACAAGTAAATCCATAGCAACCAAATGTGACTGATAGCACTGTGGGTAATTAAGTGACGAGCAGTCAGTCATAATACCCACAAGCATGTAAACAAGGACTGAAGTCGCCTCTATGTACTTGGTACTACCTCCTTGCCTTTTGGCTAAACAACCTTCAAGGGCAGTATTAATAATTTAAGCAAACGCTCAGACGTGGTGGAGAGGACGAGAGTGACCTGCAAGAAGCACTCTGCTTGAGAGAGGCTATTAAATATGGAAACTATGTGGTGGTGACTAATCATGTTTTTTTGTTTTGCAAGAGCTTAACGTCTACCATACCATGGGATCGCGTCTCCCGGCAAATAAGGTTAATTGTTTGATCAAGAGAAATAAAAAGGATTAGGCTCGGCACTGCGGTAGGGATGTAGATGGTTTTTTTCTGTTTGCACTTGCTTTGCTATGATATGGTTCCATCAGGTGCATGGGCTACCATAACCTTTTGTTCATCATACAGGTTGTTGGATTAGCTGAGAGACCGGCATTCAGTATTTTTTATAGCAATCCCTCCTTTAAAATAAATAGAAAAAATGTTGAACAAAAAGTTATTTATTGGCTTCTGATTTCTAAATTAGTGATCCATCACTTTGTACACTTTCATTTAGAGTATGAAAATGTGCAGTAGATGGGTTCACAGTCATAACGGCACAAAAAATGAGTTTGACACCCCTGCTATAAGAGAATCAAAGACCAAATGATAGACAGGATAGCATTATTGTGGCAGTAATGTCAAAGCACTTTACTAAGGGTAAAATCAAATTGCATTAGCATATTTCTAGTTTCAATTTATATCCTTTGCAATTATTTTTATTTGTGTTTGTTTATTTCTGACTTTGTAACAGATGTTTGAAGCATATCTCCTGGACCACACGCAGTTACACAGATACTTGCATATTGATGCCTGTGTTGAATTCTGCTGAACGCCATTAGGAAAACACACACACACACGTGCTGGGTCATTATTTTTCTGTTTAGGATTAGGTCCATATGTGGCCAGCTTGCCCTCCTAAGTTGGTGTGGTGTTAAGGGTGGACTAGTGGGATGTGCCTGAAACCCTCAGGGGGAAAGACTGAACTGCACACAAATGATTACTGCTCATCAGCTGCTGCCACACAGCCACTTATTTGCTCAGCACCTTGGCTCGTCTCAGCCTTGGATCTGCAGACGCACATTTAAGGGAACATCCCTCATTATACATCAGTGTTGAAGGGAGGAACAAAGAAGGGGAGAGCCCTGTTGCTTTGGAGAGCGAGGGTCAAATGAAGAAAAATGCAAAGTGTTCATCATCTTTACAATCCTATTCTCCATAAAATGTTTCACTCATCTATTTTGGGAAAGAACTTCAACATGACAGAAAAGTGTTGCGTCAGGCTTATCTGATACCCCTCCGGTCAATTATTTATGGTCACTATAGCAAGTAAGGTGTATGCAGCATATTAAATACATAATCCTCTCATCTTTTATTGATGCTCCTTTGAAGGACACTTCACTGTTAAGATTGACAGGAGAGCTTCATATTTAGAGATTTGAAAGCCTCATTTGAGCCAATAGTGAAACAAACGCCTCCGAGTATTTGATGCCGTTAACAGGAGACTTGGCTATTGGACCATCTTGCTCTGCAGAGGTGACATCCGTTCTTGAAATACAGTAAACATTTACAGGCTGTTATACTCAGCAACAGACTGTTTACACACCTTGGCTGAATGATAAGATGGCGCGCCAGCTGCACTCTGATCAAATCTGCCACAGGACATGTTTGTGTCAAGTGCTCGTGCTCTCCAACCCATGTTTCCATTGTGAGAGGGACACATGCAGATAGAGTGGTGCGAGGGAGACAGGGGACGCCTCGTGATGCGTTCCGTCTCTCCCTTTATAATTGCGTGCGGACAAAAACATGCGCGCGCACGATATCATCGCACAATCCAGCAACGATACCACCCGCCAGCGTTCCGGAAATAGGCTTTATCGAACTTTTTGACTCTGAAGCGTTATCGTAATTGCTGAGATTATAAATGTTTTGTGGTTACAGCACTGCCAAATGGATTACAATAATAGGGTGTAATTGCTACAGCCCATCTTTCTGTTTATTTCATTTGTGAATCTTCAAGCAGTACTGGAAGAGGTCCTTGCAGTCTGTTAAGACAAGCTAGTTAAAACATTTACATTGAAAATGTGGGAAAATTGGACAATTTGTTTAGGCAAAACGAGCTTTAATTGGTATTGCCAATTTCATATATAATAAGCACAACTGCATAATTATGCACTCAATTAGAGGGGTCAAAATTAATCAAATAATCCACAGCCAATCGATTACCAAAAAATTCAACTGTTTTAATTATCCAAAAATCGTTTGGGGCTATTGTGTAATAAAATTCTACACATCCTCTGATTTCAGCCTCTCAATAGTAATTATCTAATTTCTGTTGTCCTTCATGAAAACCAACTGATTATATTTCGTTTAATAAAAATAAGTTATCTGCAAACATCTGCTTTTACTTTCTAAAATAATGACTGAACCAGGGACTAAATCATTGTAAAAAAAAAAAAAGAGATCCATCTCGTGTGATATTGCTAATTTTGTTGTTGTTGTTGTTTGTAATATCTAAACAATATCAAATAAACAGCAATGATAATTATCAGGATCGTTATCATGCTCCTGCAGAGCTTTCTGATCATTTGAATCTGGTGTGCTAGAGGAGGGAAACATCTAAAACGTGCAAGATATTGGCCCTCGAGGACCGGAGTTTGACACTTGTGATCTATGGTGTTTCAAATTATGCGTTAGCATTACGTTAGCAGAGACTAAACTAAATGTTCGTGAGACGAACATATATGATAAAATATACAACTTGTGTACCTCTCTTTATTGGGTGTTTAGTTTTACAGTAAATTTCAACTGGAGTGTCAATGAAAGGTTTGAAGCAAGCGCACCTTGACTCTTTTTGAAGAGCTGTTTGCTGTCTGCCAAGCTGCACACGCATGATTAGGAAGGACAAAATAGCATACTATAGTACCAATTTTTGTTTCTATGCATCTCTACTTGTAATTTCTGTGACACGACACAAGTCGTTTGGTTGTCTCCCAGGCTCTTGACACACGGGGTCAACTGACGGCCATATGTACAGTACGTGCCTGTTTCTCCAAAGGTGACGTTGTTGGATGCTTCTCTGGCACAATTTGGTGGAAGTGGCTGCCAAAAAGAAGAATAAAAGTCATTGTACTTGGCTTGGCAGAATTTGAGAACCAAACAATAGTGTGTTGACTTCTATAATCAGATGGCTTCCAGTTTTATTTTTCAAAAGAGGATTGTAGACTACTGTTGCCGCTGTTATCAAGATTTCTTGCAAGATGTGGAACTCACTTGAAAACCTAATGATTGGTCTGCGTCTTTGAGCTGGGAAAGAGGGATTATCTTTTGACATTTATGACAAAGTGTGTGTGCCTGTGGCTGCATGTTTTATGAGGCTGTGAGATGATGCAGCTGCTTTCAAAGGTGATCTCTTTGCAGCACTTTGCCTTCCATATTTGCCACCCGCTTTACTGCATCCTCCATTATCCTTTGATTGTTTAGTTACACCAGGAGAGTCTGGCGTGGTCCTCACGCTCACTGTTGAGGCATGAAGAAGAAAAAAAATCTCCACGCAGTGGCACAAAAGTGCAAACAAAGCGGTGTAATGGTAGAGCAGATGTGGGCAAGCTCTGCACATCTGCTGAATGGAATAGGAGGCCCAGAGGAATGCGGGTGTAAAATGAGAGAATCGTCACACGGCATTGACTCACTGATAACCATTCACCCAGCCATATTTAAGCAATTGAATATATAGAAGAGTAGACACCTGAGGTCCACTACCATCTGCATTGATCCCTTTGGACATCTCGTCCATTTCGTGGTTGGCTAGAACAGTTAATTCTGCTTCTAAGGCATTGTTTAAATACCACAATAGTTTCCTTATAAGCTAATTATAACTTTACAAGCGACCTGAGCAGAACTAGATGATGGCAGTTCAAATAGCTCATTAAATGCAACACGCATATACAATGCTGTAGCTGAATCCGTGTATCATATCATTTTTTTCCAATACCAAAGTGTAAGGATGCATGATAATTATCGGACCAATACGGGGGCGGGGGCGGAAAATTACGTCACTTGTAATGGACCACTATCAGCAAAATTTGTCCGATATTGAAATCCGCCTAATGTTGGTCTGGTTACTGTTTAAGACTCCAAGCCTCTGCTCGAAGACGTAGGGGGTAAAATGGTGTGCGCGACTTTAGAGGAGTAGTAACAGTGTCGCTGACCACTTTTTTATATCATTCTCCGACCCTGCTACATAAGTTTGAAGCAAGATTGAATTGTTCTATAATGTTAAGCTGTAACAACAGATATATTTCTAATATAAAAATTACCGATTATCAGTATCTGTTTGCAGGATCAGTAAGTTATCGGTATCGGTGGATAAAAAACAGGTATCGTGCATCCCTACAGAACAGGAACTAAAAAAATGGATAATGACTCTTTTTGTGATTTCCAATTTTGTGCACAAAGGGAAAATGGAAAAAACAGATATGGAAATTTGATTCAATTCCGATATTTTTATCTGCCGCAATTTTCGTGAACAGGAAAGAAAAATTGAATCGGAAGCGAGCTTTCATGTGGCTCGCGGGAAATTCATTTATTTCTATTGAGACTGAGGCATGAGACACTTTATAAAAAAAAATATTTTCATGTGGTTTTGTTTTGTTGCAAAAGTCAGATATACATGCGAGTCTCATGCAGCCAACTGGAGACTTTTTCAACTTACTATTTGCTTAAAATAGTCAACATTTTTGAGGAAAGAAACATTTTTAATTCACAGATTTTTGTTTTTATTTTGTAAGCACGTGTCTGACGTTTGCAACAAGACAAACAGCATGAAAATCACTTCAAATTTGAGCAAGTTATGTTTTACAGTGTGCTCATGCCTAAGTCTCATTAGCCTAAGTCTCACTTGAAAATATAGAAATAGCCCATTATCAGTTGTTTCCATTTTCCATTTGTTTTCGGAAATCGGAAAACGAGCTGTGATTTGGTTTTGATTTTGTTTTTTGGAAAGACTATTTAGAAAAGAAATCATTACAGTATGTATTTTGTTCCTCTTTAGTTTTGAAAAACAATTGAGCGAATCATACAGCATATAAGCTTCAGTATTATAGACGCTTTCCTGTGTTGACCATTGTGTTAGGCTCATGTACAGAGTAAATTGGTTCTTTGTTGGAAAGAAAACATCAAAAGGAGTTTGACAATCTTGTACATGACACTAATAATATCTAAAAGCCTCTCACAGCCTTTTCATTTTGTAATTTAGCTAGGCCCATGGTGCTAACACTTAACCCCTGTGACCACACCATTGTTATTACTTGGCTGTCGTTAAATGCATTCCTCAACTGCGTCCATGTTGCACTGGATACTGCTTTGTCTACATATAGTTTAAGTTTACAGTTATTTTTTTAAGAAGTAGTATCCAATTTAAGGTAAAATAGTCATTAAGTCTCCCTCCCAGAATATTCTTGCTGGCTTTGATCTCTTGTATGACAGTGTTAAATGATTTTCTCCAAAAGGCTGTGAACATGCAGAGACTTGCTCGTCTTTTATCAGCACCTCCCATCAAGTACTTTGAAGCTGTTTATGCACTGCAAAATAACCCAAAAGAGCAATGAAGAAGTCCCTTCACGTTGCTTTTAGAAATAGCTCATCAACTTTGCTGAAGATGCTGTCCCAGCGAGTGAATTTATATTTACATGCATTACAGTCCATCTGCGGGCAGGGAACACAATATCCTCTGTTTTTCTCTCTTTGCTTTTGACACAGACCTCAACACACAACTACAACAACTGGCATAACATTCCATAATGCTTTTCCATCTCACAATTTTATCAAAGGTGGCTTGTGTCTGTTCCCTCAAGAAAGGACAACATGCATTCCAGGCTAAATGCAGATTAATAGGATTATTGAACCAAAATAAAAATGTCCTTAAAGGACACAGTGTTAGGGTAGAAAGCAATTTCTTGTGAATTAGGGGTGTCATATAAAACGTTTTACATTTGGATTTTTGGAAAGAGTGGGGTTAGGAGGTCGTGAAATGGTATTTTGCCCCCCCCCCCCCCACACACACACTCCATTATAGAAGATGGCAGTAATGCACCAACAGTTGTTTGCCAAATGCTAAAAGACGGAGGAAGACGATTTCAGTTTCCACAAGGAATAGAAAGCATTTTCACTCGCCAGGATTGTACCTTTTGGCAACAATGTGACACGGGATTCTGGTTAAGGTCAAACTTTTTGAACGGTTAAATCATCAGCGGACTCCCACTTATATTCAATAGACTGGCAAGTAAGTGTAGGCTATGTGAACTGTCATATGTATGTGATTATACAGCTGTTTGAGCAGCAAACCGACACATTATGATGTACATAGTGCACTCCATTTACCATTTTAATCAAATCGGTGCCTATTACACGGCCACAGACACATTTAACGGCAGAGGTTATTTTTCAGTTAGATGGCATACCAATACCTTGTAACATACTGACAGCTGAAACTGTTATGCCATTTGACATTTCCACTGAAAATACTTGTGTTTCTGTGCATATATTGTAATCTATTGGCGTTGAGTTTATCGGCTATTACAAGGAGCCAGCGACTTCGATTACTGCAGGTGACAGCTAATGTACAGTACATCATGCTCAAAATGATTCTTTTTTTTATGAAAAGGCCAAAACGGGTTAAATCTCAATTTAAGAATCCAATGTTTATAAATTGCTGTGTTTAAATTTGCTGGGAATTCTGAATTTTATTGATTTTCTTTTGTGTTTTGATGACTGAACATGGTTGCGAGAACTGGGGACTAGAGAACACTCTATTGGGTTTCATTTAAAAAAATCCATAGACTATCTCTTTACAGCTACACAATTTTCTTTAGTATCATATCGTGGTGGTGGTGGTGGTGGTCTTAGGGTAGTGTAGCTGGTGCGGTGAAAGATGAATGTGAGTTCCTGTCTCAGATGACTGTCTCATTTGGTGTTGTCCACAGAGAGAGGAAGAACGCGGCTCAATCTGCCCGGCATATTGACTACTTCCTGGACGGATCCCCCCAACTGTTGATATAGTAACTTTGTCCCCAGGTGGATGAACTCATGAAAGACTTGGATAATCACTGGGCTGGAGGGAAACCCAGCCGTTTTTCAATGGAGTAGTAGTTTTTTTCTCTAGTTTCTAAAACTATTTAGAAACAAATTGATGCTGCAGTGCTTTGGGGCTAAAGGCAATGAGTCTATTATGAAATTGGTGTGAAATATTCTAATGGTTTTCGGTGGTTTTCTGAAGTTCAACTTAAAGCACATCATAATGGACAGTAACACTGCATTTTCCTCAAATTAGCAAAGGAAAAGTGTGCTCTGCATCTATGTTAGTCTGCACTGCTGTCTCGGTGGGGCGATCCTTCGCTGTTGGCCCATGAGGAGGCTGATAAGAGGGCGAATTCAAGCCGCAATCAGTGCTGGTTAATTATCACATCCACAGCAGGTGAGAGGTTTCCCCACTGCGTAATTCCTCCCGGATCTTGGTCAACACACACATGCAGTAAGGAAAGCCATCTTTCTGTGCAATCTGCCATTTGTGGAGTTATCTGTTCAGTTTTGTTGAAATTATTAAAATATATTAACTGTGTCATGCTGTTTGACACGGATAATGCTTTCCCATTGATTTATTTTGTGTGTGTGTGTGTGTGGTTTACTACTATGGCTGGGAATCAATTATCAATCATCACATTAACGGGTCATCTCAAAAGCATGTTTCAGATATTCTAATGAGCATGGGCCAAACTTGCCACAGATCTCCCAACTGCACATCTCTTCAAAACAACTTTGATCCATTATGTGTGAGTGGTACAGTATGTACATTGTTTTCTGTTATATTTCCTGCAATTCATAACGTCCATCCCCGTAAATAACAAGCTTCGAATGGCCTACCATGGTCAACTTACAATACTGTACTTGAGTCGAGTCGAGGGAAACTCAAAGTTTCACTTCACTTGTTAAGTCATTGTATCCTCACCCGCGCAGTCGTCAGTGGTGACATAATCAGAATCACTAAGTGCTATATCATCCCTCACCAGTCCCGCAGATTTTGACATGCACTGTCTCTCACGTTAATTGATCCACTCTGTGAAGTCGAATGTGAGTAGTGTGGCAACATTCAAGGAAGTTACAGCTTGAATATGTCTTCAAGCACAGTCCCCAAAAAAGTGGCCACGGTATGCTTCATAACAACAAGAAAAGACCGGTACTGTATTGCCCTTTAGTCTTTTAAATTACAATTCCAATTCTCCACTGGGTTTGTGTGTATAACAAGTGTTTTTACCAAGATGTCTGGCTTGCCCTCGTTTCCCGCTCCAAGTCAGAGGTGACTCTGGTGAAGACAAACCAACTGGTTTTGAAAGCGGTCTAGTCCGTCTAAAGAGTGGCTCAATAAGAAGGGTAGTCAATATGGTTGCTCTCAGACAGCGTCTCAGTAACGGGGGGAGGTTTCCTGCTGAGCCACTGATGGAACAAAACAGGGTCTTTGTGCAAGCGGCCCCTCTTTATCGCTATCCTCTTCAGTGTGTTTTTCCACAAGGATGGCTCTTACCTGTTTGATGGAAAACAAGACACTTAGGTGAGTTATGCGCCAATGTACTTTTGGTCTGTTATTTCCCAACATGGGCTTATGTTTCGTATTACGTAGCCTTAGTTTGAGAGTGCAGTATAGGATATCATGGCATCACCTTAAGCGGAGCTCACAAAAATCTTTAATGACACAGAGCAAAGTGGATTTGGGACAGAGGTAACAGCCCATACTTATCAAGTAGACAACCTCATTTTCTAGCCTCATGCTCTCTGCTCCCTCGTTCTCACTGGTTGCCTGTCGTGGCGTTTCCTAATTTTCAGAGGCAGGCGGGTGCTCTGCTCCCTCACTGCTGGATCTGTACCGATTGCACTTTCACTCGGTGTAATATTGTTACAGCGTCCTCATCCTGTGCTTAAAATCCTGCACTCTTTCAGAGTTAAGACTTTTTAGCATGAAGACTTGCCTAGGAATGTTGAATTTTTGTAACTGTACGTGAATTGTCTTCAAGCAAAATCAAGCAATCTGGACTGAACTTTTCAGGATTGTGTGCAATTTGAATGAGTTCATGTTTTTGTTTTATTTAAATGCAACTATTTTAAACCTCTCAAAAAATCTCCTCTTTCATTGTATCCGACAATTATGTTATGTCAAAAGTGTAACTATATTTGTTGTACTGTAATTATCTGTGCACACTTTGTATGAATGGTCACTGTGTCCACAATAATTCCAACATTTTCTCAGTAAACTGAGTTTACTGTTTGAAAGTTTGAAATTCAGAAATCTTTGAAGCTGATATAAGAGGCTGTGATTAATTTAAAGGAAAAAAAAGAATCGTTGGTAAACCCTGTAATCTGAAAAAAGAAAATCAAAAATACATTTTCAAGTGAAATTCAGATTACGGTTACAGACTTTTCCCGCGTAGCTGTATTTCACTAAAATGTTAATTTCACGAATATGATGGCCTCAATGTTGTTCTACTCCCTTGGCTGTTGACATGCATTGAATGTGTGTTAGTTGGTCATAGTTTTATTGACACTTTATTCGATTTTGAGGGGTATTATCTGAAGTGGAAATTGTGTGTTTGTTAAAAAAAAAAACATCTCTATACAGGGCTGCTCCTACTACTTATCAAGGGCACTATCACCAATCTTAGTTTTCCTTTTCTTTGCTTCTCAATTTATGGCAGATGTTGTCTACTGCCAAAAGCAGCAGAGAGTTGGCCATTTTGTTTGAAACTAGTGCAGAAGCAAAGTATTTCCCTACTGTTGCTACTTGCTTGATTGAATTAGGGTGCAAGCATGCACCTGACTTTAGAAGCGGTGTTATGCGCTGAATTTATTGTAATTCAATTGTAAGTCTGCTGAATGAGCATCGAAATGATTACACAGCTTCATTGAGAACACTGAATTGTCTGTCATGTATTCCCTAATGTACAAGTGAAAATGTATGATTCACCTAGTCATTTTCTAAAGCGCTTTTTGCATAGTTTTGCTTTCAAGATAACAAAGTGCATTAAGAAGAAGCGTTTTGCTTGGGAATTGAGCCCACATTACAAGCTTTACACTTTGGCTCTCACCAGCTATTTGATGCCGCGAGGGAGAGGTAGAGGACTTAGCTCCGAGAAGTTAAATCGCTCAACCACTGACATCGCGAGTAGCTCTCTGCTTCCCCTCTCCCTCACCTCCTTCCTCCATTTCTTTGGGTGAGAGCAGGCATAGTTTAAACTGTGTTTAACATTCCACCTCTTATTTCACTCCATTCACTGCATTATTAAAATACCTCCATACCCCTTAATTATTTTCTTGCTCTCCTCATCCCTGCAGAAATGGCAATTGCTGTTATTTGTCTAACCAATACCACTGTGTGACTCCTAGGTGCTGGGGCCTGAATAATGGATGAGTACAAATGCAAAACAATTGCACTTAGTCTGACTTTGGCACTATCCATTTCAGTCTGATGTTAACATCTATACCCGAGAAAAGGAAATTGCAATTGCATTCCAAAGACTCTACAGCTTCACTGCATTCTCTGCGTATAGGCGTGATATTAACTTGCCAGGGAGGCTACTCTGGCTAATATTTGTCAGTTCCTTCCATTCAATTTCAATGGAGCTAGTGGTTTTATAATGAAAAGTCTCTATATGTGTTGCTTTGGGAGCATAGCTTTTAGTGTTTTTGACTAGTTGTGGAGTTCCAAAGGTTCTTTTTATTTTTTTTATTTATTTTAGCAAGCGGTAGTTTTCTTTTGACTTGCACAGTTATTTCTCAAGACCACCTCGGAGGTATTTTGGCCCACCGAAAACAATATAAATCCTGATCACACAATGTCAAAATCATTTATATTCAGTACTTTTTGTTTTTTCAAAAACATTTTCTGAAAATGTTGTTTTTGCACCAGATATACTGTATGATATGATCCAAAAGTTTGAAAGTTTCTATCGAATCCAACTCCTAATATCCTCCCTTGTTTTTGGCCCTGCAGCATCAGCAGCGCAGCCTTTCAGCCCATTCTGGTTCACGGTGGAGCCCCAGGACACAGTGGCCATTCGGGGGAACTCTGCGCTGCTCAACTGTTCTGCACACAGCGATGTAGCCACACCAGCACGCATAGAGTGGAAGAAAGATGGCACCTTCATGAGTCTGGTTTCGGACGAGAGACGACGCATACTCGCTGACGGCTCCTTGCTCTTCACCCATGTGGTTCACTCAAAGCACAACAAACCTGATGAGGGCACCTACCAATGTGTGGCCACCATTGAAAATCTAGGATCCATTTCCAGTCGCACAGCGCACCTCTTTGTTGCAGGTAGGGTTGGCAACTCATATATTGACAGTTATGCACATTTTTTTTTTCCTTCTGCACTTTCAGTGCTGGTAACATTGTGTAAATTTCTCTTTAAAATTGAGATTTCTGTCTAACTTGATACCTATCAAGTTGTTATGGATTTTTAGTTTGGCAGGTTCTGCTTGTAAGCAGGTTTCGTATTTGCACGTAGTAATTCTGGAGCTAAACATTTTTAAGTAGTTGGATGATTTTTTTTCTCCTCATCTTGGATAACTGAGTACAGTAATCGCTCGTTTATTGCGGTTAAAGGAGACCAGAACTCACAGACTTGCTCATACGCGGGCTGTTTTCGAGTTGAGTTTGGCGAAGAGCTTTGCAATGGCTCGCTACATTAGCGTATTCGTTGTTATTAGCTGAGGCTGTCGCGGCTGGCTACTTTGCTTTTATGTGGTAGGCTTAAACTGCTTCTTTGGTAAGCAAAGTCCTTCTTACAAAGAAGGAATATCACTCTGCCTTTATCAATAGTGCCGTCAGGGCATTTTTTCTAATTTACTATTCATCAGACCAGCAACTCTCACATGCTCCCCCATTTTCACGTTTTATCTCTCCTCTCTGCTCCTGAACTATCCCTCCCACGTACAATAGGAGCCTATCAGGTTATGCCAAACACAATGGCAGACGATCAGAGTCCACTTTAGGGTGTGACATTGACCATTGTTTTTTTACACCCCCAACAACTCAAGCCCAAGCCCCATACATCAATGCATCTCATCATCAGAAACAGCAAAGTTAAAGATTAAAAATTAGATTAATGCGATTAAAAAAATTAATGCCTTAACTCTGACTAAAATTAATTGATCACAATTAATGCACTCATTTGACACCCCTAATATACACACAGTATATTATGCCACTTTTATTTGAAATAATATTGAATTGTTAAAAGAAAATGCCCGATCAATCCGTTTCATTTGTGTAGATTATCTCTCTCTTTTTTGTGAGACTAGTTATTCAACATTATGAAAAGATTAGAACTGCCACGTGTCCTCAACAGGCAAGATAGCCGTAGGATATGAAAGCCTTACATAATTTAAAAAAAACACTGTCAATGTTTTTTGTCTCTTCATTATTGATTCTTGTTTCAACGACTGGCATTGCATGCTACCTGTTCCTTGTAGGACGTTGGCTGCACTTCTCTCCCACTGTAAATTACGATGTGTTGTGTCAGCATTAAAAAGAACAGATGTGATGGATATTTTAAGTTCTGTATTTCAGTTCAGCTAGTGGTGAGTACATGCCACAAGACCTATGTAGCTAATTAGAAATAAAGTAGGCTACAAATGTCTTTTTTTATTACATTGAGCAGACACAGTTTTTTTATACAGTGTGAGAGTGACTCACGTCAACTGAATGACGACGTGTTCAAGTTCCACTGAGAGTGGGAATGTAAAGCCTTCAACACCACAACGAAGGAGTTGCGTGCTCTCAGCGCTTTGCAGCCTTACCAACATGCAGGAAAAAAAAAAATTCGTCTGCCTTGCCGTGTTGGAGATCTGTCTTCAGGAAAAGGAAATACTGACTTGAAGGTGCAAATTCTGACATTCTTGTTTAACTTAAATGCATCAGTAGTTGAAACAAGACATAACCGCCCGGACATCTGTTTCACCGAGATATTTGCTGTCTTACGAGCTAAAGTTGAGGGGGGAGAGGAGGGGAATGGATCGAGATTTTTTTGAAAGTCCCCAGTACCATCTGTGCCCATGATGCCTACTTATGACGTCATATCAAGCGGGCTTTACCACTTGGCCGCGTCTCCTCATTAAACATCTTTTCGTCTGTCTTTTGGTTCGAAACATATGGCCGAATTCTCTTAATATTTGACCGCATGACAACTTTGCACGGATGCGTTTTTATTTGTCGTGGCTCAAGGAGCCGCACAGGTGCACACTATCGTCTCCGTGTGTGATGTCAAACTTAGCAGACACGTAAATCGAAGTCAACGGCAGCACACACTACTGAAACGGTAAGGGAAGTGGGAATAGTGTGTCCTGTTTGTACATCAAACTGAGGTGGAAATGAAGGAATAAGTGTAGAAATGGAATGTGTGTGCGTGGTGCGCGCGGGAAATTTTAACCATGCGAGGTGAAAAGGCTCAAGCATGTTAGAAAGCTGAAAGCTAGTGCAGTTGAAAATGAGGGCGGCAGCGGCAGCTTAGCATTTGGTGAATCCCCCTCCGCTGTCAATTAAGTAATTTAAATCGCAAAATCACATTACGATTACAAAATTCTCAAATCATGAATATATTGCAAATGCAATTAATCGTTATGGTACTGGGACAACAACAGGCCTTAGGGTACACAATAAAGCAGCTAAACACAACTCTGATACAGTAGATAGACACACAGATATGAGCTAATTGGATAATCTCTACGCACCCTACCAAATACATGATTCACCTTTCCCTGTTCCCTGTTGTCCCATTTCTGGTGCTATGCTTTAATTAATCTTTAGCTGCTTGAAGTCTGTCTGCACCCGCCCCATTCCTTCTTCATCTTCCCGCCACGGATTTCAGTGTGCCCTGTTGTTTGCTAGAGAGGGGCATGCTGCTTCTTGGTTCTTATCTCGTTGGCAGCACATCTGTAGATGCTATCGCCTGCCCTGTTGCTGTGCTTAGGCTCCAGCGGCGCAAGAGCAAGTAGATGGAAAACGAGATGAATGGAAGATTGGGCTGAAGGAAAATGGAACTCCAAGTGATGCAGAGTAGGAGAGCATTGTATGAAAATGCTCAGATATGATGAACGTTTTGGAATTAATATGTTTAGTTTTATTCTTTCAATGACAACATTCATGTGTTTTGTTCCTCTTTCCCTCCTAAAAAGGCCTTCCCAACCTTCCCCCCTCTTTGTAAATAAAATGTGCCAGCATCTGAGACAGCAAATGGCAATTTGAGACGCTACATCATTTGAGATATGTAATGTCAAAGGGGAAGTCAAGCCAAACATATTTTTTCCAGAATAGGTTCTATGCAGGCCCACTAGTTTAAACACAGCATTCGGATTAATATTGAGTTTGTGGAATATGAGGAATCCACCCGTTTTTAGCTAGCTCAGGGGGCATCCATTTTGTCACTTCTGTCGACTAAAGTTGACATCAAAGTTGCTCAGGGCTCAGAATAACGACCAATCGTGGCTGATGCTTCAGAAAACAGGTGAGCCTTGATTGGTCGTTATCTGAGCCCTGGCGAAATTCGTGTGTGACAAAATGGCCGCCCCCTGAGATGGCTAAAAGTGAGTGCTTTTTGCTGCTTAATTTATATTCCACAAACGCAATATTAATCAGAATGACGTATTTCAACTAGTGGGCCTACATAGAACATATTCTTGAAAAATATATGTTTGGGTTAACGTCCACTTTAAATAAGGGACGGGGCGGGGGCCAACAATGTTTATGAATATGGCCGGAGGGTCGCGGCCGGAAGGATACCTAGGTCAAGGGTGGAGGGTCGTGGCTGGACGGGCAAAAAAGAGTCAAGTGCCCAGCTCTAATGCAGCGTTGTATGATCAAGTGATTAAGCAGTGTAAGCGCAGGCCAACGGGGAAAAAGAGAGCGATGGGATAATCGTGCTGAAGTCCAGCACCAGCACTAACTTAGCACTCTACTTTTAACCCAAAAAACGTATGAAAATTTAATCAAAAGAATGTTTGATGAGGAATTCCTTATGGTAATTACATTGATGAAAAAGCAATATTCACGTTTTCAATTTTAAATTAATGAGTAGTATTTAAATGGGCTCATCACTATGGTGATTCAGTGGATAGATTCTTTCAGATCATAAATACAGAAGGTCCTCTGTCCCATGTCTTTAATACTGTGTTGTGTTGGCGCATGTAGTAGAGGTGTAACGATATCGATATAAGGCCTAATGATTCAACACAAAATGATATATCGCTTTTTTAGAATGATACAATTCGATACGATAAAGGCGATTTCAATACTATTTTTCAACATGGATTTTCTGTAAATAAATCTATGCTAACTAAAGGTAACACCAAATAAACACAATAGAATGCCATTTCGTTGCATTTTATTTTAAAACCAACTCAGTTTTACTGATTCCCAAATGTAAATAAACAACAACATACCAGAACAAGCTAGTTGTCTTTTTATACACTATCTTTATTATCGTAATAAGAATGCACCAGAGACGTTACAGTAGATTAATTTGCCTGTAGTCCATGTCAAATCATGTTCACAAGTTAAAATCAGAGCAGACCGCAACATTCCATTGACGCCTATGTCGGTAAAACAGCTAAAGGCCCTGATAGACCAAACCGACGTCGGAGGTCGTGAAGCGTCGTGACGTCTGAATGCGCCGTCTGTTTAGTGTAGTGGCCACCGTCTGTCGTAACCCGTCTGTAAGCGTCTTGGGGGCTCATACGTATGTTGAATCGGCGTCGCCAGTTGTGGCATTTGGTCACTCTGATTGGCTGTTAGCTAGCAAATCAGCGCTCGCAGCACCAACGGGAAGTGACAAAGGCGGAAAAACAGTGAGCTCGCCTCCGCTGCCTTAATCTTCTTACAAGTACAAGAGTGAGGGTTGACAATGTAAGTATTTCACAATACCTTGTCAAGAACGTGATGGTTTACTTCGCGTGGGAAGAATATAGCTGAATGCATTGTTTACGTTTTTATAATCCGACCCCGGCCAACAGCTTTCCGGTTGGATTTTTCTGACAGTGAGAAATAGTGACTACCGCCGCCAATGGTATGGAAGGGTATTACATCTTAGGGATGCCCAGAAGGTACTTTAATGGTCAGCGTCGCTGTCTGTCGTTGCGGTGTATTCATCCAGCGTGACGTGCCGACAGCCGGCCGGACGCTACAGGGGGTAAGTATCTGTCACTGTTGGCCAGCGTCTTTTTGGTCTATCGGGGCTTTAAGATCTTACGAGAAGCCTGACAAAGGCACACACCAATGCTGGGCAATCTGCATCCTTTTTCATTTTCCTTCGGGATCTTATAGTTGACTAGAAGATAGTGTTAAAAAAATCTGACAGAATGCTGAAAGAGGCGATGGCAACCTGAAATACATAGTTGGACTGGCTGAGACTTTATACGGAAGCTGCACAATCAAGCATTGGAGTATAAGCAATTACTTTCAAACGCAGAAAAGAGTAAATCTCAGGTATTAAACTTCAGACTCAGGTTGTAGCTTGTTTTCCTCTGTTTTGCTTCTGATATTACACTGGGGCCCGTAGGCCCGTAAATTCCCAGGGTGACTTTGATCCACCCATCCTGCCTTGGTACACATACTGTAGGACAGCAAGCAGATAAAAGCCATGTGGTCAGATTTGGTACTAGTGGGTGGTATGAATTCCACTGGTATTGACACCAGTGGGCAAATAACCTAAAATTTTTGGACTTTGGGAGGTAGGCGGAGAAACCAGTAGAGTAACCACTCACACTGCACAGCACGAGCACTGGGTCAAAGCTAGAGTTGTTCCGACCCAATCAGTTATTTTCAGTTGCTTGGTATCGGCTGAAAAAGATCAGTATTTCATTCTTAAAGGTATAATCAAGTCAAAAATGTTCTTTGTCTTAGTCTGCACCAGAGGTCGGCAACCCACGGCTCTGCATCCGCATGCGGCTCTTTCATCCTTATGTTGCGGCTCTGCGTGACTTGGAAAAATGAATTATAAGTGTCCGATTGAAGTGTATTGTAATGTCTTCCAAAGACACGACCTCAGACGTAGCTTGGTTATCTCACTTTTTATTATTCCAACACGGCTGCCTTTTTATTATTCCAACAACCATCCGCTCATTCCTCACTCACACCCCCCAGCCAATCTAGCGAGTCACTCGCGTGATGCATTCAGCAACCTCGGAAACAACACAGCTTAACAAAACACAAACGTAACCACAATAAAGAAAAACCCAATTCGTTACAGTATGCTATTTGTCTCAAATATGTGTATCATGTCTTCTTAGTCAGTCAAAGGTTTTAACTTCTTTTTTCAGACCTTGTGCAGTTTCGGTGATCAGCATTCGCCTTCTTCAGAGACATTTGACTTTTACAGCCCATGACAACGTGTCAGCAGGAAGCTGGCGTACTCAGACCCCAGCGACACTAAAACTGCACAATATCTGAACAAAGTATTTTGTGTTTTTTTGTTTGTGTAATTGTAGTTGTAAATTGTAACATTATTTTCGGCCGAAAATCATGGAAGTCCAAACATGTTTTTTTCCCCCATTATAAATCGATTTTCGTAGTCCGTCCTTACTTTGTCTGTAATTTTTATGCAATTCTAGCCCATTTAAAGCTGTGAAAATAGCAAATTAAACACGATTTCACGGGCGCAGATGTGTGCAACACGATGACATGTTCTCCGTCTGCTGATTGCATCCTTTTTTTTTTTTTAAGACAATAACGGGTGAAAATAGTAAGGTTCGCTGGATTACGTTGCTTTGACGCGGTTAGTTGGATCATTGTTTTATTTGCTGCATCACTCAAGGCTTGAAACCAGAAAGAAGGCATTTTGTGAAGGCGTTGGAGCCCAAATAAAGATGTATTGTATTGGGCAGCTGTGTTTGCTGGTGTGACGTTTCCAAGGCTGGGGGCACGATGAGCGCGAACTTTGAAGTACTCGGACGTCGCGGGCTTGGTTTTTATAATACTCTTTTAATCAATTCAAGCTTCAAATTACCGATTGAATGTATTTTGTATGTAGTAACATGTGGACGTGAGTGTGCAATAAGGTATTATACAACTTGAACGAAGCGGTGCCTGGGAACTCAAGCAAGCTGACGTTTTTTGGAGGTTAATGTCAATAAGTGTTTGTGGCTCCCATGGCTTTCTTTTCCGTGGAAACCGGGTCGAAATGGCTCTTTTGAGTGTGAAAGGTTGCAGACCCCTGGTCTACACGGTATTCTGATTAATATTGCATTGCTGGAATAAGATTTCTAGAATATTTAATTTATTTACCAGCAGCGCCATTTTGGGAGAAAACCTCATCAGTCGGAGATCAAAACGGGCAAATCAACAATGATTACGGCAGGTCAGGGAGAAGCATTCAATAAAGTTTTTTTAAAAACACACATACACACACGTGCACACTCACGCACACTTACACACATGGTTTTATTTCAGTCTTAGTATCAAGGCACTTTATGCAGTAATACTATCAAAGTCACAATTTTGGTATCTTGGCAAGATTATGTGAGCATATGTCTGTATAAACACTGCAGGAGATGGTCATCATTGACCTTGGAGCAAAGGACATTATGCATCTTAAGAGTAACACCGACAACCTTATGGAGATACAGCAAAATAGATGTTAACGATGCAGTCAGTTGTACAAAAGGCAATTCTGCGCTCCTGTGCACATAAAAAAATGAGCTTGGCATGTCCACAGCTTGTCTCCCCCAATCAAAACGCCATGAAGACGTGTGGAAAGGAGTCTTAACACCCTCCCCAGGGTCGTTCCACACAGAGTTCACTGGGGCTGAGTCAAAGCATGCATTACATGCACATCCATGGCTTGACTGTACTGAAGTGACATATCACTCCCCTGCCTTCAACCTTCCCCATTCATCCACCCGAAATCTTGCTTGCAACACACGCATATGTGTACATTAATGTGGATTTCTCGTTTCACTCTGCACGAATGGTTATACAGAACATTTACGTATGGGCTTTTATTGTCCCTTTCCCTCTGCAGCATTCACAGGACAATCATTATCTATTCATTCAGTATTCTTTTCACCATTACAGCTTGGAGAGCTACACCGTGTCTTGCTGTGTGGGTTTGAGCAACAAAGTAAATGCAAATGAACTCTTCAAAAAGAATTATCTAGCAAGATAATGGCCTTTGTAAACATATTTTGTCACTTGTGAATCAGAACAACGAAATATTCAATCTACCAGTGAAGACACGTTTTACTTGACATTAAATTCAACCAACTAGTATACCTGTGACGTAAAGCAAATAAATGTTTCTCAGGGGTTACATCTCATACCATGAGCATGTAAGCAACACCTCTTTACCACCATCTAAAACCACAAGGGCACATAAAGAATTAGACTGATCTCTGGGGCATAAGAAACAAACTGAGAACTTAAGACCTTGGTTTCTTCACTCCATCTGTGCACAAAATAATGTGTTCCACCATCGCAGAATATAAAACGAAATACTCACGGTTGCACAATATTTCTGCCTCCTCAGCAGAAGCCAGGCTATGTTAAATATGTATCTTAAACATGTTTTATTTAGATGAAGAGTAGCAAAACCGAAACCTACTTTCTGTTACCTCACTTGTATCTTAAACATGTTTTATTTAGATGAAGAGTAGCTAAAGCGAAACATACTTTCTGTTACCTCACTTGTGTACCATCCTTTGGCCACTCTTCTGAAAAGTGCTACTAGGCATCATCATTACCAGGAATAAAAAAAAAAAAAAGCTTTCATGGGAACATCAGTATGTGTATCATATTTTTGGAAGCAATTCTTTGCATAATTTTTCCAGAGCAGGTGGTAAAAAGTCCTTGAAACTCTTAACAAGCCCAACACCCCCACGACCAAACTCCCTATTCCGTCATTCCGACTGTTTGAGGAACAAAAGGACGCTTTTGAAAAGATTTCCCCACAGAATATGGAATCTGCAAAAACGTGTGGGAGTCAAGTCTCTTTCAGGGTTCAAATACCTTATGAAGGCCAATTTAGCTTTGAAACGGAATCATTTCAGTGTGGATACTCCCAAAACTGCCTCTCTCATGCTTGGATGGGCAGGAGCAGATGAAAGGATGGAGACACGCACACTAGTCTGTAACAGGCTAGATACACACAGGTGACCTATTAAAGTCAAATCTTGAATAAATCAGTATTTTGATGGTATGAGAATTATTCATACACAATGACCTTCACAGTCACCTGATCCCAACCCAGCCAAACAGTTATGGGAGAACTTGAACCAGTGTGTTACAAAGGTCTCTCAACTGTCATTCACAAGACCAAATGATGGAAGAGTTCTCCAATTTCAATTTGATTCAATGTAATTTGCTATGTATGCAACAAGCAGAGTTGCAGAGAATTTCTAATTCAAGCCAACGTACATTGACCTTAGCACCACTAAGACACTAATAAGGAAGGACACTAGTGAATGCTAAACAAGGACGGGAGGATAAAAGAAATCCTCTTGTCTGGCCCTTTTCAATTGCAGATTAAGAGGAGTGTTAGAATTTGTCCAGTTTTGGATGAGACTCTTTCCAAGGAACACAACTCACCACTCAAAAGATTTTCACGTTGGTGAGAACAATGCCTGTAAATTTACACTTAAAATGATATACACAGCATAGCCAAAGGGAATGACTGGGCAATAAACCTTGGCCTAAGGAAATATAAAAGGGAGTATTTATTTGCGAATATATATATTTACGGACTAGGTTATTCCTTTGGAATAGATAAAAGATAAGTGGAAGAAGATGGGATGGCACACTTAAGTCTGAACAAAGTAAAATTAGGTTTAGATTAGACCCAAATTTCATAATATGACATTTTCACGGCTAAAGGCATTACCAGACAACAGTTTCAAACCTCTTAGAGTTAATGAACCAACGCTGGCTGTTGACCAAATATAATGCAGAGCTACCCATTCAAAGAAAAATAATGATCATTTTATACTATACAGCACAGGGAAGAATAAAAAAAAAATAGATGAAAGCTGGCCAAGTCCAGATGATTGACATGCTGGTGCTTTTTAAGTTAGCTGATTGATGTCTAGATCGAGTGAAATCAGTACTTTGTGGGAATATTTCATTGTTTATGCTATTTGACAGGACTAAAGTCGATGTTTTCGTGGTCTATTCAACAATTATGCCCATTGAAAATGTCTTCAAAGTGCAATCTGGAAACTGGTGTCAGACTGAAGGGGATTTGACAAATGCTTGAAGTAAATTGTAAACTGAACGAACATCCCATACAAAGGACAATGTTTTCGAGGTGATGGAAGCTAGGGAAATGTATAAGACTTGGGCTATTTAAGATGTCATGCTAGCTGGCAGACAGTTACTGACGTCCTTATTCCATCCTATTGGTCCTATGAGAAAATGAGAGTGTTTAATGGAATCCTCCAATGTTGTGTAGATGGTATGATGTGAAATTATCAATGATCTTTCTCACCCACACACACACACACACACACACACACACCCACCTCCACACCCACACACCCACAGGCAACATACAGAGATTCCATTTGGTCCTGTCCAAAATGTAAGGTAAAATCTAAATTTATAATTAGGCTACTCACCTTGATCTAGATTGCAATCTAGACTCAAGTTGTTTATGAAACTAATCACATTCTGAACTCCTCCTACAGTTGTCACTCTATTTTTTAGCTGATCTGGCTCATCAAAATCAAATCAACATTTGTTAACTGCCATTGTTGGAATATAAAGATGCCAAGACAATGAATGTACATGTTATACACCAACAAGTTTGTACATTTTACAGTTTTTAATGATACACTTTTAACGTAGCATGTTTAATTGTCTATGATTTCAGGGTAATTTTCAATGACATTGCTTTCAGTCTTGGACTTTAAGCAAGTGGGGAGTGAGTTTCATGGGTTGAAATTGCCCTGATCCTTTCTGTTCCACCTCTGACAGTATAGCCACTTTCACACTGGATTCCCAGCAAATTGATGCAATCAGAGGCATACAGATATGCCCAGATTTATTCCTGTCCCTTTCAAACCCACTGAAGCAGCTTATTATTGAGATGTGGATTGTGGCGACATCGGTGCAACAATTGCTTTTAACACCACGTTACTGGTCAACTCCAACCCCCATCCCGCATCAGTCAATTAAAGCCAGCCAGGAAAAGTTCGCAAAATGTCGGCTTTGGTGGCATGTGTAAAAGGTGCAATTGGCTGCAATAGAGAGCCTTAATAAGTTTAACCTAATATCCGCGTAAATACAGACACACATGGAGGGACGAGATAGGGCCATCCCAATCAGCCTCCTCACCTTCCCAGAGGCCCTAATCAATCAGTGGACGCAGCTAACATGGAGCCTGTCGTTTTCCGACGACCAAAAAGACTTCCTGCCAGCACTGTTATCCCAAGAGGGTAAAAGGATGGATTTCCCTTGCGCTCCATCCTGTACTTGGATGTCACGTAATATTTTATCCACCCTTTGTGTAAGGCTAACTACTGGTTTGTCTGCTGCACGTCCACATCTGGCCAGAACAGCTTGACTGCACTGTTTTTCTCTTCTTAACTACATTTTCCTGTCCGTTTTTCATTACTCGATCTCAAAGGGTAGATGAACGTTTTCATTTTTCAGCTCAGTCTGTGATTAATGCTCCTTAATGTTGAAACAGTCTCTCTATTGCTTTTCTACCCTCTCCCGTGCCAGAGGAAGATAGAATTCAGGGTAAGGGAACATCACTGCGACCCTGACCATAATTCCAGGTCAGAGACATTTGTCATGGCAATGACCCAGCATTCAGAAGCAAGACAGTACAGGCAGTCCTCAAATTACGACGTTTCGACTTTACGACGCCCGTGCCTCCTCCTCCATTTTGTACCCAGCACCATAGTCACTACATTTACATTCAGTCGATATTCAGGTAAAAGTCAAAATTCAGATTTCTGAAACATTCTGAATATCCCGTATAGATGATTGAGCGGACAGAGTTGCTCCAGCATTTGAATAACCCACTGTGTACAGTGACACATGGCGTCATGACTCAAATGGACGTCATTTCCGCGTGTTTCTTTCAACTGTCAATAAAACACTCGATATTCATGTCACTCACCACATGAATAAAGCAGCCGGTTCCCTCCTCGCTCCGAAAGTGTGCTTTTGTGCTGCATCTCTGAGCTTGTTTACCTTTGCTTGTATATTTGCAATGGGTTTCGCGCTAAACAACGCACTTCCGTATACAAGCACTTCCTGTACTACAAAGACCAGCATTTCTTGCGGTTGAGCAATGAGCATGCGCAGGGTGTCTCGATCGTGTCTGTTTGCGTGCCGGCAGTATCTTTGCCTTTTTAGCCCTCCTCTCCTCTTTCTCCATCCACTTCTCAGCAGTAATGCTAAGTACAGCATCTTAGGCTTTTGATTTTCATGTATTTTCTTTTTTTTTTTTTTTTTTTTATACAAAGTATTTTGACGTCAATTTCGACTTTAACGGTGAAATCCGACATATGCGGAAATTCGTGTTACATCGCCAGTGTAGGAACGGAACTCGTTCGTAAAATAAGGACATCGCGGCTCAGATTCAGAAAACAGGTCAGCCGTGATTGGTCGTTGTGAGCAGTTGTGATGTCATTTTCAGTCGACAGAAGACAAAATGGCCATCCCCAGAGATGGCTAAAAACTAGTGCATTTTGCTGCTTAATTAATCATAATGTGTTGTGTTTTGAATGAAGATAGAAGTTACTATTTTTCTTTATACAATTCGTTCATTAATCAAAAAATAACCGTCTGATGAATCAAATTGTTGAAATAATGGTTAATTGAAGCCCTAATAATATGATAGAGCTTCATCCATCACCACCGACTAAAGGCTTCTTGATACTCCTGTGGGCGACGTCCGCGAGCACGTAACGGATGGAATTTCCTCTTCCTTTTATGGCCAATTCTGGTCTGCGTATTTTTTGTCGCGCAACAATCGAAACGACAGCAACAACAATGGATATCCTGCCTGCTGCAACAAAGGGACATAGATGACTAGACGCTGTATTTAATTGTATTTCAAAATCAATCAGGAATGTGGCAGCGAAGGTGGTATGTGCGTGTGGAGACTTCTTTACACACACATGAGTGACATAACACCAACGCCCCTGCCAAACTAGTTTGCTTCGCAGCAGCAACAACAAGCTGCGTGGTGGATCCTCTCCTCCGTGGTGACAAATAAATTGCCCTCAAAGAACCTAGCCGAGGAAAAGTGTACATCATCACAACATGTGACATAACGGACCAACCACGAGAGAAAATGTGCATGGCGTCGTATACAACTATTTCTGACGTGTGCGTGGCATGTGTCGCCAACATGTCGCACGGCAAAACACGTCGGTCACGTGATGCAATGCGCCAGTTGGCAGATATATAAATATATAGTATAAAGAAGCCTTAAGAAACTTCGCGTGAGGGTGATTATAATGTTAATTACCCCCACTGTTTTGTAACTGTGGAGTAAAAGTGCAACACAGCTCAATCACAGGAACATTTTCAGAAATAGGCAGATTTACTTTGACCCAACTATTTGTATACAAAAAAGTCAATTTGCCACATCACCTTTAAAGTTACTTTCTCATAGAACCCAGTATCATTTTTTAAATAATATCAATTTAAAGTTTGCAAGTCTCAACCTAAACTAAAGGAAAACCTAAACTAAGAATAAATGTTGTATTCTCTTTCTGGTGGTTCCTGTGAGAATGAATGACATGTTTGTGCTGCTGTTTTATGACGACTGGTTAGCAATTTCTTCACTTTATGAGTAAGCACGGTGGTCACAGTGGAACTGCAATGCACGGGAGTGTGTGTCTGTAGGCCATTGGGTGTGTTTGAGCTGTGCAGAGGAATGAGAGGATAATAAAGAAATAGAGGCTTGGAGAGGTTGTAAAGAGAAAAGATGGGGAATTGTTGAGTCATTGAGGAAAAGAGTCAAAAATAGCAGAAAGACAGTGAAGGTAGTTGGACGAGCGAAAACTGCAGAGGGATGAATGTGGACAGTCCAGTCCCCCAGCTCCCAACAACTCTTTCTGGTTTACACCAGCCTGTGCATATATCACTGATCAATGCAGAAGAAAAAAAACAGGTTGCAATGTTAAGAAAGTGAATCTGATTTATTTATTCATTCACTCATTCGTTCATTTGAGAGCCATTAATAACTAATAATAATAATGAAAAAATAATAATAATAATAATAATTTTTGTCTGCCAATATGACTGCTCTGGTCTTCAATTTAAAATGTATAAAAGATAAAACTTAAATTTATTCTCAGCTGGAAGATTCACATACCCCATAAAAAAAAAGGGGAATTTGAACATTTCCGCAATATTGCTTGAGCCATTCAATGAAATGAAAAACGAAATTGAGATTATAATCTTTTATTTCTCTGCAATGATTGTTGCTAAATATATTTCTTACATAAAGTAACATATTTAGAAGTGATTTGAATCTGGAAGAATCTGATTTCTCTAACTAGCACCAACCAATTTTATTAGTAACATTTTTTGACTGTGAAAAATGGGGGGAGGAACATCAAATGTACCACGGAAGTACAATTTTGGTACAGCTTGCTTTGCCCATAAAATGTATAAAATGAAAATGAAACATTGGATGTACATCGTCTAAAATGTGTTTTATGGCGTTGAGATTAGGGCCCAGTCAAACTGGAACTGGAAAGAGCCTTTCCCCAAACTTGAAATTGTTGGTAAAATGAACTATTCAGATTCAAAAGGAACTAAGCTCTATCCCACCATATAATAAATGGACTGATTTAAAAGGTGTGCTCTAACACTTTTGTCTTTAAATATAAGAATCATGCATGAAGGTGTAATGATAATGCAAGAGCCCAGTTGTCTGCAGTGTTAACACAAAAGGGAATCCTTTTGAGTGAGAAGGCAGTATTTAAAAGTCGAGGTATTTTCATTTAATAACACAGTAAGTAATTAGGGGCTGAGAGACGACCCTTTGTTATCGAGGATATGAAACTCATGGGTTGTCTGCAGAGGTGGGCATTCCGTCAGACTAACGTACCGGTTTGCCAGCATGTCACAAGCTACGTTTACATGAACAAAATTTCTTTAATCCAATCAGGGTTTGGATTAAAATTATGATTGGATTCACTGTTTTCATGGACACTAAAACATTGATCTGATTATGATTTGTATGTTTGTGTATCACACATTCGATCGGAAGCGCAGATTGACCAAATACAGTATAAGGGAAGTAGTAGTAGAAGTGTCAACAATACATGGCTCCTTCCATTTCTACTTTAAACGTTAGCGTTATTTCATGTATTTTTCCCGATTGCGCTCTTACGTCAAATTAACACTTCCTATTGGAGCTGCAAAAGTACCAGTTCAGTCTTGCGCCAGCCATGTCTATCGCTTGCTCTACTACTAGCTTCCGGGAATAACAGAAATGTCTATACTGACATCACAGACATGCGCGGTAAACACAGTTTGTGCCGAAACTTCGGAATAAGTGTTTTCATGCGCCCCGATTGGATTAACAATCGACATAAACCACCTCTCTCGTTCGGAATAAAATCTTGATCGGAATGGGCTTGATCGGGTCAGAATATTCCGTATGGGGTGTTTTGCTGACGATTGACGAGTGATGGGACACTTTTAAAAATGATGGACCGATAAATAATTGAAGTGGGTTTTCATCCGTCAGTGCAATCGTCACTAACCGTGTCCACCAGTGACGGACTGTCACTGACGGACGCCCGTTTTTCTGATGTTCTTTGGGGGACAGACTGTCAGACTGATGATTACAATTCAGTTTGTCACAGAAAATGATGGACTGACGAATTGCGGACGGTTACCCTGGCCGCTGACGGACAACGAAAGACGGACCGGCAAAATTCTTTAAAATGCCCACTTCTGCTTGTGTCAATAAATGTGTGTGTCCACAAGAAAACACTGAAACGCTGTAGTATATATTCCACGCATGTGTGTCACTGTAACACTGCCACAGGAAGTCACCAAAAACTCTCCCACAAATTCACAGGACTCAAGGTGATATTTGTGTGAACTGGATTTGTGTGGAAATTTTTACTGCAAAAGCCAGATCGTGATCAGGAGTCTTGGCAGCACGAATGCAACACACTAATACGACATCATTGTTGTTCATGTTGACTGTGTTCGTGCACAGTCATGACTGTGAGAACCTGGAAAACCACGTCATCATTTCATATACATTGAACCGTGTTTCTTTGTGGATGAGGCCCATTTGATGCTTAAGGTCCAAGACTTAAGAATTACTTGCATACAAAATAAATCATGTATGATGAACACAATATGTTTTCCCAGCCATAGACAGCAGCATCATTATTAACAGTAATACATTCAAATATAATGATCATGTTATGCAGCATTACATTAACTAAAATATAATGTGTCGGTTCTCTCCATTAGATCACTTCTTTAGAACCCGGTTGGAAAAAGCCACAATGCAGACAATTGTGTCTTGTTCCATCTGAATGTGTTTACTCATGTTTTGGTGACCTACATTTACTATTTCTATAACAACAATTCTTCCAACTGTGTTCCTCATGTGTCTTGAATAACACAAATGGGTAACCAAGTAATGATGATGGACTCATCACATCATCTTAACAGTTCTGAAGAAATTGTGGCCTTAAGGGCATGATAATTAAAAAAAAAAAAAAAATTCAAGAATCTGGCGACGCCCCTAATACCTTCAAAGGGCAGCCAGCTCTACCAAAGCATGTTAAAATAGGAGATGACACCTAATGCTTCACGTGTGTTGCTTCATATGGGTATGATGGGACGATTAGTAGCTTGTTGTCTCCTTACTCTTTATATTGCGAGAAAACCCAGAGATATAAAGACTGACATATCTTAAAGTGCATGTTAGAGGGTCAGGATTTAGTCCAAACAAGGGCACACCAGAGAACAGGGACAGAATTAACTCTCAGTTTTCTCAATTGGGGGTTTTCCGTTTCATAGCAGTGAGGTGTGACTCAATTTGAGCAATTCTGGAGGGCTGAGTTCAAAGGCTGACAGTGGGAGGAGGGCGTCTGTGTGGGAGAACAGCAGGCAGTTAAGATGGGATTTCTCATTAGTTGTGTAGCGCTTTGTGTCCTGGCTATCACCGCTGCACACTGCTCATTCGCTTTCAGCCCTATAATTCCTCTCCCCCTCCTTTTTCTCACTAAGACTCAAACTGAACACATAATATTGCTCCCTCCGAGCCCCTCAAACCTCCCCCTTTATGAGCGTCTGTGTGCAGTCCCATGATATCTGACTGTACACACACAAGCTAAACCAGACAAAAGAGGGCACATGACAAAGCACAAAGTAGACAAGGGACATTTCATCACAATCCTCTCCGAAGTCACACTGGCCTTACAATAAGGTTCTGCATCCAAGTTCCAACAAAAAAAAAATGCTAATTTGTGTGTTGTTAAGCAAAATAAAAATTACATTCAAAAAATACATTCAAAATAAGAACTCCCCCCCGCCCCCCATGTAATTGCAATTCCCTAATAATATGCATATCAAGACAGCAAGGACTAATATCCCAAAGAAAGCAATTATGGACTGTAAAATGATAAGAGCACATAATTGCAATATGAACATAACATGCAAATACAGTATGCTGCCCTGGCAGTTAGTATTCATGCTAAATAACCCCTTTGGGTTTTTTTTACGTCATTATCCAGAAGTACTGTTGCTGTTACGTCACACTTTTTTCACTTCTTGTCCTCATGAGAGTCACAGGTGAGCTGGAGCCTTTCCCAAATAACCTTCGGCAGCTGGTCAGCACTCTCCTGTTTGACAACCATTTATGCAGTTACAGGTCTATTAGACAACTTAGAGTCCTGGAGAAAACCCATGAACATGGGGAGAACATGCACAGTCCCCACAGGAAGGCTGGAGAGGCTGGAAACCCAGCAATTTAGAACTGTGAGCCAAACATGCTAACCCTTAGTCCACTGTTCTTGTCCTTAACCTATTTTAATATATTCAGAAACAAAAATAATACGTTAAGAAAATTATTGAAAGCAGCACCATGCATAATATGATGCTGTATCAATTTTTTTTGCATCAATATCAATATCAGTATCAATAGTGTATATTATAGCTTGATGCTGAGGGTTACAATTCATACAATACTTTACACATTTGTTTTTACCAAGAAACATAAATGAATGTGCTTCAGACTTGTAAAATGCAATATGTTTTTGCTCTTAAATCTGTTGAATTGAATAAGCTTTGTTTGGGCAGAAAGGATAACTGTGAAGTTGAATTAGTACAGTTAGTTAGGGCAAATGTGTGAGCATTGACAGCAGGTGGCTGCGGAGGTGTGGCAACGATGGCACTAATGGCACTAATGTGCACAAGTGAGCGCCACGTCTCCTGGCGATCAATCCCAGATATTAGCCTGATATTTGTCAGATACGCTCAGTGGCACGCCGGCCATCCGTGACTTGTTTGGTCCTTACATCAGAGAGGTCACTGACGCCCACGCCACCCTCTACCTGCACCATCAATCCTGGGTCTTATGGCGGCCTAATGGCCTGCACTCTCACCACACCGAAATTAGCCTTTTTTAAGGGCCACCTGTCCGCCAGTTGCAGGTCCATCATCAACAGCCATGTTAGTGCAAATGTATGAAGTAAAACCATAAATATACTGTATGTGTGTGCATGTGGCCGAATCAAGTCGATACAGTACATTCATGAATCGTTGTGTATAGTAGGTGTGCCCATAATGGCTGACAGATGCTCCACTCTTCAAAAAGAAAGTGATTGCATCTAACACCCAATCATGGTTGACCCCTTGGCTATGAGGCTGTCTGACAGCAGCGCTCATCTCAAGGCCCTATTTGCATTATATTTCCACAGAGCTGAGAACCGATGGGAGCTCTGCAACAGTTTGTTTAGTGCCCTGCTATGGCTGTTAGGATCCAAAATTATTTTACAAATAAATGTTGTTCGTAGTAAACTAGATGATTATTTTGTCTTGCTCGACAATAACTAGTCAAAACTGCTTCATGTTCAAATCATTGTCACATTGTTAGTGTTCTTTTTTCCTCAAATAATATAGCCTGCAGCTAGATGGGCCACTGGAGCTATTGCTCTGATAATGGGGAAGCGTTTTATTCTTCAGCTACTTCAGTGCTGTTGAAAACCAAATCCATAATTATAGGATTATTACCACAAGTAAAAACAAAAAAATCATGTATGAGAGAAACTGAATCACAGTGAATACACCCAGATCTTAATTCCAAACAAGCTTATACTACAGTACATGCCCTGCAATAGGCATCTCTTGAGTATCTTTAAACCTTCCAGCACTGTACCAAAGCACAAGGAAAGCACAGTAAATACATTGCTGGGCTGCAAATTGAATTTCAGGGCACAACTTGACTCGAAACACCTAATAATCCCATGTCAGTCACTGTTCTCACACTGAGAAAAGTGACATTGGGGTAGGAGAAATAGAAAAGACAAATCGGAATCTTTTTCATGCTTTCATTTATGTAGTATCCATAAAGGCAATGCATTGAGGCTTCTGTTGGGTGGCGTGGCGACCCATTTCAAGGACAAGAAATCAATTACAACAAAAGAAAGCAACTAGGGAACCTTTTCCCACTGACAAAGGAGCACACATTAGAAGCATAGTAGCAGATAATACTTATAATAAATGAATAATTGTGTTCATGGCTTACATTCAAAAGGTATAAAATACATAGAAACTACCTTTTTGTCAGAGTAGGAATTCCATTGTTACCAGGGCTGAACAATGAATTGAATTGAATTTTCGAATTGCAAAGGCTGCAGTTTGGAAAAGGGGGGAAAAAAACTGCTTAATTTCAGTCGGTTGGTTTAATACAGTGCCCTCCATAATTATTGGAACGCCTGGTTAAGATGTGTTAAAAGCTTTGAAAATTCTATTTTTATTGCAGAAGCATACTCTCATACATATAATAGAAATGGTTCAACAGACACAGGATCAAGCTCCTCCCATGGCTATCTCAGGCGCAAGACCTCAACCACATTGAAAACCTGTAGAGTGAGAGTGCAGAGGACAGGACCCAAATCGCTGGAGGATTTGGAAGAATTCTCCCCTGATTTTTTTTTTTTTTTTTTTTTTTTTCTCTTCTTGCAATGGTCCATGGTCGGTTTTTGCAAAGTCACACGTTGTGTGGCGGACCTAAGTTTCTGTTTCCACCATTATCAGCAAAGAAGGTGTGCTTTTACTGACTGTCTTCTGCAATCATACTTTTCGTCACGTCTGAAGTCATACACTACAATTTATATGTCCCTCCAGTACTCCCAACTCCCTACTAAAGGTTTTACTATACTCTCCCATGGCTTGATTGCCTACAAGGTCAGGATGTTCTTTTCAGCACCCTCTGAAGCCAAGAGACATTTTTCAAAGAGTGACAAAATAAGAACTCGTCTGGGGCCAACCCTTGCGGAATGCCAGCGATCCATCTTCATTCTATTTTTCAGTTGAGAAAAGGGTTATTACTTCTTAAGCCTAATAAACTGCTGTTCTTGCCACTTATCACTGACTGTGCGTCTGTGCATGCACTTTGCGTCAGTTGCCCCTTTTGCTGATAAAGATAAATGTGCTATGATGACACACACAGCCAGACTGCATTTCATAATAATGACAGTACAGTAAGTGTTATTGTTTGGCTTTATAAATTATGAAGTACCTCAGGGATAAATTGAAACATTGCAACTATAATTATTTTCTATTGTTTTATTCATATGAAGTGGAACCAACAATAAAAAAATAATTCTCTGTATTGGTAGCATTCAGTGCAATGCACATTGTTGAATTAGAAGAGGATGTAAGGGAATGGCAAAACTATCAAATAAATACATTTTAGAGAAAAACTTGAGCCGTAGTTGTTGTTGCTTATTCCATTTTTTGAAAAATGCTTAAACTACGGTATTTTATAGTATACTGTACACCAACTCAATTATTATACCATATAGAGATGTAACAGTAAATCAATATATTAAAGTTTCCTCAATATCGTCGTCGTAAGGTTGCGATATTAAAAGCAGCGCATCTCCAGAAAAAAACATTACTTTTTGCCCGCTACAGCCGAACACAGCATTGTGAACTTCATAGACCAGATGTAGGGAACTCTGGTTCCTCAATAGCCATATCCTGCCCATTTTGGATCTCTCCCTACTACAACACACCTGATTCAAATGATCAGCTCATCAGCATGCTTGGTAGAAGTCTGAAGCGATCCTGATCATTTGGGTCAAGTGTGTTGTAGTAGGGAGGGATCCAAAACAGGCAGAATATGTCTCTCAAGGAACTGTATTTCCCTACCCATGACATAGACCATGATACTTTGCCCAAGCCTATTTTTTTTGTCACTGTTGTTGTTATGTACAAAAAGACAATATTGTTTTTTTTCTCAATATTAGGAGCAATGCTATTTTAGGAGGAGAACGAAAGACTTCCACCTGCGGGTTGTAGCTTTTTAGTGTATGCCGGCGCTGGCATGAACATGAATGACAGTTTGGAGAGATTTTTACGCCGTAGTGATGTCCCAGACGAGGACACACTTTGCATGCAAAGGGATAAGGTATGTACTAAATGTTAAGTTTGTTAGCAAAACAAAATTGCTATACATCTTTTTCCTTCGCCCCATACATACCTTATACCGGATTACACACGCAAGACAGGCGATTCGTGTTTCTGTCAGTCGTCCGTGAAATAGGCGTCATTTGGCTTAATCCATGGTATCGCATATGTTCAACCACTAGAGTACAGACTCTGCCTGCGAGTACAATGTTACTGAAGGTAACGCACAACAAAAGGGACTGTACATTACTTAAGAAGAGAAGAGAACACTGGTCTTTCTTTTTAAAAGAACCCAACACATCACGATCATCAGCACTTGACCCGGTTAGGGACAGATGAAAACCCACTTCCGTCCTTGCTTAGTTCGTCCTTTTTAAAAAGAACTTCTCCTCCGTCCCTGGGACAGAATGCCCATCTCTGGTATTATCTTATTGGGACATTTGGATATCGTTACCTCCCTAATACTATTATTACTGGGAGTGTGCATCTCTCCAATAAGACTATTCGATACATATTTTGATACGTGTTTGATACGATTCTAGGACGGTGCATTTTAAAGTGGAACGGTGCGTTGGATACATTCACAACTTTTTAATTAAAACGGCCTTACCGATTCAAATCAGTTTTCATTACACCAGTAATAACGATAGTACATAAATAATTCCAGTGGGGTTTTGTTCCCCCCCCTGTAAAATATTAGAAGGAATCAATCAAATCTATTGAGTATTTCTTTGTAAAATACTCTAATTCCCTTGAATATCTGGCCATATCACAAACTCGTACAAATTAAAGTCCGTCTTGGAGAGACAAATGAGGCCGTGGGATTCTTGTCAAGCTAAGAACATGAACAATCCCTTGAAAATGTTTCTTAATGATCTGTCCTGCATTTGAGAGACAGGGTGTTCTCTCCTGTATTCCAGAAAGCCTGAAGTGTTTTTTAAAAAAAATTTTATTAAGAGTACACACAGGACAAAGGTGGGATTCATGATGGCCTTTTTTTGTTTCGTTTAGTTTTTCGGCTTGACATTGAATGCCTTTGTTGCTTTTCGGTTTGGTTAGCAACAGCAAAGGTTTTATTTGGCTAAAGCTGAAACTAATGATTCTTTACTGATATTCTGCCATTTATTTTCTAGATCAAACCATTTATTGGGTGGTTTATGAATGACATAAACATGCACTTGTCAGACAAAATTAGGACTAAACTAAACAAGGAACATATCATGATTAAAAGAAAAGGCTTTCTCATTAGTTGAAAAAAAAAAAACCACTTGTTGCTTTTATGGTTATAGTTTTTGGATTTTGACTGCCTTTTAATTGGGAAATGGTGAACTTTAGTCGCCTCCATTGCTGTGTGAATGAGGCCTGGAATGGTGCTAATTAAAATTAGTCCATTAGTTTACAATCTTATTTTGTCCTCCAAGCCCTGCCAACTGATACATTAAGATGATATGTATATATCTATATATTACCCCTACAGAACCAAACCTATTTGGTGTGCACGCGAGACCTGGAGCTCACTGCATAATTGCATAACATTTCCCTTTGTATTTAAGAAACATTACAATTAAACATATGAAAATCTGTTGAATATTAATCATAAGGCGTTAATACTTTCTGTCTTACCCTGAAAAAGTAGAAAGTAATTTGCCCGAAAAGCATGGTTTGCTTAAATAAATACGGCCCTAAGAAATTGTCTCCTCTGAAGCATTGAAAACTTTCAATCATGGAATTAATTATCACTTAAGCTACAGAATGTACAAAAAAGGGCCTGGAACAAAAAGATGCTGAGCTGAAGTAATACTAAGAACATATTGTGCAAAGGAATTACACAGGGCTTTTGGACTAAAATTTTTCCACACAATTATTATAGCCATTACATCTCATTTACTGTGAGAAACTTTTTGGCTCACAAAACATGAATTAGCTCACTCATTCAGATAAATATACCGTGCAGTCTACCATTGTGCTAGTAATAGGAGAGGGATTGTGTCCACATTGCTGTGACTCTCTGCAATAAAAGAAGTCAAAGGAAAGATGAGGAGGGTTTATTATCACTAGTAATTTAATTTTTAAGGATTTTTCTGACATGAAGGGCTTCAATTTCAGCCGCTCAATTTCAGCTGCTCAATTTCAGCTATTGTTTTTCCCCACCTTTCTCGAATGACTTTCACCAATGACTAGAGAATGTCTGTGGACTTGTTGAATTGAATGGAGGGGTCTGCTGTGGAAATAATAGGGTGGTGGTAATAGAGTCTCCTTCGAGGCACTGATAAATTGTGGGGCGCTGTTTCTGCTATCATCAACGTGAATCTTGACTTTTCTACCTTTTCATCACTCATAATTGCAAAATGGCTTTTGCAGCAATGATTTGTTTCTCTGTTAAATGAGACACTTTCATTCTTTATCCCTAAACACTTTACATTTGATTAGGTGAGAGTAAGTCCTGTGTGCAACTCATAGGCAAGTGTCAAGTGTTAACCTTCAAGTTTCATTACTTTGGTTAGGTCAAATCATACATTCTTGCTCGGTCAAAATATATACAGTATATTTGCACATTAGCAGAGATGGACAAATTGTACTAAAGTAAGAGCGCTGTTACTTTAAAATAGGGCCCGACCAATTAATCGGCTGGCTGATTAACCCTAGAACACTAACGTTAAAATTAGCAACACCATCACTAACGTCAGGTACTTTTAACTCAATATAATATCCCGGATAAAATACAGTTTTCATCAATTAATGTAAAAATACAATGCTGTATGCCAAATTGGAAGTTGTCTTCTTGAATTTGCCAATACAAAATATCACATAAAAAAACTTGAGCGGGTGAAAATCACCTGGCGTTTGTGTTCTCGGGTTAAATCTGTTGATTATGGCCCTTTGCGAGTATTTTTACCTTGATGTACTCTAACCAGCAGTTGTACACAAGTACCACGGGTCTCATTTATTGGACACAAATCTATACCATAACCGTTTATCCTTAAATGTGTATCATGAAATTGTCAACAAAAGATAGATAAGGTCATTCAAAACAAAACAAATCTTATTTTTTTAAAAGCAATACTTAGGGGAGCAGTTATGCAAGTAATTGACTTTGATGTTACCATTTTATGCAACCTTAATGTCAGTTTGTTTAAAAATGGGGTGTCACTTATATAGCGCTTTTCTACCTTGGGTACTCAAAGCGCTTTACACTCTACCTGAAATAAATAAAAACAGTGCAATATAAATCAAGCACACATAAATACTATAAATAAATATAGAAATATAAATAAATACTAACCAGTGTTGGGAACGTTACTTTTTAAAAGTTATTAGTTAACCAAGTTAGTAATTGAATTATTTTATAATAAAATACTATGTACTATATTTCCGGACTATAAGTCGCTTCGGAGTACAAGTCGCACCAGCCATAAAATGCATAATAAAGAGGAAAAATAGGAGGAGGTGAAGGTGAGGAGGAGAAATAGGAGGTGAGGGGATTGAACGTTTAGTTGGACTAGCCGACGGACGGCTGTTTAAAATTAGAGGCAGACTGGGCTATAGACGGGTACTATCCGGGGGGCAATAGTACAAACAGGCGAATGACGGACCATGGAAGGGTACCAGGGTACCCACGCTGCAGACGGATGACGAATAACAGATGCTCATTTTTTAGTAAAATGCCCAGCTCTGTTATTTACAATAAATAAATCAAACTCTCAATATTAGATAACCTGTCAAATCAACAACCTGTACCTCCACGCACTGTACTTTGGTCACATTACAAGTGAGCATGTATACAACATAGTGAGTTAACTCTGTCTACAGCAGAGAACTTTAAATTTACAATCTCAGACAAGAGGTCTGGTAGAAATTCTATGCTTCATGTATCTCTTTCAGATAAGTTAAACAATGTGAAGTATGTTTACAGTAACTGTAGCAAATTAAATAAACTTCCCCAACCTGAGACACATCGTCTGAAATACATAGACTGAAAGGATTTCAAACATTTTCTTCATTTAAAAATGTAAAAAGTAAAACAACCTGTAGTGTTCTAAACACTGAACTTCTGCTCCTAAATATTAATTTACCACCCAATATACTCCTTCCAGAACACTATTACACATTATTTTACACCGTTTTTTTTTTTAATTAACAGGCAGATTAATCCGTAATCTGTATTTTTTTTTCTGACAAATATCTGCATCTTTCTCAAAAAATCCCTATTAGTCAGGCCCTACTTTAGAATAATTTAACTCAAGCAAAAAAAAGGAAAAAGCAGTCCTCCAGACAATTCAGATACTGTATCGATGAAGTACTAACTAGTTAGTAACTTCCAAAATATTTATGGCTCCATTTAATTGGTCAGCTAGCATTTATGTTGGATTAGTGAAAGAAAGTCATGTGACATGAATTCCTGATGAACCAAATTAGATCGCACAAGCAATAATAAATACCTGTCGATAAAAAATATAATTAGCGAGTGGAATGTAACTCAATCTAACAGAGTAAACGTAGCATTTCTTCATTTAAAAACAAACAAATTCAAAAGTGCTCTGAAGAGTACAATTTATGCTAAAAGTTAGTTAGCTGCTTACTACCCACCTCTGCACATTCGCCACTTTGCAGTCAGTATCTGTACTTATCAGTTGTTAAGTTAGCTGTACTAACATACATGTATCATACATACATAGACCCACCATTTCTTGAGTGCTAAATGGTACGTCAACTTTGCCGCCATATTGGATGTGGTATTGGAGTGACCAGTGAAGATTTGTCATTCATTTACTGCTTAGAGATGACCAACCAATGTATTATACATATAGTGCAGGATTAACATTGTTCAAATTGAAAACATGGATTTCAGGTCTAGCAGTTTGTTAGACCAAACCTACATATTAGAAGCTCTAAGATTCTCTATCTCAACTGTGCCACAATTTCTTTTATGATTTTCAAAAATAACACATCTGTAACATGGAGTTTCCTAGGAGAAAGGCGACTATTCTGCAAGGCGGTTACTAATGCACTGAATCTCGAGGAGATCTTTGAATCTCTCTGCATATTCCATTAAGCCGCTCATTGTTATTCTGTCCTGGGTGGTATTTCACAGCAGCAGGAACCGAACTGTGCAATTTATGTGCATGCCTGTTGATGTGCATGTGTGGTTACACTTACTCAATATTTAAGTGTGCATTTGACAGTCATAATGGTAGAAGCTGACAGATATATGCATATATTAGCATGCATACTATATGACTGTAAAACAAGTGGTGTACGAGTTGGTAGATTAGAGGAACACCTCAAAGCATGTGGTGTCACCATTAGATTGTTGCTCTAAGATCAGCAAAATCTTCATTGAAAAATTCTTGTGAATAACCTAATCCTCATAACTTTGTATTTTGACTGCTGTTACATTCTGCTTTCCTTGAAGCACTTCACGAATGCTCACCTAAGGTACATATGAAGCTCCCGCCTAGTCAATTTAAACGGGATTGTGATTAATTGGAATTGATGGTGTTGCAAGCAAATCTCTCCACTTCCCATCTCAAATGCCCTTCCCTGACCCACACCAGTGTGTGTACATATAGTACACGCGCGCACACACCGAGCAAGACATAATCTAAGGCATTTACTTAATGATTGCTAATAGGATGGACACATACTGATTTAGAAGAAATATGTCTAGAAGGACAAAGGATCGGCTCTCGTTCTGATATTAGTATGCATCTTGGGTAATGGGATTTTGAATACAGCCCCCTAAGTGTGTCAGTTCATGTCTGGCATTAAAATGCATCCCCACATGGGCTTCAAGTTACCACTTGTGATCTTGGTCTAATTTTCATGCTCTGTATGCACATCAATACATGCATGTTTTGACAAGTCTACTCTGCTAGAATTAAAACATTTAGAAGAAACAACTACAGAACCAAATTAGTATTCATTGTAAACCCAATCATCCAACATGTTGGCTGCACTAAAATTTCTTGTCACGCTCATTGAAGTAGGCCTTAGTGTGTGCCGGAACAGAGTAGTGTTGTGTCCACACTGCTAGTAGAAGATGGTAGCACGTTCTTTGTAAAGAATAAAATATCTTGTCATGCCTGCTAATGACTTTCAAGGCCATCTCCCCCGTGTGCGCTTTGGGACAAATGTCATCTCTCACGTGCAACACAAAGCCAAGCTTGTATCTCTGGTTATTAGACCTGTGACATTTGTTTTGGAGTCCATCCTTTCAAATGTCAGGCCTCCTTGGGCCAAACAATTTCAATTTCTCTATTCCTGAAACTCAAAACGTTCACATCTCACCTGGCTGCCTACATCGGACTGCTACACTTAACAAAAGCACAAGTTATGCTGGTTAAAAAACATACACACAAATGCAGGGGTCAAGCATTTGCCTCCAGTGACGTGATCAGAAAAATGACGCTTTCTAATGCACTTCCTAGGGTTCGATCAAATACATGGGCAGTGTTACAAACAATGAATGTTTTAAATCTAATTAAGTTGTTGTTATAAGACAGATCTGTACCCCAGGATTCCCCCATTATGTGTTATTCACCCAGCCTCTCATCTCGTTATATTAAAAATATAGCTAATATTTTATCTGATGGAGAATATGGTTCTAATGTCTGTAATGTGTGTGCTGCCCTTCATTACACAGTATGTGTTCAGTTGCTCCAAAAACCTATGATTGGCCGTGGAGACGTTTTAGCTGTTTGACGAGATTACCCCCGGACTCAGGTACTGTTTAGGTGAGATGAGGCACATGCGCTATACAATATCTCCCTTCAGCAAGTCTTTAGCCTCTCCTAACAGCCTTTTTACAAAACATGAATTGATATACAGTATGAATGCATTTGTATCTCATTGTTTGATTAATCAATGGCATATTAAAAAGAATAATTGTTTTGAAAAATATTTGATCGTAAGAGCCCTACAAACAAACCAAGAAACAAATGGTGATCAAAACATCTCTCGTTTTCAATCACTTTGGTGTCTGCTGAAACACACGCACACACCAACACCACAGCTATTCCCAAAGTGGTCCCTGTAGTTCATCTTTTTATGGTTGATGGAGTAGCCTTGTTACTCATCTTCCCTAATTACCCTTTGCGGTTTACATATTGTAGATTCTCCGTAATTAAAGTAATTATATGCAGTTGTTTCAAACGCATCCTGTGAGTGTTGGTTTCAGGTTAGTGGCACCAAACACTTGAAATAATCATTTCACGCTGCAGTGAAATTGGGGATAAACACCAACAGCACATGGAAATTGTCATTGTAAATTAGTTTTGCCTGCCTCATGTTTTGCGACACATATTTCTCATTTTGGTAAATGTTTTTGCACAAAAATATACTTATCTAGGGATTTGATGTAGGACCAGGCAACTAATTAAAATTTCATCACGATTTTGATTTTGGCTTATCTTGATCTTAAAAACAAGATAATGCAAGAAAAAAATATTAATGTGCCGAACGGCATGGTGAGTTTGCACATTCCTGACCTTGTGAAATGCACCATGTTGCTTGTGCAGCAACCGTATGTCGTGTGTAGGATTCTTCTCTCCCTGAGTGTGCTTCAAGCTGTTCAATGGCACATCAGTTGGAGTTGACTGTAAAACTAAACACACAGCCGAAATGACACAATTTCTGTATTTAAATAAAAGAAATGGTTTGTTTTAAAAACATCTCCAGCACTAATGCTAATATCAATGTAAAATCGTACGCTAACAGTAGCCTAAGTCGAAATCACGATTGAACTTTTGATAAATCTCCCAGCCCGAACTCCATGCATGCACGGCACAACACTGTCCCTAAAAAGCCAAGCAGGAACAGCCGGTATTTCTTTTCATTTATTGTTTTTTATTGCTATTATTTTTGTATATTCTTATTTTACTTTGTTCCTTATTTATTTTCAAGGAATTTTTATTTTCCTACCAATGCACATTTCCATATGGCACGGAATTACAAGGTACAAGGTCATTTTCTACTTGACAAAAAGAATAAAGTGTTCGATGTGCTGCGATGAATCAGCATGAGGGTATGATGGCAGTTTTGAGTAGTTTAGTTTTGGTAGTTTTAAATCAATGAATAATTTTTTTTGTCAGCCGTGATTTCAATATCAATCAAAATAATCACGATCATTATTATTATTTTTAACATAATCATTTTTATACACATTGTCACAAAAATTGGGAAAATTATAATAATAATTTCGTAGTTTAGTAAAGTGTATACCCAAGAGATCTTCCCTCTGTGTCCAAGCAAATAAATCAGACTAAATACATTAAAGTAGGGCTGGGCCGATGATTCGATATCGATATGTATCGCGATTGACAAGATAAAGTAGTCCTAAGACGGTTGGTCAACGATGATGTGTGCACTGCAAGAGAGTATTCGTTCACTTACATTGGGTGAACATTGAGTGAAGGCTAATATATGTGTCAACAACTGCTTTGGGGTAGACCTAATGCAAATAAGCATTTACAATGCACTGGTGGAGGACAAACTGCACATTACACTACATTGCGATGTACAAAAAACAGTTAAGTGTTATTTAAAGGAAAGGTTTAAAACAAAATCAATAATTATCAATTTTGACTGATATGAAATACTTAGATTGTGACAGTTTTTCAAACAATTCTCAGCCCTTCTAAGCACACTATCTTTAAAATTGAGTTTATTTAATCTTTATATCGACCAGTTTATTTCACTTTCATATTTGCATTGACCTCTTATTAAAGGTTAAGTATTATGTTAAAATAAAATAACCTAAATGTATTTTTCTTCGGGTCATTGTTTTCAATAGTTTAAAAAAAGAAAGAAATTAAATATATATCGATATCGACCAATATGAAACACTTATATCGTGATGTACTTTTCAGTCATATCGCCCAGCCCTACATTAAAGGATTACAAAAAAGGTTCATTGAGCAGGGCTCCAGACTGCTCATTTTGCCCCTTTGAGAGGGTGCTACTACAATTTTAATCTACTCACGCCAGTGCAACTAGTAAATTTGCTGATTTAAAAAAAATATATAATATTTATAGTTCCTATTCTTGAATATGTTTTGTTGCTGATCCGCACTTCAGCCCATTTATCAGTAATACAGTGAAAGAGTGGGATGAATATTTACTTTCCACATTTACATTATGTGCCCCCAAATGTTCTCCTTCTCCCCCTAAAATTTCACGTTAGGGACCACTGTGCTCCTAGGGAGAAAAAACCTGGCATATTTACCCATCACAAAGTATAAATCTGTTTGAAATTGCAATTGTTTGTGGCATATTTGCTTTATTTGGAATTATTGTTCATGTCAAAATTGGTCTCTGTCCTCCATTTGAAGGAATGCCCAGGTTTGCCAGCCAGCCAGCGCCTACATCTGTGCGTCAAGGTGACAGCCAAGTCATGGCCTGTGAGGTCAACTCAGACCTTGTACTCTTCACTCGCTGGGAGAAAGACCGTCAGCCCCTGGAGCTCAACTTGAGGCTGGTCCAGCTACCCACTGGTGCCTTGGTGATCAGCAACGCCACAGAAAATGATTCTGGTCTTTACCGCTGTCTGGTGGAGAATGTGGGCTCATCAAAGTCCAGCGAAGAAGCGCAGCTCCAGATCCTGCCAGGTATACCTAGTCAGCGAGCGGCTGGTTTACCAGCATAGATGTAGGGGTAGTTTTGTGTTGACTATTTTTAATTATATTTAATTCAAATGTTTAATTTTAAATTTCTCCGAGAGAGGCTAGCACCGCTTACCACAGTGTGCTCAAATGATCCAGACACAAGGAAACACAATTTTTGTATAAGCGATATAACATGACTGCTTCCTGCAATGCTTTATAGACAATTTGTCTCGATATTTTTAGTTTCTGGTACTTCAAAACAAACCAACAAACAAATGGTGATCAAAACGTCACTCGCTATTGTTCACGTCAGAAAATTGAGCTAAACAATGGCATTAGCAAACAATGGTGAAACAAACCTATACAATTACTCAATTATTAAATTAGTTGAGTAATAAGAAAATTGATTATTTCTTGATTAATTGATTAATTTTGACACATCTGCTCTCCATTGTCTAATGTGTTGTTTTTCAATTGCAATATTTTTTCCAAATAAATTCTTTTATAAATGACAGAGCAATCGTCAAATCGTTTATGATTCATCATAAATCTTCTCTGAAACAAAAGTTCATTTTGGAATATCCAAAAATTGGAGCAACGTGATGTAACAGAGATGCGTGTTTAGTTTTCTGTCTTTTTTCTTGTTTTTCCACTGTGACTATACTGCTGTTTCTAATTTCAAAAGTAAATGACGTTGGCTCCAAATTGCCTTTAATGAAAACTGTGCCCAGCTGGAGAGAGCGGTGTTGCTTTTGGTGGTCTTATCAGAGAAAGCCTTAGAAGTCGGGAATTCCTCTGTGACACTGTCTCGTCTCATCCCTCTACACATTTTGTTTACTAAGTTGTTAGGCACCAGGCTCCTGCCGGCAAAGAAGATATTAAAAGCCATAAATTAGTTTTCAACGAGACCCCAGTAGGGGATTTATCTCTCTTTGTCTCCTCCAAGGTGTGTGGTGTCAAAGAAGCTTGGTTCAAAACAGTCATAGATAGTCATAGAACTATACAGTATGAGGAAAATTGGACACTTTTTGTTTAAGATGGCTAAGTGACAGAGAAATTAAAAAACAGAAGAAAAAAAATAAATATATATATATATATATATATATATATAAAATTGGGTGGTTCTACACATTTGTAGAAAGACAATTGACTTAAGTAGTTGTGCGTCTTAAAATTTGGGCTTCAATTAAAACAACTGCAAAGTTATAGTGAGGTCATAGATAGAGGCCAAACTTGACTTCCTAGTTATTGCAGGTCGCTTTAATATAACTTTGTCCTTTGGAGTTATGGGAGATCTTTTTTTTTTTGCGCTCCAAGGAGCTGACTGCTTTCAAGTGGCCGACATGGACATTTTTCACACGAGCACTCTTGGTTTTGCTGTCAAGAACAACTGCGCCTTAGACCTGAGCGCTTTTGAAGTTTTTTAAGACAGATGACCCTCTTAATTTGAACGATGGCGCTGTGGCTCACTAACTCACTCCAAGATTAACTTCTGCCATAACGTAGACTTTGCTTTTTTTTCTCATTCCAGAAACCGGAGACGAGAGGAAACTAGAATTCCTTGTGCAGCCTGTGCGTGTGACCAAGGTGCTGGGCACCAGTCTCTTGTTGCCCTGTGTGGCTACAGGTTTTCCAACACCACATGTGCGATGGATGTTTAAAGATAAACTTCTAGACGAAAGGTATGAGTATTAACCTTTGCAATTTAGTCTTTTTTTTTAACCAGTTTCTAAAATGTAGAATTGTACAGATGCTATGTTCAGGATCTTCTGGCTCTCACTGAGACCTTACGTTTGAAATACTTCAGAGTATGTTACACTGCTGCTCCTCTCTACTGCTCCCAAAGTTGTTAATGCTGTTTGACCTGAAATCACCACAGGGTCGTATCTGGATGTGGCATACGAGCCACTCCGTGGGCAAGATGAGGATGCAGGCTTCCTGCAGAGAGAAAGTTCACAAATTAGGAACCTAACACCTGTGCCCTCATTCCCTATGGCGCTCATTATTTCAGGGAGAGCAGCTGGAATCCCAAACTGAAAGTTTAGTTAGACATAGGAAGTAAGTTCTTTGTGTACCTTACACATTGTAGCAGTTCAATATAATTTTAACTTTATGGAAAATAGTGCTTTGTCTGTGTTAATGCACAACAAAATGGGATTTCTGCTTTGTAAACTCTCATGTCGGGTGATTATTTTTTCATTCACTAGGTGGTTTCTATTCATGTATGATTCTCCAAGCTGAGGTTTAACACATTGCACCACATTTCTATTTCAAAGTCTTGGAATACCTAACATTCACCTCTAATGGGAATGGGTTAAAAGGTACCCATTAATCTAGCTTTTAATTACCAAATTCCATTTTGTGTAAACACCTGCCCCCCAGGTTACTCATACTGATAATTAGCAAGTGCACTGCAAACAACAGGCAGAGTCTTTTAGGAGGTTGAAGTAAACACCGCCTTACCGCCTTCAGAACTGAAATGGATTGTGTGTGAGTGAATCCGTTGCCTCATTTTGATTTTGCTGTGACGTTAATGAATGAAAGAATAGTCTTGAGGCTTGTCCTTGAGTGTCCTGTTGTGAGTTAGCCGAGAGCTAGACACTGCTGTCAGTTCTTAATTACTGCAAACGTTGTGGGAATGAGAGAAAGGAAGCAGCAAAGAGATTGTCTTAATTGGTCTTGGAAACACAGCGCAAACGGGGCCTTGGAAGTGACAACATCAATGCTTGAGATGTCAAATTCTTTTGGGGGGGACTCTTCAAAGCAGCCAAATGAAATGTGGGTGAGTCTGACAGTTTTTTTTTTCCCATTGCATTCCTAGAAAACAAACTGATTTGCGACACAATATCATCTGTGGTAGTTTTCAAAGCTATGGTTTCTCAAACGCCTCACTTTCTCCCGAAACCTACTTTTTTTTCCTCACTTTTTACTTGGCGCTGTGTGTCTTTACTTATGTTTGCCGCATGAGGGAAAGCGGCTGATTCCAAATTCTTCCTTGTTTGTTAAGACAGACAGGGATAAGGAAAACACCTGAAATAGAAATATAGAGCAAGTGGTTGTCTTTTAATCTTTGTGATTTCCATGTGCCTTGTTGTATATAAACAAGTGTGCTAAAATGTGAAGTAAACATCGTTTTGTCTACTTGCCTACCTATTCTGGACTGATTGGCTTTTGAGATTTGGCTTTCTTCTCCCTACCCAAAGTCGAGTAGTTTACTGTCATGGTCAACATCACAATACACGACCGACTAGCGTTTTTGTTAGCTTTTAGATATTTTACAACCAGATGAATTTAAGGTGTTTTATTGTAATATCTGGTGTTACCATTGTCACATCCTTACTAACCACAGTTGACAACATCTCTGAGAAAAAAAACAAGATATGCGTTGATTTCAATGAATTCCACCCTATCTCGGTGTGTGTTTTTCAGGGCTAACAGCAACGCACAGGAAGTGCTCCAAACTCCCTTTTGTTTGGACAGGCATAGACATACTGTATGAAGCTATATTCCGTTCTATGCAGATGGACTCGAGTATTCGTAGTTCTGCTTTTAATTTGGAATATGTTAAGTAGCCTACTACAGTTGGTCATTGTGACGGTTTGTATTCCCGCCATGATCCCGTGTCTCGGGATGTCAATATTTGCTTGCTACATTTGCATTCTCTCACTTTTGATCAACATGTGCTAGCCTAAGGTTGCATTTACTGTTTGGTTTCACATTTGTCATTCAGATTTATGAATAACAGATATTTAACCCATCCTTTCAAGAACTTGTTTAAAACAGGATATACGATACGTCATGGAACTTACAAAGCAGTCATTTTGAGATGATGCAGTGTGATCAATACACTTGGCTACTTGGAGAAATTTTTCGTACAGTAGAGATTTTCAATCTGCTGTTTTTTTTCTCTTTTTGTTTTTTTAGACAAAAGGTCTTCATACAGGGTTTCTATAAAATCTTGTTTTTGCAATACTGGTCGCTCCTCATCCCACACCAAACTCACAATTCATTTTGACTCAACTTGGATCGCCAATGCGGACTATACAGTATTGTAGTTTGTCATGAGTCATTGACATCGCCGCTTGCTTAGGGGGCACAGTGAACACTGTGTCAAGGCTCTTTGTATACAGAACAACTGATGACACTCATGAAAAGTCATCTTTTGTTATTTGGAGTATCACTCCGTTGTCTAATAGAATCCTCCAGTAGTCAATGAAATGGATGAATTATGCATGGCGCCCTGCAAGCAACGAATTGGTAGAGCATGTAAATCAACCTTCTTTCCGAATCCTGTCACTCCTCCGCCTGCCCTCCTCCGTGTCCCCTTGAATTCATTTGAATGTGACTATGGATATTGCGTTCAGTCGTGTAGGAAGACACAGGAGTGGGGCAGGAAATTTGTCTGAAATTGGACTGCAGAATAAACTTATCATGCAAATGTCTTGCACGTACAAACCCGCAAATTTACTCTACTGCGATAGACATGAAACATACACAAACGCACATTTAAGGCCCTCCCGCTTGCTGTTTCTCAAAGCTTTGAGCTCCATACACAAAGGAAATTAACAATGGCTTTTTATCTTTTTTACCATGCTTTATTATAGTCAGCTGACAGCATTTAATAAAGTTTATACACAGTGGACTCTACAAATATTTATATACAGAGAGTAAGAGCCTGGAAAACCTGTTAGAATCTCTTAAAAGAAAACATATTATTGGACTTAAACTCCTGTGAAGCCTGTGAAGTCAATAAAATAGTCGCCTGGTTGTTTAATAATTCCACCTTGAGACCAGAAAACTGCTTGTGCCCAAGTTTCTCCTCCACAATGCACACTAATCCAGGCGAAATAAGTCATGCCAAGTGCCGGAACTCAGGAGGCATCACGGGTCTTGTACATTAAAGAGGGAAGTCAACCCGAAAATGTTCTTTACAATATGTTCTATCCAGCCCCACTTGTCTAAATACTGTACGTTTTTCTGATTGATACTGTGTTAGTGGAATATGAGTTAAATAGTAAAATTCACCCGTTTTTGTCCATCTCAGCTTGCGGCCATATTTGTCACTTGTTGTCGACTGAAAATGACATTGCAGTTGCTTAGGACTTAGGTAACAACCAATCACGGCTCAGCTTCAGAAAACGGGTGAGCCATGATTGGTTGTTACCTGGTTACAGTATCAGCTAATGTTAATCTGTGCTAACTCTGTTACTTCGCCTACCTTTGGCTTTGGTATGGCTTCCGCATCAATGTGGTTATTTCACTCAGGATGTTTGGCCAACCAAGCTTCCATGAAATTGGCTGAGGAAGTTGGTGAGGAGGCGGTTATTACTGAATGTTAATTACAGTGTGTAAGTGCAGAACAGTAGAATTTGGGAATTTAGGAAAGATTTACTTGGTTGTTCAATGTCATACATGTTGGGTGAGCGACACTACTAAGAACCAAATATTTGCATACAAACATTGTAAAAAAATGCAACTAGACATAAACTCTTGGTTTTACTTGATAGTTTATTATGACAGCTTTTATTCTACACCCTTTCCACTTGGGCTACAAAGACATGACCCCTCTCCAACCAGCAAGCCATCCCAATGACAGCATGCTGCATAGGTGATTGGCAGTTTTCGTTGGCCCAGGTGCCCTGGCCTCATCACCAGTTTGTGTTACGGGAGACTGAGTCTACACTTGCACGTAAAGTCACCCCTCTTCCAGAGTTCTCTGGGACTGCCATTGCCTTCAGAGATAAGTATCCTTAAATTTAAAAAAAAAAGAGAGAGAGAGAGAGAATTGTGTTGGATAGATATACTCGTTGACAGGGATTTGCATGACTTTTGGAGGGTGGATATCCCTAACAGAGAAATAGCGTTTGGCTTTAAAACCTTTTCTCTTTTTTTTTGGTAAACCCTGATCTTGAATTTTTATCGATTATGGGAATGTTGAATAAGTTGTACACCAACATCGAGTGAAATTGCTTTACTGCAATAATTCCAAGCCAATTATTGTATTATCCACGGTCCAGCATAATTCAGTCTCGAGCTCTTACTCTACTCCTAAATAGTGCTGTTAGTGTTTCCTCAAAAACAGTTTGATAAGCTCACTGGTGATGTTCTCTTCTCTTCGAGTACAAGAGGAAACTGTCAATGCAGAACTAAAGCCTGAGCATCTCAATAGTTGTCCTGGTGAGACAAAATGCAGACAGTTGAGTACTGTGAGCCGAGGGAAGTCTTTCAGACAACGGGATCTTACAGTGTGGTTTGGATATTCACAGCCTCCCAGCATGATTAGCTTTCTCTTCAACTGTTCACGGGGAACTAATAAGAGCACAGAAAAGTGTTTTCTTTTAAACATTGAGTTCTTTGGAATGCTTCTGTTTTCTCTGGTGTTCAGTGAACTTTATAATTTCCAGAGATGGCTAAAAACGAGTGCATTTTGCTGCTTAACTCATATTGTGTTAACCGTGTTTCAACTAATGGGCCTGCTGGGAACATATTCTCGAAAAAAATGTTTGCATTGACTTCCGTTTTAAAGGCTTGAAAGTGATTGGAACACCACCCATAGCAACTCTTGAGAACTCACCTATCTCACCGATACCAAGTAACCGATACCACTAGTACATTTGATACGTAAAATTTGTATCAGACAAAGGACATCATTTTAAAACAAGACCTTTTATTTATTTCCAACAAAAGGCAGAAGAGTCACTCTGCAGAACAGTAAGTAACAGTATTTATTATTAATTAACTTAATAATAACAACATTCTATGTAAGTAAGTATATGCATGAAATACTGTAATGGAGAAAGTCATCAGACGACCCAACTTTGGTTAGCAAATAAATCTATACATTTTGGTTGCAACGCACTAATAATGCACTCAAAGCCTTCATATAAACATTATAAACATACATGTACTTAAAGAAATTGCAACTTAATGGGCATTTGGGAGGATTGACAAAATGTTCTGTCAGGCATGCATGCCATTTACCTCCCAATGAAAGAAAAGCCCCAAGAAGGCACCAGTGACTGGTATCGGCGGCCTTTGAGACCTCAATACCTTGAAACCGGGTCATATCAACCTGATACCGATACCTGTATCGGTACTCGCCCATCCCCAGTATCGAATATTCGGACTGTTTTGAGTGTTATTGTCAGGTAGGTCTAAATTTAATATTTTACTTGTGCTTTGCATTTATGTAGAACTGTTGTGCATCATAATGAAAGCAACAGTTTGTCTTTTGTTTTGGTTCGTTATATGAGAGAGAAGAAAATATTACGCACGGCTCTTTTTATGATGCATTACACTTTCACACCACTGCAAACTTTATCCAGACTGGTAAACACAATATGTCTCTGAACATTAATACCTTTGTATGGATCAGAATTTTTCTGGGATCAATAAATTGTCTACCAACCTTATATGCAGCTCTAATTATGACTATCATCCTGCGGTGCAAGTTGCCATAATATTGTGACTTCTTTGTGTATGCAGTTGAGACTTTGCTCGAAAGACAATTGCTTTTATCTAACATGCTGAGGTACTGTACATTGTCAGTGTTGCACTTTGAAACTATCGCGGCTAGTCCTGAAGTGAACCGTGTGTTGTCTGTCAAGATGCCGCCAAGCAGTGATGGTCACAGCATGTCGAGTGCTAGCACAGACTGTTGCCCACTCAGGGAGAAAAAAAATGAGTTGCGGTGGAAGCCCTCCTTTTAGCTGCTGAAAGCTAAAACGAAAAAAAAAATCAACTTGAAACACTTCACTGCACTCCTTACCGCTGCATGTATCTCTCATTCAGAACTTGCCCCTTCAGCTACATCCACTTTGTTGTGACCATATTTGGATAGTAGCCCTGTTTTCCTACCTTTTCCTTTGTTCTAATTCTCTCTCTATGAATGTACCGTTCTGGATGTAAGCTATTGATTTGCATTTTCCTCCACTCACCTCACCTCCTCCTCCTGGTCTTCCTCTTCTTCCTTCTCCTCCGCCTCCTCCTTGCCAATGCTCCAGTGGTTGTTGAATCAAACCTGAGCTCGACCACAGCCCTTTGGGCTAATTGGGGGAATCAAAGTGGGTGCCGTTTAATATGGAGGGTCAGTGGTTCACTGGAAAGCCGTGTGAGTGTATTTCTGGATCTGGTGTAAATCTTTTAGAAATTTTTGTGGACTAATCAGTGGCGTTCGACTGATGAAAAGCGTGGCTTGTTAAGTTTTCAGGAAGCCTTTGCAGCAGTTGCTTAGGGTGTCTTCATGCATAAAATCACAAGGATTAAGACAAAATATTTGGGTTAAATTAACAGCTGATGAAAGAAAATGAAAATGTTTCTTTAGGCAATGTATCAATAATGCACTCATTACGGCTGTGCGGTGTCACGCTCAAACAGATAAGTACATGACAAAAACATTTCCATATTGTAAATTTCACAACTTGGCGACGTCTGTCAGATCTCAACATCCAAACATTGCGTCAATATTTATTTATTTATGTTTAAAAGAGAATTCCTAACGTGAGTTGGGGAGCTGCTAATACATTTGTTGTGCCTGATAGTGGGAGGATAAGACGAAGGGAGTAGACCATGGCCCAGCGGGGAGTAAAGCAGACTGAAGCCTTCTCTCAAAATATGCTTCAGGGAATAAGGCTGAAATTAGTTTCTGCTAAATTGGTAGATGTGGAAAAAATGTGATTGTACCGTGGGCAGCCCATGAGTCCTTAACCCATCAATACTTTTGAGAAAAGGAACTTGAGGCAGTCTCTACTTTGTTCTATTCCTCAATCCTCTTTCTTTTCTCCAGTGAGGGCCGCAGGGAAGTGCTTGGAGGTGGCAGCCTGCAGATTTCCAATCTCACAGAGGACGACGCTGGCATCTACACCTGTGTGGCTGACAACACAAATGCAACAATTGAAGCTCAGGCTCAACTCACTGTTCAAGGTACCCTCAACAAGCCTCATATCACTTGACTTTCCAAAATCCAGGTCTCAGTTATTCAGGGGTGCTAGATACTGTATTTTCCGGACTATACGTCGCTCCGGAGTACAAGTCGCACCAGCCGTAATATGCATAATACAGAAGAAAAAAACATATGTCACACTGGTGACACTGATTTTTTCAGGCTGATACCGATTATTGGCAGTCAAGGAGGCCGATAACCGATATTTGAAGCTGATATTCATTTGTAGAAAAAAGGGGTAAAATGGTGTCAACATTTTGAAAAGCAAAAACTCCCAACACTGGACTTGGTTTAAAAGCCTCTAAGCACGTGTTTATTAAACAACTTTAGTGATGTAAAACATGTTAAAGTTTTTTTAGAACTTAGAAAATCGACAACTTTTCTTGAAAAGTCTCACAAAGAGTGCAGGGACCTCCCAGGCTCAGCTGCATGTCTTATAGTTGAGTAAGTGAAAACCAGAGCTGGGCATCGTCCCTCCATCCCAGAGTTTCCGTCCTGCATATTTAATCGACCCATGTGGTCCCAGCCCGTCCCTTATCGGCGACAGCCAATCGCCGTCCAGAATGTAATTTTCACGTCACACGCAGGCGCCGTACAAGCAGACACCGCCTAATGAAGAAAAAATATCAAACAAAGACAACTGACACATGCACAGTGTGGTGATTAATGAAATAAAAACAATATGGGGCACATGTCATTGCGTGCTCAACACTCGTATTTTTTTATTTTTTCCTTACTCGACCTGAGCGTGTCAGTAGCGCGGCACGTGGTACAGGTTAAGTCCGTTCTCGACGCCGGTTGGCTAACTCTGACCGACTGGGACCACGTGGGTCGATTAAATATGCAGGACGGAAACTCGGGGACGGAGTGACGATGTCCAGCTCTGATGAAAATGAACATCTCCTTAAAATTTACAACAGTTTTCTAAAAATCCACTGTAACTGAAATTTGTATCTTTCACACATCTTTGTTTTAAAATTCAAAAACAGAAAAGTGCATCCTCAACGCAGCAACTAGCCAGTAAAATAATCCCATCCACACGGCTGTGTCTTCTGTCCATTGCTTTTTGTGGGTGTTCTGTCATTCTTGTGTGTCGCATATGCAGCTGCTGTCTCCACCATACTGACTTTCCGTGCAAGAAAAAAAAAGTGACATTTTTTTACTCTAAATGTTTCCAAGACTAGACTATCACATGCAGTACTTTGCCGTCAATTTTTTGCACCACGTACAGCACTTTGTATGGAGCGATGGCTGCTTTAAAGTGCTCGAAATAAAGTTGAGTTGAGTTCATCACCATTTCTCTATATTATCAGCAACTTTATTTCTCTCCAGAGCCATGTCATTCACAAAGCAAATGAACTGTTGTGACATTGGGGGAGTGGTTAGCTTGAGCCGCAAGGCAGCTTACTGTGGCGAGCAGAACTGCCCCTTTGTGTTTAGGTGACATAGAAGGGCTCACAGTAATGTTACAAGTGAGTTATAGTAGACTGACATTTACTAAAATTTCGCAAAGTCTGTTGCATTACCTTGAACTGCTCACCCGACTTCTCCCATTCTATGTGTGCCTCTTCGAAGAGAGAGAGCAAACAGGCAGCTTCACGCTGATTGGCTGTCACTCACTGCATAAGAAACCAGTATTCATGGGTCAGTGTAACCTGCTATAATGTTTAATCATCAAAAAATATCAAAAACTATTTTAAAAATATATAAAAATATATTAAATGATTTTAATATTAAGAAACGAAAATTTGAAAAATAGCCTACAGACAGTTTAGTCCTTTTTTTCCTCGCTAGATTTTCTAAACAGGTCAATTCGACCCACAACATAAACGGAGGGTTAAAAAGGTTTTGACATTTGTTTCGTAGTAAAATGTAACAAAAGTAACAAAATTAATCATTACTACAATCACAACAATAATATAATTGAGGATTACAGTCTTAAAGTGGTCGTCAACCCAAACATATTTTTTAAAGAATATGTTCTATGCAGGCCCACTAGTTGAAACAAGGCATTCTGATAAATATTGTTGGTCGAATAAGAGTTAATCCACCCGTTTTTAGCCATCTCTGGGGCGGCAATTTTGTCACTTCTGTCACTGAAAATGACATCACACTTTTTCAGCGCTCAGGTAACGACCAATCATGGCTCAGCTTCAGAAAGCAATTGAGCTGTGATTGGTCATTATCTGAGCCCTGAGGGTCTGTGATGTCATTTTCAGTCGACAGAAGTGACAAAATGGCCGCCCCAGAGATGGCTAAAAACGGGTGGATTTTGTTGCTTAACTCATATTCCAGAAACACAATATTAATCAGAATGCTGTGTTTCAACTAGTGGGCCTGCATAGAACATATTCTTTAAAAAATATGTGTTTGGGTTGACTTAAAACACAGTATAATAATTGCAAAAAAAAAAAAGTTTCAGACTTAGCGGATTTCACCTATCGCGGGTTATGTATGTAACATAACACGTTAAACGAAGGACCACTGAAAACAGTGTAAACTGTACACTATGCACTCCTAACATAGAGTATTACAGAAAATCCAAGATGAAGTAGAGGCTTGTAGAGCTTCTATGACCTGAAAAACAATAGGCAATTGTTCCTCTTTTGAATTTTTCCCCAGTGGTCAGAAGGTCATAACACAGTGCTCAGTACTGTGAGCTAAACCACACTTGGACATTGTTGATTTAGGGCATAATTTGCCAGAAAGCATCAGCCCAATATCACATTAGGATGCTTGTCATTGAATGCATGTCAGTTTTATTTAGAGCAATGACTCCAAATTTGCAGGTCAGCTAAAAAAGATTAGCTTTTTGACGTTGGGCTTTGGGGGAATCAGCGCAGGTCTTTTCCTCTCTCTCCTATCTAAAGCAAGTCAACAGTTTGGTGTGAAGCAACAGTTAAATTGGGATACACCCTGAGGCTGTCCCGCAATGTCACCCCATTTCACACAAAGTCGCATCACGCTAGGACTCCATCCCTTTGCTCACAAATCCCTTTCCTCTCCTCTTCAACACCCTTTCATCATTTCCTGTCAGACACTGCGATTAAAGGAGACAGTAATGGAAAATTGGATCAGGTAGCAGGAGGACATCTGACTCTGCTGCCTTTGAGCCTTCAGATCTGCCACTTCAATTCCTCGAAATCCCTCATGTCTAATACCTGACCCATGACACAGCTCCAATGTTACATGCGTGTAGAAATTGATCTCCAATATATTTGAAAGGCATTGGTTGTTAAGTTAAAGTTACACGGAGAAATTGCTTTTTTCCCAGACCAAATTAATGACGAAAGAAGATTGCGGCATTGATTTGCTCCTTTGAAACATTGATCAATTTCCCCAAAGAAATAACTGCGCTTGTAAATGAAATTCATACAAATTATTTTTCCAATGCTGACTTGCTGGCATTTTTACTTGTTATATTTGAATTTGGATACATTAATGTTGGCTATAGACCGCTCAAGAAAACACATTTATAGTTTATACCATCAAATGGAATCTGGCTTGGTGGCTCCATGATAGTATGAAGTCACCATGGCTGATATGTATTCAATAAGAGAACATTTTCATTGTTTAAAAAAATCCCTTTCAAACTAGTCTGGTGAAAAAAATAGCTACAAGATGAGAATATCACTCTATGACGTTTATTTTGATAATCAACATGTCGCATATGTATATATTTATTTATTTGACACATTATTTTTCTCATGTCCGCAGAGGTCGTGGGTTCAATTCCGGCCCCGGCCTTACTATGTGTAGTTTGCATGTTCTCCCCGTGCCTGCGTGGGTTTTCTCCAGGTATTCCGGTTTCCTCCCATATTCCAAAAACATGGATGGTAGATTAATTGGACACTCTAAATTGCCCATAGGTGTGATTGCGAGTGTGAACGTTTGTTTGTCTGTGTGTGCCCTGCAATTGGCTGCCGACCAGTTCGGGGTGTACCCTGCCTACTGCCCAAAGACAGCTGGGATAGGCTCCAGCACCCCGAGACCCTTGTGAGGATAAGCCGATTGGATAATGGATGGATGGATGAATTATTTTTCTCTTGAAACTGCCTATTCTCACGCTTCTCCCGCTGGCTGTTTGCTTGTCTGCAGTTAATCCGGGTCATCTGCAGGCTTTGTACGGGTGCTTGAAAACCTTGAAAGTCGTTGGATTTTAATGTTGTGTTTTCAAGGTTTGAAAAATGCTTGAATTTTGGGTGAAGTGCTTGTAAATGCTAGGAAGTGTTCATCATATTTCTCCCCAATCTGACTCGGCAGTCACACTGACTCAACAGACTAATTATGGAATGGGGGCGGGGGGGAATAACATAAGTGTCCTTAAAAATGAAAGCTATGCGCTTGATCACGGATATTCTCACATCAAATTTAAAATCCTGAAAAAACCCTCGAGATTAAACGTGGCATCCGAGTAAACGAACATGGCTGACGAAGAGGCAGCAGGCTGTTTTGACGCTGACGCTTGTTTGTGGATTATTTTTAGCGGGAAAAAAAAATCAACAAAAAAAGTAAAGAGGTTGCTACATGACTGCTTTGATTTTGGATTCCCACCGTGCGCAAGCACACTAAGCATTGGTCGGACTGCTCGATGGGAGGAAGGAATTTCAGAACCGCGGTAGGTCAACGCAAAGAGTCAAACACCGAACACTCTAATTCTACCCCGTTGATGTAAACGGAAGTGTTTAATCATATTAGACTTGCAACCTCCTTTGCACGAGATTATTTTTTTGCGCGTTGCATTGAGCAGCTTGGTCATTTCTTATGAAATGCAGCCACACTTTTGACCTGTGTCAAAAATTCATAATTATTACACCCCTCGAGCATTATCCTGTTGTCTTCGTTGCTGTCTGTGTGTTGTCGGCACTTGTTCCTCGCCGGCGCACACACATTTCCTATTGGTTGTACTTCACTGGTGTCTGTTGTTTGCCAGCGCTGAGCGCACACTATTGGTACTTTGTTTGTTCTGGGCGACTTCCTCCGCGAGAAAGATTAGGAATCGAAATGTGGCACCGACATTTTAAAACCTGAACGATTCCGGGTGAACCGAAGTACTAGTCCCGGCTCCACTCGGTTCCCGGTGCCTAACCCTAGCTGTCATGATTAATGAGGCAAGAGGAGACAGCGGTTTTTGATCATGGTCATGGCACCGCCCAGTGTGCGTGCATGTGCAAAATGGAAATAGCTCCTACACTACTATGTAGATTTGCAGTCTTCTAGTGCTAAATGTTGGTGCCCCTCATCTTTCATGTCCTGCTGTTATCACAGCGAGCAGTGCCATATTGTTTGTTTGTTTTGTTTTGTATTTAAGTCTTCTGTTCATGGACGAAATATCTCGTCCTGTAAAAGTTCCATGACTTTGCAATGGATTGACAACTAACATCACATACAGCAGCAGTAGTATATTTTACTTGTTGTAACAATGACAAAAATAGAATTTTTTCCCTCAGTTTACCAGGGCGTATTTGGATAGTTTTACCCTTCCAACACTGTAGGAACATTTTGCGAAAGACCCATTTCTGTTCCAGCATAACTGTGCTGATTGCACAAAGCAAGGTTCGGTTCACAAAGGTATGACTGGAAGACACTGGCGTAGAAGAGCCCTATCTTCAAACACATTGTAAATACTTGTGATTAAGATTATGAGCAAGGCGTACTTCCGATTTGTTTATATTTGTGCTGTCAAGCAATTCATTTTTTAACAAATTAATCACATTTTTCAACTACTATTTTCTATGAAGCTTGTGACAGAGGTTTGAGTAAAATCTTGGAATTGATAAAAAAGCATCAAACAGAAAGTATATATAGATTCAATGACTGTTCTAATAGTGTTCATTGATCCTTGAATATGATTATTTTCCTGAAAAATACAACTGTTGAACAAAACGATCAAAACCAATCAGACCAAGCGGAGCCTCAGAGGGGATCGAGCCTGTTTTATGTTAATTTATTGATGAACACTTGTGTATTATGGCCTTTTTATTGTTTATTATTATTATTATTTATTATTATTTATTATTTGTTGTTTGTAAAGTGCTTTGTTACAATTCCAGCTATTATGAAATGCGCTGTATAAATATAATTGTATTGTATTGTGTTGTAATACGCAATCAAAGACATGTGAGAAACGTGGGGCCAAGTGACATTTCGTCTTCGTTCTGAACGTAGCATAAAGGGGTATAATGGCTCCGAAAGTGAAATTGGAAGAACAGTTATGGATATACAGCGTTTGCAAACAACTGCTCTTGTTTATATTTTAAATTGCGGCATACATCTGCAAAACATTGTACAACAATATTCTGTGGTTAAATTTAATGTAACCGTTAAAAGTTGTTCTACCGTATCTTCGAAGGCCGTCGTATGGCGGGTTACACTATAGGTTTGAGTTTATGTATTTCTTCTGACGTGTTCCTTGCTAAAAGCAATCGACGTGGCAGGACAGTGTTTCGTTACGTCTTTGTTCAGACCTGAACAGCCTCGCTCTCCAATTCACCTCTCTTTTCTTCTTGTGAAATGCGCCGTACCACCAACCCAAAAAGCAACAAATGCTTAAGCAGAATAAAAATAAATGTACAATACAATATTGCTGCATATTAGAAAAATTATAAATGCAAAATAATAAATGCAATCCCAAAATTAATATACAAATCTGAAAATATCAATTGGCAACTAAATCAGGTGTTACATTGACAATGACGAACTTCAAATTATGTCTTGACTATATATGGGGTTTGTATTGATTTTTGTGAATATTTATGTGAATTGAATGGCTGCTATTATTCCCTAATGACGTATCATCACAGTAATTACTGGTCTACCACTGCCAACTGAGAATGAGAAAAGATGTTTACTACAGCGGTCATAATGAAAACAATAGGTTTTATTTGATATATGGTGATTTATGCCACATGCGTCACCCTAGAGTTCAGGTATGTCATTTGTGGAGGGTCCTCAACACAGACGGTAAGAGAGATACAGCGTCTAGCGCTGATATTGTATATACGTTTGTAGTGACAACAAATTCAGCAGCAATCTTTTGATAAACAGTTACCGAAAATTTTCTACACATACTACACGTGATATTTATGATGCGGACTACCAGCCTGCAAGACGACTGCTAAGAGAATTGGTTCTCTCTCTTTTTTGGTTCTCGGCACGAGATCGACCAGTTAGAACACGAGTAGATTTATACTGCGAGCTGATTGGCTGCGCATCAGTTGAGCCTCACCCAACATCTTCCCTTGTTGTATCTCGCCAGTCTCGTCATCGCTGTTGACTGTCTCGCATACTATATCTTAGTATCTTATCTTATCAAAGACCACAACTACCCAATACCATGTTTTTCTCCAAGGTTACTGTATAATGTTTTATAATTAGATGGATTTAAGTAAAACATCCATCCATCTATTATCTACACCGCTTCTCCTCACAAGGGTCGTGGGGAGTGCTGGAGCCTATCCCAGCTGTCTTCGGTCAGTAGGCGGGGGACACCCCGAATTGGTTGCCAGCCAATCGCAGGGCACACAGAGACAAACAAACATCCGCACTCATAATCACACCTAGGGGCAATTTAGAGTGTCCAATCAACCTACCATGCATGTTTTTGGAATGTGGGAGGAAATCGGAGTACCCAGAGAAAACCCATGCAGGCACGGGGAGAACATGCAAACTCCACACAGGAATGCTGGGGTGGGGATCGAACCCACGACCTCTGCACTGTGAGGCGGACGTGCTAACCACTGCCCGCCTTTAAGTAAAACACTATATATGTAAAGTATAAATACTGTTTACATATTTTAAACATTCTGGTATGCACATGCACTAAAATTCCTAAGGGGGGCAAATCCTACTTCACGGTTTTTCACTTTTCGTGGGGGGTTCCGGTCCCCGTTAACCGCAATCAATGAGGGATCACTGTCTTGGAAAAAAGTGATATATCCTAACAGATATCAAACAGAGAAAAGCTTTCCATAGAGCTTAGCAAAACAACAAATCAGATGACGAACTGCCCCCACAGACCCGCCTTTTCCATATCCTTACTGGGTGTTATCACCACCAGCAGGGAGGTGACCTTGTCTGATTGTCATCCACTGACTGACTTGTTTGGTTTGCAGTCTTGTCTGCCTTTTTTTTTTTTCCAGATAAAGCAATATCTGCAACTCACCAGCGCCATGTAAGTGGCATTTGTCACTGTCGCAGTAGAGTTGCAGAACACTTTCATTTTGATGCCCTGTGAAGAACAGCCGAAACAACCCCAACCCCCCGGTCATATGTCTGTCTTTTGTCTCCTCTATTATTCAACTTCTCCAAGGCAGCAATGTTGGGATTAGTTCTCAAATGAATTAAATAATACAATGATACAATGACGATGATGGATGGATGGAGGTTTTTTTTGGAGCTCGAATCTGCCGAAAATCACACCATTTAAAATGAGAGAGTACCGTGGATGTACCTCTTGACTCCATATACACAGGCAGCTACATAATCACACCCACAATTATAGGTAACAAATAAAATGCTTTGCATTTTGTTCTAAATGAACATTGATTTTACTGTAGTTGATAAGGTACTTTAGTTTAGTAGTTAAGTTAATTTAAAATGTCTTGCATACTCTGTTTTAAATAAGGTACTCACATAATATTAACTCACTACATACTACAGCATCTACACAGCCCGTGCCTCCTCCTCCATTTTGTCCCGAGCACCATAGTGACTACATTTACGTGCAGTCAGTATTCGGGTTAAAATCAAAATAACGATTTCTGAAACATTCTGAATATTATGATTGAGCAGTCAGAGTTGCTCCGGCATTCGAATAACCCACTGTGTACGGCGACACACGGCGTCATGATTCAAACTGACGTCATTTCCGCTTGTTACTTTCAACTGTCAATAAAACACTCGATATTCATGTCACTCACCACAGGAATGAAGCAGCCGGTTTCCTCCTCGCTCCAAAAGTGTGCTTTTATGCTGCATCTCTGAGCTTGTTTACCTCTGCTTGTGTATTTGCGATAGGTTTGCACTTCCGCATACAAGTACTTCCTGTACTACAAAGACCAGCATTCCTTGCGGTTGAGCAATGAGCATGCGCGGAGTGTCTCGATTGTGTATCTTTGCCTTTTTCGCCTCTCCTCCTTCTGCATCCACTTCTCAGCAGTAATGCTAAGTACAGCATCTTATGCTTTTTATTTTAATGTATTTTCGTTTTTTTTATGCAACGTATAAAAAGGTTCAATGCAGTTATTGCAGCTCAATGTTGTCTTATCTTTTCCAGAGCTTTTGCTCCCCGACAAATAGCATTTTATTCACAAATAAAAACTAATCTTTTAGGTTCTTTAATACAGTTCGGGTCACCAGAGAACACATAATCTTCAGAAAACCTCACAAAATTCCTGAACACATTTTTTTATTTTTAACCAGCTCATAAGCAAACTTATTCTGACCTTTAAATAGCTCACTTGAGTCTTTCTACCGTCTATTCTAATTTAAAATTGTCTTCATCTAATTTGCTTTTGCTTATGTGCTTCTCCATTGTTGTCTCTGGGATTTTGCCTTCATTACAGCGGTAACTTTTCCATGTATAGTCACTCTTAGGAGGCATCTATGTGATGTGGAATTATGTACTGAAAATAAATGTCTTCATCTGAATGTTTTTGTTGGCATTTGCTTCTTCTTTCCAGTTCTTAAGTTTAATGTTCCTTTATCCATTTGCCATTGCCATTGAGTTTTTTGTTGTGTTCATAGTTTTGTTTTTTTTAATGGTTTCAATGAAAACATTTTATCACTGTGGTGTATATGCTTAATGTTCCTTTATCCATTTGCCATTGCCATTGAGTTTTTTGTTGTGTTCATAGTTTTGTTTTTTTTAATGGTTTCAATGAAAACATTTTATCACTGTGGTGTATATGCCTTTACATAAAGTGTTTTATCATCCATGAGCCAAATAAATAATTCACCAATAAATAATGGATTAACAAAGCAATAAGCAGACATAACGTAAGACACCAAACAATAAATACAATCAAATATTTATGAAGAATAATTGAAGAAGACTTTCGCTGCAGGAACAACTGACTTCTAACATCTGTTTGCCCTCCAGTAGCCAGAATATCTGCTGCATGTCTTCATTAACAGCACCGCAACCTACAAAGACTGTTGGGGCCTGCTAATCCAAACATTGCTTTGCTGCTCAGTGAGAGAACAAAAACACAGGGCTATGTTTTCCTTTTCTTTTTTTTTTTTTTTTTTCTTTTTTTTTCCAAGGCAGTCATTTATTTTTCATAGCAGGGTCGAATGATTTTCCTGTCAATTTGAGCTGGGGTAACACTCGTGTGGAGGAGCCATTTGTGGAAAAGCATATAAGGGTACTTGAGCTCCTACTTTGTGGCTTTGTGTGGACTATTGATGTGCCAGCATAGACTATATAAAGCATTTTTTATTGACATCTCAAAACAGCTTTATATCACCCTTAAAGCGGAAGTCAACCCTAACATATTTTTTTCCAGAATATATTCTATGTAGGCCCACTAGTCTAAACACGGCATTCTGATTAATATTGTGTTTGTTGAATATGAGAAATCCACCCGTTTTTAGCCATCTCAGGGCACGGCCATTTTGTCACTTCTGTTGACTCAAGATGAAGTTGCTCAGGGTTCAGATAACGACCAATTATGGCTCTGCTTCAGAAAACAGGTGAGCCGTGATTGGTCGTTACCTGAGCCCTGAGCAACTTTGTCACCTTCAGGCAACAGAAATGACAAAATGGCCACCTCCTGAGATGGCTAAAAGTGGGTGCATTTTGCTGCTTAACTTATATTCAACAAACAGTATTAATCAGAATGCCGTATTTCAACTAGCGGGCCTGCATAGAACATATTCTGGAAAAAAATGTGCATGGGTTGACTTCCCCTTTCAACCCTCTCTGCATACTTGAGTTATTGGATTTCAAAACAATTTCCATATACACAGTGGACATAAGGTCTCCACACCCGTGTTTAAATGCCATGTATTTGTGATGCAAAAAAATTTGACCAGTAGAAATAATTTCAAAACTTTTTCCACAATTAATGTGACCTGTAACATCTGCAACACATTTGAAAAACAGGAAGAACAAATAAACAACTGAGATAATCTTGTGTGCACAGTGCATGCCCTCTTATACTGTAACTTCATGTGGCTCTTTAGAATTAACCAATCACATTCAAACTCATGTTCAATAGGAGTCAGCACGCACCTGCCACCATTTAAAGGGCCTCTGATTAACCCAAAGTACCCAAAATGTTCAACAGTTCTAGTAAGCTCTTCCCGACATTATTGTTGCCACATTTCACAGCACAAGTCTGCAGAATTCTTCCACAGCATCTGGGATCTCATTGTTCAAAAGTATGTGTCAAGAGAAGTTAGTGGTGGCCGATATGGCAAAAATATCATATCACGATTTTTTAAAACTAAAATCACTATCATGATTTTATCATGATTCTTTATTTATTTATTTTTTACCTCATTTTAGACTAATTTGCACATTTTTGACCATTTTCCTCATGTTAAACATATAAAACATATTTAAAATGTATATAAAACCCTCAAAGAAAAAAAAAGACATTTTAAGCCAGCTAAGCTTTCTGAAGAGGTTTTAATTTGACTAGTGACAATTTTTATTAAAATGTGCAGTGAATGTAAACATAAAATGTAACATAACGTAAACATAAATACACGCTTCGTAACGCGGATCTAGTACTTTGAACAGTCTTTTAAACCCCTTGTTTTCCACTGTTTTTATGGGAATCATGTCTTCAGCAAGGTAATAAGTCACTGCCTGAGTTACTTCTTTACACTGCTTGCTTGTTTTTTCATATGCAGTGCCCTTGTTAAATGACTGTGCTACCGTGGGTTGTGTTAGCTTGGAGCTAGCGGCTGCCTCTGGCTACCATGTGTCTGATCTCCGTTTGCTTTGGCTGTCGGCGTAGTTTTTTGGGTGCTGTCTCCACAAGTGATTAAACAGGTTTATCGTGTTGCCATCTGACATCCGAACCAATGTCTGCAAACTTTGCAAATAACTGGTTTGCGCTTTCTCCTCCGAGGAAAAGCCAAACCAAATTGACACTGTGGATATGGAGTTTCTTTTCGGGACCAACTCTGCCTCGTGGAGACTTTCCGCTATAGCTTCCCGTTATACAAACAAACAGGGAGGCGGGGAGTTTCCCGTACGGTGCACTGTGCGTGCTGTGATTGTTTAGTCGGGTATGCGTCAGCGGCTTTGAGCCGCCATAGAGCTAAACTGTATAGAATGTGCCCTGTAGACGATCAAACGATCTTTCGCCTTTATGAGATCGTCAACACGTTAAAGTCCTCAACGATCTAATATCGTCATATCGCCCACCCGTAGGAGAAGTGTACAAATGTATTTACATATACCATGAAACACAGTAAAGACAGTCATTAGCAAATGGTGACGATATGGCACAACAGTACATTACCAAGAACTAGATGTCTTTCCAAAATTGTTGAATAAACCAGAAGAAAACGAGACTGCCAAGAGCAACAGTAAAGTCGCTGCACAAATTTCTGGCAAGTACTGTCTGCTTATTTAGCGCATGTGACAACAATCTTCCATATTTTTATGCATGGGCTATGGGGTAGGGTGACAAGGTGGAAGTGGAACTTTTTAGCCATCAATTCAAACGTTATGTATGTTTGATGCAAACACGTGGCTCATCACCAAAAGTTGTTGGCACAAAACCGTCAGGCTTCTGTGAAAAAACATTTCAAGAAAAGCCTACTAGTACACCTGGATTTTATATGGGGTTAATCAGAGGTACAATAAATGGTGGTTGGTGCCTGCTGAGTCTCATTTAGCATGAGTTTGAATGTTCACCCACCCATGCATCTTCTTCTACTTATCCAGTTTAAGATTGCGGGTATGGAAGAGCCCATCCTAGCTGACTTCGAGCGAGAGGCAGGCTAGATCGTGAACTGGTCACCAGCCAATCACAGGGCGCATATAGAAAAACAACCATTCGCACTCACGTTCACACCTAAGAACACTATAAAGTCTTCAGTTAAACTGACGTATGTTTTTGCAATGTGGGTGGAAACCTGAGTGCCTGGAGAAAACCTACACTAGCAGGGGGAAACCATGCAAACTGCACACAAGATGGCCAAAGCCCAGATTAAAACCCACAGCCTGAGAACTCTGAGGCGGATGTGCTAAGTAGACTGACAAATGATAACAACATCCGCTGATCTTAAGCCCCAGGTGGGCAAGGAAAAACTCAAAGCAGTTTATTAACTACTTGGACAGTGTGCCGCCGAGTTTGAATGTGACTTCTGAAAACAGCCACATCCCAAATTCTAAGAGGGTGTGTCCACCAGTGCAACCTCATTATCTCAATTGTTTACTTTTACTGACCCTATGGAAAAGATGTATTCTATTTAAATTGAGATCTACAAGTTATAGGTTGCATTAATGGTAGAAAATTATTTTGAAATGATTTATCTTAACCAGATATTTTAGCAGGGGTGTGTCGACATTTTATACTGTATATAGGCGTTTCTCCTCCCTTTTGTCATCTGAAACAAGCCAAATTAAGCAAAGTCCTCAGCTACCATTTAACGGACATGCATGAGCACATCACTTTTGCTCGGTCCAATAGGTTTCAAATAATTGAAGTCCCAAAGGAAAATGTTGCATGTCTGCTCACATGGAAGAAGGAGGTGAAGGCTGGAGATGAAGAGATAAACAAGGAGTTATAGTGAGATTAAGTGCAGGAAAATGGGAGACAGAGTGGAAACACAAAGATGGAGAAAGATAAAGAAAGCTGCAGGGTACCAGTCACCATTAAAACCTGACTTGGGCAAGTCTCACTGGGAACTTCACATTCACACAAAAACAGACTCAAAACGTGTGCAAATTTAGCGGTTTAACTGAAGATTGCGCCAGCCTGGATGCAGAAAATCTGTTTCCATACTAGTCACTTTAGAAACGCCACACAAATGTGTTATGCAAATGCAGAACTGAAAATCCCCCGCATGCAAACAGGTTTGCAGACACAAACGGTAGTATCAGTATCCAGATGCAATTTAATATTATTCATTTTCACAGATGGCCCTACTGCCACAAGCAGCCTCGACTCCCACCACATACACACTTACTCAGCCACGCTTCCTTCTTTTGAGGATATTGCGTCTGTTTCCGAAAATGCAGATTAATTTGTTTCTAAAATGGAGTCCCACCTATCTAAATAGATGTATGTGCCGTGACGTACACATGATATAAACACCCACTAACTCAATGGTAAAACAAACACCCGAGGCACAGCACACTGTGAAAGACATTATTTGCAGGTCACACACCGGGTTGCCTTAAGGAAGTCTGGTACACGCTCACAAAAGCACACACAGATGGATACAGAGCAGGATGATGTCTTTTTCTGACTGCTATGTGGTGAGCTATCGCCAAGCATGTTTGCTTGCTTGGTTGCTCCTCGTTTTACCTCCATCTGGAATGCCTGTCTGTTCTGCCACCTTCGTAATACACGGAACATAAAAATAACAATCTCAAAGAGATGGAGTTAGCATTTCTTAAGGTCAGGAAATGGACTCGGGATGTGACAATTTCTTTTTAGCTTTTGTTTTTTTATTATTATTTTTATTCTCATAGGTTTTTCTCCCATATGTGGGGTTATCTTATTGCACTGAATGTCCAAACAGGGAGGCTGCTACTATCTACAGTGGCTTGAAAAAGTATTCATACCACTGTATCTTTTACGCACTTTATGACCTTACAATCACAAATTTGAATATAACCCTAAGCTCAATGTGCGATAGAAAACACTTCAACAATGAACACTCCATCTCTACTATAAAAACCTAGTGTCGGAAACATCATGCTGTGGGATTGCTTTACTTCAGCAAGGATAGGGAAGCTGGTCAGAGTTTATGGGTGCAGCTTTTTTGGGTGTCTTCTGAAAAGTGATTTTGGAGGTACAATGATTCTGCCCAACGCCAGCTATCATAGTTGCCATGTAAAATTTTAAAATACCACTCCAGATTGGCAGTCTTTGCCAATGCCATCGATGCATTGCAGATCAAACAAACACACTTTGAATATAGAACAAACAAACAAAAAAATAGCTCTGATCACTGTTGAGTGTTGACCACTGTTTACTTCCTACCATGCAGGTCATGCACTCCCGTAGGTTAACGGTAACCTACTTTTTCTTTAAAATAAAAAAAAAATTTGGTGGACGTGAGACTAATAGGGTGTTCAGGCTATAGTACACTAACACAAAAAAAGGTCTAGATGAAAATGTCTAGATGTGCAATGCTGGTAGAGACTTTAAGCTGTACTAACAGTGAAAGGTTGGCTCTACAAAATATTTATGCAGCAAGACAGAATACAAGTGCATACTACGTTTTTGTTTGAAAATTTGAACACTATGTATCATTTCGGTTCCACTTCACAATTAATGTTCTGTTGTGGGGTGGCATGGCTCAGTGGTGGAGTGGTCGTTTCCCAACCCGGAGGTTGTGGGTTCGATCCCCGGCCATGGTGACCATGTCGAAGTATCCTTGAGCAAGATACTGAACCCCCAGGTGCGCCTGATGCTGCGTCATCAGTAGGTAGATGAGGTTCTGTGTAAAGCGCTTTGAGTACCCAAGGTAGAAAAGCGCTATATAAGTGATAGCCCATTTAAGTGATAGCCCATTCTACTTTGAGTTGGCCGGTATGGGAAAAAAAAAAAAAAAAGACTGAAGTTTGTGGTTGTAAGGTAGCACAATGTGAAAAGGTTCAAGGGTTGGAATACGTTTTCACTGCACTGTAATTAGCAACAGCTATTTCAACAGGATGAAAGTAACTTGACCTGACAACCTGCTGCTGCGATTAATAAAGCCAGAATCAATCTTTATCCACTAATATCAAATCTTCTGGATGAAAAACGAATTAGGACGCTAATAGCAATCTCAGAGCTGAAAAAAAGGCTGCTGGGGAAGCATCAGTGGTCTACGCCCACAAACTGGTCAGAAAGTCTGCTGCCTTATCAGTCAATGCAATCACGCACAGAGCCCGTCTATCCCCAGTGAGTCTTAGGGTCTCTTCTCATACTGTACATGTGCGGTGCGATCCAATTATATACAGAGGACGTGCCCCCTCTGACCTTGTTCCACCACTGATTGATGAGGCGTTACTTGGCTGCAGAAGATCAAATAAACCCTTTCTGTTCCTCATTACTAGAACCAGGAGACATACGTATGCAAGTGTGCACATCAGCTTGCGTTTCATGCTGACACACGGCACTGATATCAAAGTGGCTGTTTTTTTTTGTTTTTTTTACCCGTTGTGTGGTAAAAAAAAAAAGGGAAAGGATATTGATCATTTAAATCAAAATTTCTGGTGGTAGCATCTGCATGGAAAATTCACAGGTGCATAATGTGTGCTATTAGATTAGGCAGTTGTTTTCTTCTGTTAGCCTTTCACAGATAATTTGGCATATGAGGGGCAGCATGACATCATTTGTTCATATCCTGCCAAAGAACATAGCGCTGAGTCCAAGTCAGAGTTGACATGGTTGATTGAATTTCACATCATTTGACATTTGCATATGCTTATTGAGTATTGTTTTAGGTCTTTTCACTTGACTCTGTCTGTCTTCCACAGTTCCTCCCCAATATGCAAAGAGGCCGTCCAACATTTACGCCCATGAGTCCATGGACATCGTGTTTGAGTGCCAAGTCACAGGTTCACCAGCCCCCACTGTCAAATGGGTGAAGAATGGCGACGCAGTAATTCCAAGCGACTACTTCAAAATTATTGTAAGATCCTTTTTCCTCTTTGGTGTATAACAAATTTAGTAGACCAACTGCTATGGAAAAGAAGATCATCCATAATATCATAAAGTGATTTTATGCAGCCTCAACTTTCACCATTTTCAACTGGAAAGCAGAATTTCAAACTAAGTGTATTTTTTCTGACCCAAATTTTAACCTGCTCTGGAATCATTTATTTTTCTGTTCAGGAATGGAAGTAAATCATTATATTTTAGTTTGAGATATATAATTTCACCTCGAGACCTCTGCATACTTGTGCAATAATAATTACAGAAATACTGTCTACATTACTTTGTCAGTGTTGTTGATTCAGAGCATAAACTTTGCATTTGGTGGTGGGCTAGTAATTGCTTGGGAAGAACTGTACCACTGCTTCTATCTTTTTCATAACCTCCTCTTAACTTCTTTTCTCCAATTTGGTGCATTGTGTAGAAGGAACACGATCTGCAGGTTCTGGGCCTGGTCAAATCTGATGAGGGTTTCTACCAGTGTCTCGCAGAAAATGATGCAGGAAACATTCAATCCAGCGCCCAACTCATCATCTTGGATCACGGTACGCACCACAAACACCTAGCGGTACTCATGTCCAAAGCACATTAAATGAACTTGAATGATGATCAAAAATTAAGTGCCCCAGTTAACTGAATTATTCTGCCCGAAAGGGCCACATCTGATCGTTTTGCTCGGATAACAAAGAAGAGTTGTTGTTTTTTTTTCATGACACACCATTAGCAAAGCAGAAAGCCCAAAAGTCTCACCAAGAAGCTCATTTGCCATTTTTTCGGTCTTACTTACAGTGCATTCATGCTCGGCAGTCGTGTACTGAAAAGTAATAACATAAAATTTTGGTTTAACGTAAAATGACAAATGAAACATGAAAACTAAAGAATTTCGAGGTTTGCAGAAATGTGGAAACTCCTGCAAACGTCTGGATGCTGCCACGTTAAAACAATCTTTTGTATGGACTTTTGCTTAAACGTGAACTCTTTGCTGGAAAGATGATAGCATCTGGAGGGCCATAGCCTAGCCAGTTGTACGCAGCCAAAATATGCCTCATTTCTAATTCTCCGACAGGGTAACCAGACGTGCTGCAATATAGACTCATGGAAAATGTTTGAATATGTTAGTTCTTGTGTCATTACCTCTGAACATTAGCAGAAATGTAGTAGAACATAAATGCAATCTCATTTCCCATTCTAAGCTGCAGGGCCAGGTAAAATCTCCCTTCAAAAAGGAAAAACAAACAGACTAGGGCATCCTATCAGTGTTAAAACTACAAAAGCACAGTAAAGCAATTGTGTGCAAAGAGGATGAATGGGACAATATTGTATGTTTCTTGGCATTTGAATGTTTGTTACAAGAAAACAAGCTATGCTTGAGAAAAGGCCTTCAGTAGGCAGCCAGAAGTCAGCCCCGATTACCCCAAGCAAACTTCCAACTTGCGGGTCCGAATACCCACCCTTTGTAGAAGCTTTCATGTGTGTACTGGTTGTTGACGGTAGACACCTTGCTGGTATTGATTGGTCGAGTATTGTCTCTTGATGTTACAATTGAATCGAAGTAGGAAACAAGAAGGAAAACAAAATCGCCATTTTTAAATGCTGCATATTACGATAGCGAGAAGTATTCTTGTTCACAGATCATCTCAGCACGCTGCTGTGCTCGAGTTTTCGGGACGACACTGTTGCAGTACTATAATTCACCGTAGCTCTCGCTGCTATTAGCTATCCAGCCTACACGGCCTGCGGTGGAAGCACAAACCTCATCGGAGTTTATTTCATTTGTATGTATTATTCTATAGGATGCAAACTGACTTATGCTGCTCAGTGGAATTGTTGCATAACTGGGAAATCAAGAACAGCCCACGGCATAACCTTGGCTAATACTCATTAGTGATCATTAACTTTGCGTCTTGACTCTGCCAGCTCCAGTTCTTTGTTATTCAAACTGATTAAACCTCACAAGTGGATGTTTGGAATAGACAAAGGTCAGCTGTCAGCTAGCGGTTCAGCATGCTAGCAGCTATTGATAGAAATATGTGAGCTTTTGACACTATTCTTGCCCTTAACCTTGAAAGTTCAGCGCTGGGTAAGGTGCATACAATTTTCAGAAATAAAAAGTAAATCATTTCTCCTTACTCCGACAAATATGCAACATTCAAAGCCGTATTTTCTAAAATAGTACTCAGATCTGCGGTCTAAATCATACTGAACGTTCCACGTGTGCATTATGGGGTCAAGTAGTTGCTAACAGATGTGAGTCGATTAGACCGCCAATGCCAAGCGTGGAAATTAAGGGGACCTAATTATGTTGTTTTACTGAGGCCAAGGAGGTGCTCGCTAACATTTCTTGTTAAGTAGAAATGTTCAGAGTGGTGGTCTGGTGTAAGTGCTTGTCATTTGATGTGTTTTTTTAAGATGGGTACAAAGGAAGGAAACATTTTGATGGCTCTTCCCAGGGCCACACATCACTGACATGTTTTAATACGGTGGACGCCACCCTCTAAGGTTTCTCACATACGACATACAGTATTTAGGATGGTGAACAGCTTCAGCAGAAGAATATGACATCATGCGGCACATGTTCAGTTACCGCTGTGGCTGTTTTTCATTTGAATGCTTGGAATTTATGGCCTACAAGTGTTTTCGTGCCATTATTTACTGAAATTATGACCAATTACTGAATTTATATCAATTCATGATAGACTTGCATGCAAATTCATGTTAGGGCACAGCCGAAGGAAAGGAGCTTCCTGTGTATGTATTATGTCATGTTTTAGTAGGTCATTATAGTTCAATTTATTCAAGTCCAGCCGTAGTCCAGAGCAGTTAGAAATGTTCTGACTTCAATGTTCTGCTGATTGGCCAATCCATTCCTCAGCTATTTGTAGTGTATAAGCACTATCATCATCAAAACGAGGGGAAGGAAGTTTCGTCAGCTGCTGCTATTGAAGGGCTTCTTGTTACATCTTATTTCGATAGTGCTTTGCAAAATTTTCCAACCGCATAATTTTGTGAAGTGTTTGTGCATGATATTCTGGCAGTTGTCAATTACAGCCTGGCGAGGAAACTAGTCATGTTTTTCAACTTTGAGGTTAGACAAAGCAGTCATTAAAATGATTTCCACAGATGGTACAAAACCCAAGTCTGATCAAATGGCACAGCATTATACTTCATACCCGTGTTTTGCAGTGCAGTTGCTTTTTGCTTAGTTCTTGGAAATCTAAAGCAGAGACGCACATTCAACGTTTGTGCAGGCTAAGCTATTAATCGTGTTGAGCTGCATATCTTCGCTGTCGTGAAAAACACTTAGGTCCATTTTTTTCTTTCTTTTTTTTTTAAAATCTTTTGGTAGCATTGTGTAACTGTATGACAAAAAAACAGAAAACTCCCGTCCTCCCATCCCAGCAGAGGCACGAGACTCCCACAATGAAATGAAGATGCCCCCTTACCACCAGTCCTTGTGACTCCCCCCATTACTTTGTTGACAATGTATACTAGTGACCAGAGATGGGCACTTGACCCTGTTTTGCCGGTCCGTCCGCAACCTGGGTACCCTTCAGTCCTCGTCCCTCCGTCCTTATTCTTAAATATTATCGTCCTCCGACAACATCCGTCCTCGTCCTTTTAAAGCGTTTCCGTCCATACGTCCAGCCCCACCCACCAAAAAATAAATAAAATGAAATAAATGTCCGTGCATGACGCCGCGGGAGAGATGCTAACGGCAGAGGTTTATTTAAAGCTCATTAGCTGGCTAATTTACTATTCAAGTTATTATTTATAATTAACTACCTTGCTTACCTTATTGGCACCCACTTTTCAGTTAACGGTTTGACGAACCGCTAACACTGGCCATTGATTATATGTCAATGCATCGGACGTGAGAGAGGTCAGTCTGTGAATGGGTGGGTGGAGACGCCCGGTCCAAGGAACGCACTTCCATTGGTCAGCCCTTCGGGTTGCTGATTGGCTCGCTGGTTTCCGCTACGCTTCCGGAGCACCGACTGGAACATTTAGTCCGTGTGGAAATTGACGTACCAGCATCAGTCCGTGTGTGGAGAAACAAATCGCACATGAGCCGTTTCGGTGCTGCTACCTGTTTGTGCACTTGTCCCACGCATAGGTGACATGCGTCACCGACTGCTCACACACAGTGAGCAGAACTGAACTCTCAGTTAAAGGGCCAGTACACGAAACAGCAAAAATGATTTTAAAGACTGTTGATTGTTTTATTTACTGCATCACTCATGGCTTTAAACCAGAAAGAAGGCATTTTGTGAAGGCGTTGTAGCCAAAATGAAGATGTATTGTATTGGGCAGGCATGTTTGCTGGTGTGACGTTTCAAAGGCTGGTGGCACAATGTGGGCTTCACATGAGTGCGGGCTTTGAAGTACTCGGATGTCGCTGTCTTGGTTTTTGTACTCTTTTAATCACTTACCGATTGAAAGCGTCAAATTACCGATTGAATGTATTTTGTAGGTAGTATTATGTGGACGTGGCTGTGCAATAAGAATATAAGATGATATGACTGTTTAAGGTTGCCGACCCCTGATCTAGCTGTTGAAAAATGACAGCGAAATAATGTATACCTTGTTTGAAAATACTACATCTTAGATTAATGGATTGCTGACTCAACTGTTTTACACTTCCTTTATAGGAAGAGAAATCTGTGTTTTTGTTAAAAAAATACAGTTAAATATTAAAACTGTCTGTTGTAGTGCAAACAATAATTAATTCCACTGGACCGCTTCTACTCGAAGGAGATGTGAACTGAGCAGCCTCCAGTATCTTCACCGTTGTGATTCTGAACAAACACACCAGCAAGTGTGTTTGTATGAACATTTATTTATAACTTAGTTTTCCTCCGTCTTTGTGAAATACATTTTGGAATACTTTTGCAATGCTTTTTGTTTGTTTTCTGAGAAAACATTGGCAAAAGAAACCCTTCTAACATTAATCTACAATGATGACTGAAATGCTAGGCAACTATCATAGTTGGTGATGGAAGGAGCAGCATTACGTGCATGCAGACTAACTGCTTGACCTCTTGTTTTAAATCTCATTTGTCTTGCCAATACCCTTTATCGTATGTTGTGACGCCACTGCACACAGTGCACACATCAGTGTTTTGACCATATACAAAACATTTTGGTGTACCGTATTTTCTGGACTACAAGCCGCTCCTTTTTCACTAGGTTTTGAACCATGCGGCTTATATAAAGATGCGGCTATTCTGTGGATTTTTCTTCCACCGCCAGGGGCTCTCCAACTGGAATTACAATACAATACAACACAATTGCCATTTACAGGATGTGACTGCAGGTGGAAGAGTTCAACAGGCGAGGGCGCTATGCACTAGGTTAAGCACTAGGCGTTGCATTGGGTGGTATGCGGAAGTAGAGCAATAAACGGTGGACGTTAACTGACAAACTGAAGTGGCAGTTCCGTTTTAATGAGCTTCTTTAATGAGAAAGATGCTGCCATGTTAAAAGGCAGTATTAGGAAAGACTGTTCAGGTACATACATGTACATTTACATTTCTAAATTGTTCTGGAAATGCAGTAAATATCACATTTTTCAACATAAATAGGTGCAGCTTATATAAGGGTGCGGCTTATGTCGGGTTTTTTTTTTTTTTTTTTTTAAGTGGATTGGGTGCGGTTTATAGCCCGGAAAATACGGTAGTTTTACCAGCCCTCCCACATGCTTTAAGCACCCTTAAAAACATACATAAACTTATTGAAACACACTTTTAAGTGTTCTGACTGTTCCACTCTCAAAAAATGACAAACCCTTGTGTAACATCACTTTGAGTAAATGAAAAGATACTCTCACTCGCACACTTCTGCAAATAGGAGGCAAAAGAGCAGAAGAAAATGAAATATGGTATACTTCAGCACACATTAAAAAAAACATACGAGTAGAAAAAACAGTTTCATGCTAACATATAATGCAAAACGCCATTGATGGGCTAACGTAAATTAGCATAAATGTTACGGTAATTAGAATGTAACCTTCAAGCAACGACTACTTTTACACACGAAGCAGCAAAACATACAAACACCGCACTCAACTTTGCTCACAGGCACATATGTTCTCTGCTCTGGGGGAACTGGGAACATGACTCTGAATTCTGATTTGCCTCCATTATACCTTAAAAACCCATTAAAATGATATCTTTTAAAAATCTGCGGTATAGCAGCGGCACGAAAAATAAATGGTGAGATAGCAGCGGTTCACTGTAGTGTAAACACCTACCTTAAAAAGAGATAGTTAGGAGGAGCTCAGTGCTGGTAAGTCATTATGATATACTGCGAAAGTGGAGGAGGAAGGATACAGAATATTGTCAGCTTATGCAACATAAAATGTAGTGATTAGCAATGCCGTGCAGATTTCATCAATAAAGGAGTAAAACTAGTTTTAAAAGGTGCAAGTACAAGAAGCAGAGGGGCGAGCACTTCACTGCCTGTGCTCGCCCCCTTTGTCCCTGCTCAAATCAAGACTTTATAATGGACTGCTCAAAGATCTTTTGCTCCAGCTGAACTGGCACTGAATGAAAGCTCAGGCCTCCTTCAGGAATACTGTGCACTCCGTCATCTGCCAGCAGGGTCACTGCCGGGCCAGCAGGAGGCAAACGGGTCGGGCTGCAAACGTGTGAACATGCCGGCACAGCACACACCAGTCAGATTCCATCAAACGTGGAACCTCAACAGTAGACACTAGCGTCAATATGGGACAGTTAGAAATATGTCAGGCTCTGCCGGGACACAACAATATGCTCATATTCAGTCACAGCTGTTACAGCTGGTAATGTCAAGGCCTTCACACTATGGCTGACATACTCTATATTCAACCACAACATCGGATGCACTTACTCACTTATTCACAATATAATGTCTCTTCTACTATGTAGGCAGAAAGGCGTTAATGAGACTTGTGTATGTACTTTCTGACATTCATTCACAAATCAGCAAGCTCCAAGGTCTATCAAACTAATATAACAAGGATACTCACTGGAATGGTTTTGGCAAAACAAAAGACGAGGCCACAGTTAGCACTTTGCAAAGGCTAATAAGGTGCATCACAGGCGCTGTCTCATAAATGCACCTGCATCCAACTCACTCAATAGTCATTGCTTCACAATAACAGTGAGTTCACTAAATTGTTAGGATAGTACTTTTTTTATAGCTCATTTAAATTAATTCTTAGTTTTGAAGAGGCATTTTAGAAGATGAAACTATTTTGCAATAAATACAGTCATATGAAAAATTCCATCTGTTATGCGTACACATCTTGTCTTTGTGTGTTTGTCCGTGTGGGTGCGTGAGCGTGGGTGTGTGTGTGGGTGTGGGTGTGTGTGTGTGTGTGTGTGTTGATCATAGACCTCCCAGCCTAAATTGATTGTGAAGAGGAGAAATCATCTGCTACCAAATTGTTGTTTGTGCAGGCGCTAAAGAGTCACTCTGTTGTGGTTGTCTTTCACAGATGCCGCTTACGCTGAGCGTATATTTGTGCATTTAAAGCGGCTGTTTTCCTGGTGAACTTTTCAATGTGTTGTATTAATTCAAGCGTGGAGAATTGCTTTGCTTTATTCATAAACGGCCTGTCAGCTAAGTGCTAACTGAACTGTTACGGGTGCCAATTTTGCTGTTGTTTTGCCCCGGAATGAGGGGAGAAAAAAAAAAGGACTCCAATAGCCTTGGATACCTGCGTCAGTGCTGTTTTCTGAAGGTCAGTCTTGTTATAAACATCGGTTTATACCTGGCAGCACGCGCCTGCATGGTACTTATGTTTATGTTTTGTACTTTCAACACTTGCCCTTATTACTATATAACTCTGTCCTCCAACATGCGGCCATCCAGGATGCCAAGCTGACGTTTTTGGATGTGCTTAGTCCTCTGGGCACACTAATTAAAGTAGTTCACCACTTTCCCTTCACACCCTTCCCTTAGCGGCAGGCGGATGACCCCTGCGAGCGGCGCCACCAAAGCTTTTATGTTTCCTGTTAGCAGCCACCCTCTCTGTCTCCGTTGTACCTCCCAGTTTCCACAAGCTAAAAGTAGAATAGGGAGAAACATCACAGTGGGCAGTGGACATCCCGCTGTCTGGTGGTGGAGTATGATTGCCACTTCTCAGTAGCTCTCACCCGAACTTGTATATTTAACGCACTTTATGCATTATGTTAGATCAACACTGTTATTCTTCATAACATTGCAGATGCAAAGACAATCGTGAGTAGTTTCCAGTCGCCCGCACACCCTCGCACACAGCTTATTCGGAGTGACTCATAAATGTGTTCAGTATATGAAGTGTGAATATGTTGCTTATGTATTACTTTGAATGCAAAAAAAACCCATGTAGAATCGTACATTTTTATTTTGTGGAAAATAGCAGACTACTTACTACAAACTTTAGAAAAAGGTGGTTGGTTAAGAGTCGTGACCATGAGCCAGTGTAATTAAGTCCTTTTGGTATCAAACACTGCCCTGAATAGAACATACACGCAGCTAAATGTACATGTATTCAACCAAAAATAATAAAGAAATGACAAAAACGCAGGATTAACTATTTAACCCATTAAGGCTTTAAGTGCCTGGCGAAACATCCCTATAAAACCTAAGCGCGACGAAAGAATCACCCTCTTAAAGCTGAGGTTCTCCCAGAAATTCAACACCTACAAAATAATTGATATCTTAGCTCTTGTGGCAGATGCATACTAAGAAACATAATTCCAAACGAATTTGAGAGCTTAGGTTTGGCTTTCACGCAGGCCTGAGTTTATTATTTGCTATTTCAATCAAAAATGTAAAAGTAAAAGTGTCAGTGTGAGAGAAGCATTATTTTTATTTCCAAAAAATCGAGTGGTGATTACCATCCTCTGTTCTGTTGCAAAGCCATCAATATCGTCATTGTCTACAAACATAGTATGTCTTAAGATATGTTTGTAGACAATGACAATATCGACATCTTCGTAACAGAATACAGGATGGTATTTTTTTTTTAATTCAAAATATTGCTTCTCTTACACTGATAAAAAAAAAAATTCACAGATGCGATTGAAACATTAACGATTAATAAACTCGGGCCTGTGTGAAAGCCACATGTCTAAGCTTTCGATTTCTTTTTGAATTATGTTTCTATCTGCTACAGGAATTTCCGGGAAAACTTTAGGTTTTCGAGGGTGATTCCAAAGACGACCTCATGCTTTAGGGAGATGTTTAGCCAGGCGCTTTAGGCCTTAATGGGTTAAAAGAAAATTCAAATGAAAGAGAGCTCTTGGTCTTCGTTATGTCTCAGTTTCTCAGTTTTGGTCTTGTCTCAGTCTCCCAAAAGTCCTGGCCTTAAGCACAACACGAAGAAGATGTCACAGAGTTGTTACAAACGTTTGGGATTTGTTTTTGTTTTTTTAGATTTGTTTACATTTTCATAATATGCCATGATGATTCTCATCATTCAAAAAAAAACATTGACTACATGTATATAAATAATGGAACAACGTGATAGTTGCGAGTTGCACGGAAACAAACAAACGACGAAGCCACAAAAACATACAGTAGCATTCTTGATGTTACTGATAGGTACAAAGTTGCCTCATTGATTCAACCTGTGCTGGTGTCTGGAGTTACTTGTGTAGCTCCAACGTAGTAAGACCATTGCAAGTGGAGATAAAGTGTGTTTCCTAGCAGCTCGGGTGAGAGGCTCTGGAGATGTGCGGCATCATTGGATGTTTTGATGTGCTTGAAAGGCAAGCCCAAGGGGCCTCGCTTTCCTCTCGCAGTCAGCCTGTGGCGTTTACATTGTTTACCCTATCTGTACATCTTCATTTACATGCCCAAAGAGGGCCAGCGTGATATCGCATGTTTCTGGAGGCGATGTCTTCATGTGTGACAGTTTTTGTTGAAGTGAGGCAACCAGGGAAAAAAAACTTGTTGACTCACCAGTAGTTCATGAACCATGACTGTGCACATAGGAAGGTGTACTGTGTTCATACATGATTAATTATGAGTGCACCATCCCTATATCACTTTCATGCCGAGCAGTGTTTTTATCCCCACCATCTTTGGTTCCTCCAGAGGGGTTTTCAGTCTCTGAAGATACTAAATGCAATTCTACACATCCCCCTCCGTTTAGCTTAGTGGGATATTGGTTGTCACTTTTTATCGAAACCATATTACCCTTGAGTAAATGCCAGGGGCTCGAATGTAAACAGGGTGAACATCATGCTTTCCTTTGAATCCTCTCGGTAGTTACATTAAAAAGAGGCACTGAAAAACAGGATGGCTGCTGGGTTTCTGAGAGACAGCTGTTATAATTGCTGCTCGAAAAAAAACATCTTTGGAAATGAATGTAGCCCCTTCCTGCTAGTGTTGATTTATCACATCGGATCTCAGCTTGTCCGCACCACAACAAGAAAGCTTACGAAGGAAAGCCAAATACTGTACTTGAGGTCTGTTTCTGTATCATGAACAGGTAGTCACACTTCTCTACTGCCATATGACTATAATCCTGAAAAAGGTCAGGTATAATGAATGATACACAATGTTCAACCGCTATTTGTGAAGATGGGGACCAAGACGCAAATAGCAAAAACCTGCGAGTAATTGACAACCCCATCCCGAACAAAGTTTCTAATTGCCCATAGATGCCACAAGTTAGACAGAAGGATTGCCTCTCGAAGTGAATCTTTTCCCCGCACCTCAAGAGGTCATTGACACCGAGATGCCACAAAATAGCACCAGAGCACTATGTTTATATTAAACAGGGCTTTGGCCTGAGCACAAATGCAGCAAACAGCTGGGGTTTTACTGAATAATGAAGGATAGTTTGCTACAGAAATGTGTGAATAGTCACAAATCATGAATGTGGGGGGAACTCTGCTGATTTTGTTTCATTTTTTAATGCTGCTCAGTTGTCATGAATAGCCTGATAAGATTTAGCCAGTTGTGAAAATGAGCCGTAGCAGAAAATAGCCACAGTTGTCAGAAGTTGCTCGCAGCCACCAATAATTTTCCACAACGTTTACCTCAGAACCATTAAAGCAATTACAGGGTATTGTTTTTGCCTGCCCACTTTATTATACCCTTAAATTGAATTGAACTCTCAGCACAGACGGAGCTATTCTTGTACCTGATTGAAGCACAAGCATACAACTATTTGGTGTGAATTAAAAAGTATTCACAACTTAGTTTTTCTTTGTTTTGTTTTTTACACCTACTTTGTAATATTACAGCCTGTAATGCAAAAGAAAATACATAAACAAAATTCTATTTGATGGACAGAAGTTTTGAAGTGAAAGTACAGTACATTTTATTAAAAAAAGAATTATTTGACAGTAAAAAAATGAAAATTCTCGTGTGCATTTATTCACCCCTTTTGTTATGAAGCCCCTAAAAAAGCCCTGATGCGACCCGTTACCTTCAAAAGTCACATAATTCATGAAATGAAGTCCACCTGTGTGCAATCTGTGTTACATGATCTTCATGAGTTCATACACACCCTTAGGCTGCAACTCCAAAGTAAGAGGCACCTCAAACTCAACACTGCCATGAAGCCCAAGGAACTCTTCAAACAAGTCAGGGACAAAGTTGGTGAGAAGTACAAGTGAGGGTTAGGTTTTAAAAAAAAAAGGAAAAAAAGTCAAATCTTTGACGATCCTCAGAAGCACTATCAAGTACATCATAATCCAATCACAACAAAGCTGCCAAGAGAGGGCTGCCCACCAAAACTCATGGACCAGAAAAGGAGGGAATAAATCAGAGGCAGCACAGAGATCAAAGGTAATACTGGAGGAGCTGCAAAGTTCCACAGCAGAGGCTGGAGTATCTGTCCATAGGACCGCCTTAAGCCATGCACTCCCTCGAGCGGCCTGATGAAAGCCATTACTTTTAGCTGAAAACAAGCTGGCGCATTTTGAGTTTGCATAAAAAGGCATATGGGAGACTCTCAAAAGGCATGGTGGAAGGAGCTCTCTGGTCAAGTGAGACTAAAGTTGATCTTTTCGGCCATCACAGAAAACTCTGTGTGGTGCACACCCAACACATCTCATCACCCCAAGAGCAGCATTCCCACAGTGAAACATGGTGGCGGCAGCATCACGCTGCGTCACGCTGGCAACCTGGTCCGAGTTGAACTTGGGGGAAAGATAATTAGAGCTGAATAGTGACATTCTCATGCAAAACCTGTAGCAGTCTATTAAGGAGCCGCAGCAGTTTTAACTTGAGGCATGGGAAAAAATCCCAGTGGTAAGCCATCGAGACTTATCAAAAACAACTAGCAACCATGATTGTTGCAAAAAGATGACTCTACAACATATAGTCTTTTGGGGTGAATAGTTAATGCACATGACTATTTTAAGTTTTAATTTGAGAAATTCTTTATATATATATAATATTTCTCATTCATTTCAAAACGTCAAAACGTAGACTATTTTCTGCAGACCCATCAAATAAAGGTCAGGTAAAGAAATCGTTTAAATTAGCTGTCATGTAACAAAACGGGGCGGCACGGTGGTCGACTGGTTAGCACGTCCGCCTCACAGTTCAGAGGTCGTGGGTTCGATCCCGGCTCCGGCCTCCCTGTGTGGAGTTTGCATGTTCTCCCCGTGCCCGCGTGGGTTTTCTCCGGGCACTCCGGTTTCCTCCCACATTCCAAAAACATGCATGGTAAGTTGATTGGATACTCTAAATTGCCCCTAGGTGTGATTGTGAGTGCGGATGTTTGTCTCTGTGTGCCCTGCGATTGGCTGGCAACCAGTTCAGGGTGTCCCCCGCCTACTGCCCGAAGACAGCTGGGATAGGCTCCAGCACGCCCCGCGACCCTTGTGAGGAGAAGCGGTACAGATAATGGATGGATGGATGGATGTAACAAAACGGGTTAAAAGCCAAACCTTGCAGTGCTTTTGACAACATTGTTCATTCTTTTTCTGTCAGATGAAAGTAAATGACTTTGGTATTGACCATTAGTATCACGCTGAAGCTGGTTCTGACTATGGCCCAATCCTAATACCCACACTTGCACCCTACGGTCTTCGCTGAACTGTACATGTAGCCGAAGTGTTACAAGTGTACAAAAATTGCAGAATTGGGACAGTGCGTGTGACGTCATCGACTTACGCCCCTGCGTCAGCCAGCATGGCGGGATGGGCAACTTTGCTGTTTAAAATTATATCAAAACTTCAGTAAAGTAAAACTCGGGCTCGGTCTTCCAATCGGTGGGAGTTACGGCTCCATTATTTGGACGATTTGCGGCTCCAGCGCGATATGTGGCGGATACGCAGAGGGTTGTTAAGCACGGCATCTACACAAGGACAAAATACGGTAATAAGGGTAAACAGTGATTTTAGACTATCGATGGAAATTACACATATACAAATGATAAACTTTGTAATAATTCGATATTTACACTTGAAGAGACATTTTTTCGGCACAGGTACAGGAATCCCACCGAATGTCGTCAGTTTCCTGCTATTTTGGTAAAATATGCAATGAGGGGCCACGGATGCGGACTCAGCCGATATGCGGAACAAGGGAGCATAGGGGGCGGGGCGACAGAGCACTTGTGAGCACAGATGTGGGACCTCCAACACACTTGTACCCTCGGCAGTAACGTGCAAGTGAGGGGCACAAGGGTGCAAGTGTGGGTATTGGGATTGGGCCATAGTAACCATTATCAAAGAAAACTACAAATAGCATCTTATCCTGAGAAAATATGTGTTTTTCTTTTGCAAGAACTTGGCTTGGTCTGCTATATTTACCCTCATTGGTCTATCAGTGGTCGCAGTCCTGTGTGTGCTTGTGGCAGATATGAATGCCTTCTTTTAGTCTGAGCCTGACTGACTCTCTTATCTGTGTGCACTCAGACCATTTGATGAAGTACCTGGCTTATGTTAAGAGTCACGCCCAGAGATGCTGCCAGTTATTTGGGCTCTGTGGAAAAAAAAAAAAAACACTCTGGGCCCCATCACTGCATTGCCGCAAATTGAAAATACTGTTTTCTAAAGCCACGGTCGGTCATGGACCCTTGGAATCTTCATCACTTTTCTACCTTTAATGGTGCCCTTGGTCGCACCACTGGAAAATACCAGAAGCTGATTAGTGGAGTTAGAAACACAGTTAAAAGTTGAGGTTGTAAAGCAGTAAAATGGATGTTATCAGAAGCTGTCTTTGTTTTTATTCTATCACAGTATTTCTACTATGGTCGAGTCGGGTGTCCCTTGCAGCGCTCAAATTTACTACAATATATTTAACACAAACGTTTTGGCAAACTGCTCACGGCAACTGCTGTGGACTAGTGGTTACGAATGCCCCCCGTGACCAAAGGGCTGCAAGTTTTGAAAAGATACTCACGGCTCCACCGATGCTCCCCACCACCGCTCCAGTACGTCACTAATTGTAATCGTACTTTTTGAACTGGCGCTTCTCAGCTGACACTGCTATAGTTCCGCATTCACTTTTTTCTCAGTTTAATATTAAGATAAATGCTTTACTGTGTATGTCTTTGTCCCACTTGTATTATGCGTTGGTGGCCCAGATATATTATGCAAATCTGAAGTAACCTTCCTCATTAAAGCCTTAATGCCGGCTATTCATTACCTTCGGCACAAAGACTAATGATACAATTAATCAGCTATGAATGGAGCTTGGCAATGGCAGTCGGAAGCTGACATCTCCTTACTGTTACAACCTCGAGCCTGCATGTTCAAGACAGATTGAACAGACAAGCACTGGTTACTCTGCCGCATGTCAATTATTTGCAGATGATGTGAAGGTGGAAGCGTCATTAGTGTCTTGGTCTAGCCCACGACTTGTTCTGCTCAGCCTCTTGGGCTTATTTAAGTAAAAATTCAGAAGGAGAGTTATACGATTCTTGCTGCATCAAAAAGATGGAAAAGCACCATCGCGCAGTATTCTTCAGGTCTGCTCATTATATTTTGACACTACACCTGATGAAATTAGGTTTTCGTTCAGTATCACTTAGAGCTGGTCAATATGACGATACATATCACGACATCGAGACTTTACTTTTCTACTCGTGTCTTTTGTCATTTGTCATCTGCACTAAACTGCGGTTAATAAGAAAGCCAGAGGAAGCTTGAATTGATGGGCAAAAGCGTTCACTTGTCAATCCTATGCCACACAGTTGCAACCAGGTGGCAGACTAAACAACGATACAGGGAAGTGAATGTAGTCATCCTTAGTTACAAACATGCAAAATAAAAATTAACAGTCAATGAAAATGAATAAGTAATGAGGTGGGTGAATGCAAATGACGAATATGTTAGGCAAGCCCCCTCTCTGTGCACTTTTAAAACCTGGTTAAAGACACATTTCTATTCTCTTGCTTTTGATCCGACCTGAGACTGACAAATTTTCGTCTGTTTTCCGGTGTCTATTGTATATAGCGTTTTATATGCATTTATTTCACTTGTTGTATTATGGCTATTTTGTTGTTTGTATGTAAAGTGCTTTGTTATAGCGCTAGCTGTTGTCAAATGCGCTATACAAACAAAATTGTATTGTATTGCACTAATTTGGGAAATTATAAACTAACATTAACAAATGATCGTAAATAACTACAAAAAAAGCACCTCAATGCATGCTGAGTAGTGAATACCCCTTCAAACTACACAAGCATAGCAGTTTGCATTTTGAGCTTCATCAAAACAAAAAGGATAACAAAAGTGAGAATCACAGATATTTAAGTTTTCCCATAAATGAACGGCGGAGACCGCCCCCAAAAACTCCACTGGGCTGCTAATATCACCTGCAGGTCGGCAGGTCAAGGCGAAACGCCGCTGTAGCTAGCGATAGCAAGTTTAGCAACGAGCTTCGGCTGGCTACAGCTGCCTGCTAAACACATTGCTGTTAAGCTCCCCATTCAGTAATCACAGCCTCCATCATCTCGCCTCCGTGGCGGTGAATAAGCGACATAAAGAAAATAGCTGCACATCTTTCACACAGATCCAAGCGGACGTTTGAATTGTAAACAAACCACTGAAAGACAAATTAGTGGTTTTGTCCCGATGGAGTGACGGATAAATGAGCCAGCAGTCACTTGCATTTCAGCACATTCTGTCTCTCAGTAACAGAAGGTGCACTTGTCATGTTATTTTGCTGTATTTGTGTTTTGCCCCATCACTTCCCCTGACCTGCACGCAAATGGAAATGTCTTGTGCACTGACATTCCTTTCCATATGGTTTCGTCTCAGCCACTTGCCAAGCAAATGGAAAGCAGATCTCGCTGCGTCGTGCCACAGATTGTTCTCTCCGCCCCCTTTCCCAACAAAACCCTGATCAAATTAAATAAATCACTGGCATTTCTGCGACCAGGCTGTGCAATGAGATGGAAACGTGTTTGAAAACATCATCTGGCTTGCCTTGGGAGAGCTCTTAGCCTCCAAAATGAACTTCCATCTCAGGATGCAAATGGGGGTTTATCTCGGGCCAAAAAAGCCAATCAATATCAAAGTTATAAATGATTTAAAATTCCTGACTAATTGGAGTTGTGTAAATGTCATGTGCAATTTACTTTTATGTTATAGAAAGCAGTGTAAATCTGCACGTGTAGTATTCCCCTGTATTGTGCTTTGTAAGTGTAGTAGAACTGTTTTATTTCTGTGTTTTCTTGTGACACCAGACGTCTTTTTTGTTATGTTGTTGTTATTTTGTTTTTTCTTCTGTTTTTGTTTCCTTTCTTTCTTTCGTTTCACCGTCATTTCCATTTCATCTCCTTTTCCGCTCTCCTCAAAACTGTTCTCTTTTTCTGGGCAATATTCCTCCCATCTCCACCCCCCATACTGTCTCTGTTTCCCCTGTATCCCCCCCCCCCCCCCCCCACACCCTTTTCCCTCAACCCTCCCACCTCCTTTTCCCGACCCCAAGACGTAGCCCTACCCCCCCTCTCTCCCCCCTCACTGACTCCTAACACTACTGACCATGTAACACCAGGCTCTGGGGGTGTAGCTGGTCCAGCAGGGCCCACTCCCTCCGCCCCCCGCGATGTCGTGGCTTCGCTGGTTTCCACCCGCTTCATCAAGCTTACCTGGCGCTCGCCGGCTGAACCGCACGGGGACGAGCTAACCTACTCTGTTTTCTACAGCCAGGAGGGCACAAGCAGGTAATAGACAGTCTACATTGTAATTGGGCCATGGGGGTGCTCCTCTGTAAGGGACCGCTCTGAGTGCATTCCTGAGCTTCAGGGCATTCTGAAAGGATCTCATTAAAGTGGTTAAAGCACGTTATAAAGCAGTATGTGTTTATTAATTAAAGCGAATTATTTCCTCTAAAGGGTTTTCATTGCAATGAACAAACAGTAGCACCGAAAACCTCATTTCCCCCCAAAAATGCAGACCTCTTATGCATATTAGTTTCAGAAAATTGAAAGGAGAGTTTAAGTATATAAGAGTAGTTTTGTATAGTCTCATGTTGAGTTTCTCTCTCTCTCTAGACAAGTGCTATACCTTGTTTTTTTTTAAAAACTCATCGGAGGTGATTGTTTTTCTATACTTGTCTATCTGTTCTTGATTAAATACCCTGAACTTTATCCACAAGAAAAAAACGTTTGATTCTAACCATGTCTTTAACGTCATTATTCATTTCCCGACACACAAAATGCGCTGTGTGGCCAGACGTCTTGAGACGCCTAATAATCAATTTGTTGATCAGTAAGGATTTGGGCTAGAGCCTGTTAAGTTCCCTGAATCTCAATGCAAAGCTTACCAAGACATTTTAGACGATCCTATGCTCCCAACTTTGTAGCAACAGCTTGGAGAAGGCTGTTCTCCGTTCCACCGTGACTCTGACCCAGCACTCAATTGAAGGCCTATAAAGGCAAGTTGGATAACTTGGTTTTGAAAGAACTTCAGAGTCCTGACTTCAAACCCTCAAAAGTGACAGCTTGACAAAAAGTCCAAGCCACCCTCATAAATCATGCAAAAAGTCTTCCCAAAAGAGTAGTATCTGTTGCCATTTCAAAGGGGAAACTATTGGAACTCTTTATCCCTTTTCCTCCATGGCCAGGTGTCCCATTACTTACGTCTATAGTAGATATGCATATATGAACAAACTCAATCCAGTATGAGTTTAGTTAATTCACCATTAATTTGTGTTTTATATATTTATGGCATTTATGGCATGTCCTAACTAATCAGAAACGCGTCATAACAATGTTCAGTCGTTCTGTGCGGTCAGAAATTGTGAAGTTTTGACAGTTCTCCAAAACAAAGCGCTTGAAGAGTTTGTTTTGTGAGTGGCAAACAACCATTAAATTGCCCTTTAATCAGACTCCCAGACTGGGTAAAATACACCACTGACAATGACCATCCAGTTGTCCGCTGCCAGAGTAAATGAATGGCTTCGGGTCATCTTGATACTCCCGCTGATCCTTCTGTGAATGTGAAGTTGCTCGTATTTGTGATTACAAAACCGAATAATGATTGCAAATAGAAACCATCACATTGACAAATACAGTGAGACTGATGTGTATGTGTTTATTTGTGTCCACATCAGGGAGCGAGTTGTAAATACAAGCCGACCGGGGGAGTTGCAGGTCACCATCCAGAACCTGATGCCAGACACCAAATATCGCTTTAGGGTTGTGGCCCACAACATCAATGGCCAAGGAGAAAGCTCTGCCGGGCTAAAGGTGGCCACCCAGGCTGAAGGTGAAGCAAACACATCCCCACCTACTTGTGCACACACACCACACAGGAGTGCGGTTCATCTGTGTGCTCAGTAAACAGGACGCGTAAACAAAAAGGCAAACTCCAGCTAGTCTGTTGGAAACCTGCTTGTACTAGCTCACAGAGGAAAACAGGATGCACTCAAAAGAAGCCCACAAATGTGCAAATAAACCCTCACCCATGCAAATATTCGCCGCCGTACATAAACACGCGCTTCAAACAGGCTCCCACCGCCGGACACACTTACACGTAGCCAAGTCTTTTTAAGCTCGACCACCCAACAACACACCAGAGAATTGCTGAATTCTCTCCTTGTGAGATGCCCCTTGTTCACCCCCAAGCATTTCAAGCAAGTCTTTTTGTGTGCGTGCTGTGTGCTTTAAACCAACCTTACAAACGTAAATAAGATTTTGTGTTCAGAAGTGCGACCCCCCCCAAAAAAATTCTACGCTTTCGAGTCTTTCATTAAAATGTTTTGGCGGGAGGAGATTTATGAATCATAGAGGAAAGAGGGGACTTAGTGGTGCTCTTTTCACCCTTTTGTGTCAGCTCCTCACCTTCACCGCCAGTGCCCCCAACTCTTATCTCCACGTATAAAAGACATGTGAATGGAATTTCCCTCCACACTGCCTCTTCTGATGTCCCTTAGCTCCTGGCAACATTTCACTCATTGTCACTTTCTCATTCAGTCATTGTCTTTCCACATGTGTCCTTGTTTAGAGGGCAGGCAGATGAATCAATGCGCTTTTAGTGCCAGTGGGAGCCGAGCTGTCCAATTGGGGGGGCTAGTGTCCAGGTTTACCAGCTTTACCTGGACATTATATTTCCCTCTCTTGTGAGCTCTTACGTTCAGATTGGAGCTTAAACTTTTGATCTCTTTGCCCAGAGCGTTCTGTAGCTCTTCAGACACTGGCTTAACATGATGCCGGCACTTTTAGACTTTATGCACGTTGATAAATGGCAGCCTGTCTTTCCTGTCAGGAATATCTGCAGCAAAGCTTACGATATAGAGTACGGAGACGTGCTGGCACGCAAAGCTTACAAGTCTAGTTGGAGTTCCAATCCAAAGCACTTCTAAGCACAGATGGCACTTACCATACCTGTCACTAGAACTCAGTCTTGAGAGGGAAACATGAAATGCGCGGGGGTCCAAATTGTTATTATTACCCTACCGACAGTACTACTCCTTAGTTTGTTGCATATTTTTTGATGATCCAATAGCTGGTGTACTCTATTCGTGCAGCACTGACGCCCTTAGTCTTGAATTGTGCCCAGTCTGACACCCGTTGGCCGGCATTACCATACACATTATTTACACTACAATATTTCATTTATTTGCCGCTTGGAGATGTATCAACTGCTTTACACTCAAAGCCAGAACTCGTGTGATTTAGACCATTATATTTGGGTGTGTTATAGTATTTGAACGCCATTTTACGATTATGATTTGCAGTTTTAGCAGTTACTATGATGGCCACATCCAACATGGCACATGTGCTGATGTATCACGCTGATACCCTCAATGTGGTGTCAGCCGCAGATATCCATCGATCCATCCATCCATTATCCGAACCGTTTATCGTCCCGAGGGTCACGGGCGTGCTGGAGCCCATCCCAGCAGTTTTCAGGCAGTAGGCGGGGTACATCCTGAACTGGTTGCCGGCCAATCGCAGGACAGGCACACATAGACAAACAACCATTCACACTCACTATCACACCTTGGGACAATTTAGAGTGTGCAGTTATTGTATCATGCAGGTTTTTGGAATGTGGGAGGAAACCGGAGTACCCGGAGAAAACCCATGCAGGCTCGTGGAGAACAAACTCCACATAGGAAGGCCGGAGCACAGATTTGAACCCACAACCTCTGCACTGTGAGGCCAATGTGCTAACCAGTCCCCCGCCATGCCACCCAGCAGCAGAAATGTAAAAAAAAAAAAAAGGAAAAGAAACACGTCAAAAGGATTTTGTGGCCCCTGTGTTTTCTTTTCTTTTTGAGTTGTCGCCTCCTGCCTATTACTAACGCCAATGATTGACATTGCAATGTGCCCCTCCTGACTTGTCAGACTGCAATGCCCGTCTGTACTGCAGCGGACGCGTTCGTTCGGCTCGAATTATTTATCAGATTCCCTTTGAGAAATGTGCAGGACGTATTCGTCACATAGGCCTGCACATCTAACATTATTTTTGATGAGGCTTTGTCGCCGTTGCTGCTTCCATACTGTTGCAGATTGCTTTGGCCATAAATCAAACTAAATCACACCATCGTTTCTTAATATTTTTACTGTCTTTATGTTTAAAGAAATCAACACTAGTATTTCTTAACATAAAAATAGCGTCTATGAAATAACAAAAATGAAAATAAAAAGTTCTTTTTAGAGATGCCTCAAGTGAGGCTGCACAAGCACTTTGGTGGGTGTGTACTGTCCCCATGGTCTGCCCATGGCGACAGGTGTGGCACCTACACATAAGACAGTGTTTGCAATCTTGCCTCCATTGTCACTGTTGCTATCTCAAAATAAGACCAAAAACAGTATATGGAATTATTTTACAGTAGGAATTGCCTAATCAGTCCAGCATGTGCCCTGCCGCTCACCCTAAGTCAGCTGGGATAAACTCCTTCTTCCCGGTGACCCTGAACAGGATTAATGCTATGGAAAATGGATGGATGGTGGTTTTGTTAATTTCCCCTGCAGTTAAAGTTGAACTAGAGTTCTCTGATAACTGCTGCAGGTTGTTGTGGAAATATAAACATTTGATAAACCGTTGGTCCATTAGGAGTATCAAACAGGCTTATGACGCTCTTGGAAGTGGGCTTTCATTTTCAGAAGTCAATTGTTATCATCTCATGCATTAGAAACTCAAGTATTGAAAATCCTACTGTCATCTGTCATTTGCTTCCCAGTTCAAGTTCCCGGCCCGGCCCCGAATCTGCAGGCGGCATCAAATACACCGAGCTCCGTCACTCTGAGTTGGGACAAACCCCTCACGGGCAATGGAGAGGTCCTCACCTACAAGTTGTATTACACAGACAAAAGCATTGGAAGTGAACAGGTTAGTTACACAGGTGGGGATATTCTTTTCTGTCACAGATTTGAAGACAAAATAATGGGGGCCCTCAGTTTACAACGCAGGTTCGTTCCTATGGCGGCAATTTATGACTTTGCAGTAAAGTCAAAATTATGAAAACAAGTCTTTGTAAAACACTTTATATAGCCATGAATACGAAATAATCAAATGAAAAAGAATAAGTAGGTCCGTAACTAATTCTTCCTTCCTATGCCACATAATGACTTGTGCTGCTGAGCAAACGAGTTGAATTTGTGCGTTTAGTCACCTCATATGTTGGGACTGTCATAAACTGAGGAGCCCTTTGAAGCATTCAAATTTAATGGCAGTTCCATAAGAAACATTTTGAAGGTGTTAAATGATGTTTAAATGACATTACTATCATGTTTATGCTAATTGTACGGATTGGATGGCCAACTTTAACAATACAATAACTTTAAAGCCCGGGGTTATTGTCATACTGTCAAAAGCCCAATACAGTAAAAATTGGCCTATTTTTTTTCTGCCGGTAACTCTGTTTCACAGGAGTACAATTCAGAGGGTTAGATATTTAGTCAGCCAAAGAATCTGCCGCATGCAAGCCGGTGAGGCATTAAAAAGCCTTTAATATGATAATGAATGAAACGTCATCCGGTGCATTGAGTAATGATGCTTCAGTTCCCTGGAGAAAAGAGCTTGAGATGAGCTGGTAAAAACTACGAAGCGGAGAGGGTTGCAAAGAAAGGACCTCTAACACTGTGTCTGCAAAAGTGAAGGACAACATACTGCGCTCTAAATTCATCTTGAAGTACACAGTTGCTATAGACAATAATCGCACCAAGTGAGGTTATTATTAGACTTCTATGGAAGCATTGTTAGGCTTGACAAACTGAATGCAAATGGGCTTTAAGAAATTTAGGACACGCTGATTGGCCTAGTTAGTGAAGTGAAATTTGAGCGGAACCATGCATGCTGCAGTTTGATTGTCTCAATTGATGTAGGGTAGATAAGATCATGCTTTATTACTGTCACTTCTGGGAAAGGTGAGTGTTACAGCCTTGACAGTATGATTGTTATATTAAGATGAAAAGGAGTCTAGGCCCGAAATGAAAAGTAAAGGAAAAAACTAACATTTGTATGAAAGAAACTGCTTAACCTACAGTCTGCTCATTCAGTGTATATTGATTTATCCTCAATACAATGTGAATCCATATTAAAAATATATGTCTGTCATCCTTGCAGGGCATATTTTTTAAGAGACGAATTACATGCTTCTATCTCCTAGGATGTTGACGTCGATGGTCTGTCATACACCATGACCGGGCTAAAGAAGAACACGCAGTACAGTTTCCGTGTGGTGGCCAACAATAAGCACGGTCCAGGTGTCTCCACTGATGACATTATGGTCCGCACGCTGTCTGACGGTCAGTTGACGCACATTTGTACTGGGAATTATTTGGTTACCTTATTGAATGAAGCAGATAACGTGCCAGAGACAGCCCTCAATATGATGGAATGCTATTCTCCACAATACTAAACCTTTGCTTTTCATTTTTATTTTAGTTCTAGTCCTTCTCGCCGTGACACAGTCAATCAAAACTAAGAATTGATATTTTCTTAAAGGCTTCCATTTTCATGCAGGCCTTGTATTGATTTTATGAGTGAGTCACTTTTCTTTGATGCTTATATAGTTTTCTTCTTCCTCACAGTGCCAAGCGCTCCTCCTCAAAATTTCACTCTGGAGGTACAAAACTCAAAGGTAGGCCACGATTTAAAGGGTTTTTGTGTTGTTGTTGTTTTTTTTTTCCCTCTGAGCGTGAGTTGTTCGTTTTGTAAAAAACAGATTCCCTGCCAAGAAAACACACCAGTGCTATTTATGTAAGTGTATGCGTGTGTGATTAGATGCGTGAGACAGACCTGCAGCCCCAGCTGGTTAAGAGGGTGTGTGAACCCTTATCGAGCGTCTCATCAGTAACAGGCTTGCCTGTCAGAATTGTATTTCCCCTGTATCACACTCCATCAGTACACTTTCAGCTAAAGATATACTGCTAAATGGCTATACGAGTCTTACTTATTGCGGACAAGCAATAGAGGAGAATTCAAAAGTAGTGCAATTGAATGCTATTATATATTATTACCGGTATATTATTTTCCTCGAAATCCATTGTGAAGTTTAAACCATCCCGGCAAAACTTGAAAATCCCCTATATACATATATAAGTGCTGTCAAATTTACCACGTTATCGGGCGGCAATTACATGTTGTAATTGATTGCGTCAAAATATTTGACTCATTTAACGCATGCACAGAATGACCACCCATGCATAATCCCATTCAGCAGTGCAGTGAGCAGCAGAGCGGACGCGTGTCGCCCGCCGGAGTATAAAGAAGCATTTTGAAAGAAGAGGTCAGCTTTAAATCCCAGAAATGTGAATAAGTTGTTTTGCCTCAGCGACTGAGGATGAGTAGAAAAGAGGGCTGTCTTGTTTCGTGTGAATTAAGTCTGTTTAAAGGAGGAACACACGACGTGCTGATAACTGCACTGCTTCTCACTCACTCTCACGTCATATGAGCCAATCACATCCGTGACCGCTTCTGGAAAACATCAACTTTAAGGATATTACTAGGGCCACATATAAATGTGTACATTACACACACACACTTTGCACGCATTTGAAATATTTCTGTGACTGTTCTGAGGTCCATTTGCGTTTTTGTCTACTACAGAAAGAATGTTAATAATTTTAATTCAAAAATTTTAACTTTCATCTCATGAGGATTTATTGTTATAATAAAAATACATTACATATGAACAGTATGTTGAATGTATATATCCGTCTTGTGTCTTTTATCTTTCCATTCCAACAACAATTTGCAGAAAAATATGGCATATTTGGCAGATAGTTCGAATTAATTAATTAATTAATTTTTAAGGTGTGATTAACTCGATTAAAATTTGTAATCGTTTGACAGCCCTAATATATATATTTTTTTAAACTCGCTAACGATAATTTGACAATATTCTACAAAAATATTTTAAATCTGCACTTGCGTCACAGACCAATTGTGAATAGACAGCGTTTGTGAACAACATCTCTTTTAAATTGGTAAATACAGCTTCTGCAAAACATAATGGTATTCTACGACAATATAATAAGAGCACTTGTTTTGCACGTACTTTGTCCACATTTAAAATGGCATTTTTCTCATACATCTGCTTAGAAAGTGTGTGGTCCTCTGTGGGCCCCCCAGTAGCACTAATGAGAAATTGTGGTCCCCGTTAACATTTAAGTTGCCCATCCCTGGCCGAGATGTTACAGTAAACCTTCAAACAACTGCTTTATTAACACCCAGAGAGCAGCAACACATAGGAACATAGCAAACAACAATAGTCTCTGGTGTATGGGAGCGACAGTTACTGGAGCTTAGTTATGGACCTTCACATTACTGCTGTTAATTACGCTGCATCTCATCCTGTAAACCTCAGTGCTGCTCGGCATGCTGTAGCACGTTACTGCACCAAAGGCGTGCAACTCTAAATTCAGACTCACCTACAGTGTGCAGGGTTTTTCCTGCATTCAAAATTGAGAGGCGGCCGCCTCCAGCTAATTGTGAGTCCGCCTCCAGCTGGAGTGATTGATATTGCACAACACAGCGTGTTTGATGTCTATAATGTATTGGAACTGCAATTGCAGTGTTCGCCACTATGGAGGCGCTATATCAGGCATGGCCGACCCGCGTTTCGCGAGCCGGATGCAGCTCTTTGCCCGGTTTCATGCGGCTCTTAAGGCTCTTAAAGCCCTTTTCGCTCTGAACTTGCAGCGCGCCAATGTCAACCCCATTCATGTGTATGTGGTGAGGGGCGGCACCACAGAATGGAGCATTGCTGGGCAGCGCTGCGCGTACTCGGATTTCTTCCACGACGGCAAAAGCCCTCAGATTGAAACATATTCGACTTTACGGCGGCGCCCTCGTGACGTCATCAAGCGTTTCCAATAGGAGAGTCGCTGGGAAGCTACGGACTTATTTACAAGTAAGGCATAGGGACAATGGAGGAAGCCTTGATAAATAAAGTGCATTTACTGTACTAACACTGAAGATGCTCTTGATTTTCGTTTTTTTAAATGAGCAAAGACTGGGCTTTCTTTTGCAACAACAAAAGATACATTTTGTAAATCAGTAGGAAAAGCCTCACTTTTTATTTCCTGGCCGGTCGCTACATCAGCACTTCCGAATATGGGAACACTGTTGCGCGTCTGATTTGCTTGTCCGAACGCGGCGATTAAACAAATGACATTTGGCAAGAAGAGGTACCAGTGACATGCATCTCACGCATGCACTTTGGCTAGGTTCACACCGCAGGTCTTAATGGTCAATTTGGACTTTTTTGAAAAATCTGATTTTTTTTTTTTTTTTGTCTAAGCGTTCATATTACATTCGAAATGCGACCTCGGTATTGTGTGTTGTATGAACACATGCGTTGTTAAAGCGGCCCGCATGCACAGAAGAGATGACGTCACACCCGACGTTGTGTTTGAGGAAGTAAATGTGGTCCAATGGGGCATTTATACAGTCAAGCAATTAGGTAGCAGGTAGAAATAAATATATTTTTTGGGGTAAATTATGAGGCAAGGCTTTAATATCTCATTTCATGGAGAAATCACTAACGATGACGTCACATCACAACCGTATGTAAAAAAATGAACTATCTGTGGCTGTATTACTACGATCACCATTAATGTCCACTTAATGCTTCATGTTTCAAGGTGGATTTGAATTAAAGTAAAATATAAAGTCAATAGTGTTACTCAAAACAACTTTGTAGATGCGATCCCCTGCTGCCAGCAGTTTCCCTCTGCCTGCGCGGAGCGAGCGCATTTTGGGCTCCGGATGACGTCAATGTAGGATATATGCGACCTGGCCGTTCAGACCGCGAACGCATTGGAAAAGATCGGATACGTATCCGATCTAGGACCACATATGAAAGCGACCCAGGTCGCATTTGAAAAAGTCGGAATTGAGCCGCTCAGACTGTCATAAAAAAATCAGATACAGGTCGCATATGGGCAAAAAAATCCGATCTGGGTCCCATTTGCCTGCGGTGTGAACCTAGCCTTAGATGCAAATGAGATCGAGGGAAAAACCCGTTGAGTAGTATTGACTACGAAGTTCACTTTCAAAATGGGGGGGGGGAACAATCAGAGCATTATAAAAACATGAAGTTCAACTCAGGACGTTTTAACACAAAACAACAAGACCAGCACAAATACACAGTAAAACTAGCTTGTCTTGTGAGCTCATATGCTGGTCTATTTTATGTGCGCTCATATGTATAACGTTGCTCTTTGCAGTAACACTTTAAAAATGTGGCTCTGTATTAATAAATGAATGCTTTAATGTGAAAATAGACATTCTTATTGGAACTCCTAACTTAACGTCTGTTCCCTGTAAAAGAAAGTGAGTCAGTTGAATTTATAGAATAGATGCATGTCAAGGCGAATGGTCAGGGTGGCACCACCTCTGCCTCAGTTTAAGCCAGGAAAAACAATTCCCTCAAAATCTGCGATATAGTGGTGCTTCAGCTGTATCCAATGTTAATTTAATTTGGATTGCTTAGTGATGACACGTCTGGCGTTGTCACTGTTTAATCAGATCATAGAGCTTATACCATGAGGTGTACAAACCTTTAGCCCAAATATCATCCAATAAATGGTCGCTTTGAATGTGTTCTCCATCATTTGCTTTAGCAGGATATTTGGTCTTTTCTACCATTGATTCTCCAGCTATATTAAAACAGCTCCCAAGTCAGACAGCAAGTCTTTGTGTGTCAGAGTGTTCAAACTATAATTGTTCAGTCCGATTTATTACAGTTGAGCACACTGTAGCTCTTGTGTGACACTGCTGATTCGATAGGCTGCTGAGGTGGCCGCAGGCTTCACAACAGGCTGCTGATGAAAACAGGAAGCTGCCCTTAGATGGCCTCGCTTTTTATCCATTACTGTACATCTTCAGTCGGAGGGCCGCAGGCCTATTTATTGTAACCTTCCACCAAGTGATGGATACAATTTTCTAAAGATGTTTCTTACTAATGATATGTGAGCCATAACGTGTAAATCGAGAGCCTGGAAGCAGAGGCGAAGATAGAAAAAAGGTGCATGCGCCGACTGCTAATGTTGGAGGATGGAGGCCATTGCTGGTCAGTGCTGCTCACAGACTGAGTGAGAGAGAGCTGTCAAAGCAATGCGGAAAAAGAAGCTGTTCAATAATCCTATCACACACGAGCAGCTTGAGAGGGAACTGGCCACCCATGTTGAGGGAGAGTCAGCTGAAATTTGAGTGCTAGAAAAAAAACGGGTGCTGCTGCAAATGTTAAAAGGAGTCATTTGGTAGAAAGGAATTGTCGCACATTTGTTTTGTTTTGCTCTCAAGGCAGAAACAAGCCCAGTTGAATTGTGAAACAAATAACTGGCCTTCTTCTATTTCCGCACAATGTTTACATTCTTCCTCCTATTCTTTTTATTTTATTTTTTTTGCTTTCAGAGCGTTTAAATTCGAACATGAGCAGTCAAAAAGTATACTTGGAATGCCTCATCTAATTTGCTAACAGTATTATTGGAAAAATTGTTATCATATGTTTCTTATTCTCTGCTCACTCACATTTCCTCTTCACTGTCTTCCCGTGACTTTCTTAACAGTCAAAACAACTTTGTTTCAATTGAGAAGAATAGACAAATGCACCCGGCATGAGTCGTGGTCGATCATGTAAAATGAAAAATACACGTCACACAATTTTTTTATTGTGCCTTCTCCCAATGGGGCCGGGTCGGAGAGTGTGTGTGACCTGTTCATGCATTCAGCCTTTTGTGCATCAGTGTGACAGTAGGGAAGCATTAATTAACTCTATGCTCATGCTGAGCTACCCCCCATCTGTCTTTTTAAACACACAAAATTCCGGTTGCAAGAATCCCAGCGTGACGCGTGGGCCTGCAAGAAAAATTCCCACATAGAGCTCTGGTGCCGGAGTTTTTTTCACACCACTGTCAAGACAATACAAAGGAGCTCACCTTATGCCTCTTTTCCACAACATGGCACCATCATGGCTGGCCACGGCTTTCCTATCACTTCTTGTGAGACGCGCACTAACATGGTCCAACATTACGCACTGCCATTTTTGACTACAAACCAAAATTCCAATGAAGTTGGAACGCGGTGTAAAATGTCAATTAAAAACAGAATACAATTATTTGAAAATCCGTTTCAACCTTTATTCAATTGTATACAGATATTTAATGTTCAAACTGATAAAAAAAAAATTTTTTTATATATATTGAGGAACTGTGTTAGCTGACAAGGGTTGTCTGAAGTGTTCCTGAGTCCATGTGGTGATATCCTTTACACATCGATGTCAGTTTTTGATGCAGTGCCGCCTGAGGGATCGAAGTCCCGGACATTCAATATTGGTTATCGGCCTTGCAGATTATGTGCAGAGATTTCTGCACTTGAACGTTGAACGTTGCAATTGAACGTTGAGAAACGTTCTTAAAACTGTTGCAATACTTGTTAGGCAGATTTTCACAAATTAGTGAACCTCACCCCAACCTTGCTTGTGAACAACTGAGCCTTTCAAGGATGATCCTTTCAAAATCAATCTTGACACTCACCTGTTTCCAATCAACCTGTTGATCAGTAGAATGAGCCAGGTTATTTTTTTATTTATTTTTTTTTTTTTTACATTCTTAACTTTCCCAGTCTTTTGTTGCTCATGCCCCAGATTTTTTTGGAACAGGCATCAAATTCAAAAGTGGAAAAAAAACATTAACTATCATCAGTTTGAACATTAAATATCTCGTCTTTGTACTGTATTCAATTGAATATAGCTTGAAAAGGATTTGTAAATCATTGTATTCTTATTTTGTTTACATTTTACACAGCGTCCCGTATGACTTCATTGGAATTGGGGTTTTAAATCGTACCTTCCGTTATCATTTCCATTGTCCATGCGCGGACATTACAGTCTAGTATATTGTCAAAACTCATTTTGAAATATTACCGCGGGGGAACCGGTTTGTAGCTTCCTCATGCCTTCCAATGTAAAACTGCTTTTCTTTAACTTTCCGCGACCCACTTTTGGTTTGGCTCCCAAGAGTTGAGAATCTCTGACATTGACCACTGGTGGTCGCTCATCGGTCAAGTAGATTTATAATGTCTGCATTTTTGTAACATTTGAGGATACACATCTAAACATAACAAAAATAAAACATGCTGGTTGTAGTGTTGCACTCCACAGTCTCCTATGTCTTTTTTTATGGCCTTTTTGGTTGCATCGACTCTCATTTGCCTTTCACAGAGCATCGTGCTTCGGTGGCAGCCGCCGCCCTCAAATTCCCAGAATGGAGAAATCACTGGATACAAGATCCGGTACCGTAAAGGATCACGGAGAAGTGAGACAGCGGAGACCACCGGGGGGACCCAGCTCTCCAAGCTCATTGATGGTAGCAAACACTGACTGACTGGTTCTGCTAGGGTCATTTTAGTGATAAACTCACCCTAGTGTTTTATCACGTTTAGATCTTGGATATGCTGCATACTGTAAAATCTCTGCAATTAAACACAATCCATTCCGAGACACTAGCTGACCATTGATTAGTTATGGATTACAGTTTTCCCCGTTGGAAATATTACACAAATGTTCCAAGGGTCAAAATTTCACCATCATAGAACTTCATTAGCTGTAAAGATTTTTCTTTTCTTTAAATTACGTTTTCAATTTACAGCATCCATTTCGTGTAAAAAGAAGTAAAAAAACTCTAAATGATGAAAATACTCTACATCAAGTAACAAGTGACCATGTCTGTAGTGATGATTGAGTAGTAACATTTTGAATTTGAGTCCAACATACTTCAAATACAACTGTTGTGTTCATTGGGCTAGCTTTTGAAATACTGTGTTGCAAAAAGCCAAACAACAATCTAAACCTGCAGCGCTACTCCTTGGATGATGTTTGAATTTGAGTGAAATTCGTACTACGTGAGGTGTTCAGGTTAAGAAGTTACACTGTGTTGAGAAACTGCTTTTCCTTTAAAAAAAATAAAAATAAAAAACAAGTCAAGTACTTTGATGATAGAAACGCAGCAGCACTAATGCATACAATCATTTATTGAACATCTCAAGGATTCTCAATGAGGTTCAAGTCTCGACAACCTACGGGCAGTTCATGTGTAAAAAAGAGCAGAGTAGGCCCAATGTGGGCAGTTCTTTCCCCCCTGCTGTCAACTCTTGTCATGCAATCAATCGGTTGTTGGTTTTGGTGCAAGTGGACTTGTATGGCCAAAATGTTGCTTTGAGGTTCTTGGTTTTCAGAATGAGGACTGAGTGGCCCAGGCCCTTTTTAATTTATTAGCACATGAATATGATCTTAACTTGTCTCAGTGGGTTTGCATGATACTGTTACATCCCCCGCGGCTATCACCAAATTCAATCGGTAATTAATATTAGATTTTGGCTCAGCAACTTTCAAGTGGCTTGACCTCCCACTGTTCACTGCATCAAAGAGAATATGCTCTTAAAAGTTGATTCTACCCTTTCCCAAACATTCTGGAGGCGTGAAACAGAGGGATGTTTGTTGGTTCAAATGCATTTAGAGGGAGATGTAGCCTCGGAGGCACAGGCTTTGGCAGACTTTACAAGATACCCCAAGGGTGGCCCAGAATAGTCAGTACTTGGAGTAAGTACCAACTACAAGATGAGCATGTTGAAAGCATATTGGACAATTTTACAGTGGGGTTTTTTTTAATGTATTTTTTTTGCAGACGAATAAAGCAGCAGATCATCTGTCAGTAGTCTCTCATGAATACCATTGTCGGCACCCAGTATTGAAACTAGATCTAGACTTTTCCAAATCCTTTTAGTTTTTTTTTCTCAATTTCCATCAAGCTGTTTCTTTTAAGACACATCTTTCTCAAGTGCTGCATATTTGTATCTATCAAAACAGTCCAAACCCATGTGGAGATGTCAGATTTCATCATCTTGATGTTTTGGAGAAGGGAATAGTAGCATGGTGAGGCAGGCTCACAGATTTTCTCTTTAGATCCTGCAGAGAAGTTTTGTGCATCTATTAAAAAAATATTTGCACTAAAATGCAAGTCAATAAAAGTACGACTTTTTTTCCTCCCTGGTGCAGGTCTTGAGCGTGGGACAGAGTATTCCTTCCGGGTGTCTGCTATAACAGTGAACGGCACGGGCCCAGCCACCGACTGGACTACAGCAGAGACGTTTGAGAGTGACCTGGATGGTAATATTCAGCGTTTTACTTTTTTTCAGACACTCGTACCTTCAATAAATGTTTCATTCGGAATTCCCCTTGCCAGAATCCCGGGTCCCAGACCAGCCCAGTTCGCTTCACGTCCGTCCACTGGTCAACAGCATCGTGGTGAGCTGGACACCGCCAGAGAACCAAGACATTGTTGTACGTGGCTACAGCATTGGCTACGGCATTGGCAGCCCTCACGCTCAGACCATCAAAGTAGATTACAAGCAGCGCTACTACACTATTGAAAACCTCGGTAAGAAAAAGACATTTATGTGGAATTACAAATGGTATTTCAATATTTGAACTAAGTTCAAGGTGTGTGTTGTGTTTTTCAAAGATGCGCTGATTTGTTGACTCATTGTCACTTGATGCGTTGTCACTTGATGCGTGTTTGTGTCTTGACAGCACTACTCAGACATTAATTGTGGGAAGATTGTGCTCGTGAATTCACCAAATCTGCTGCTCGTTATGAAAAGATGCAAATTGGTTAGATTTTCTCACACAAAAGATGATTTAACTGCACCACTGATTTTATTCATAGTGGCAATTTAGAGGATTAATGAGCACTCACACCAATCAGGGACAAAAAAAAAAGATTTAAGGAGCAAGTCAAGTCAAAAAAATAATATGTTGTACCCCCACTAGTCTCAACACGGCATTCTGATTAATAATGTGATTGTGGAATATGAGTTAAGCAGCAAAAGCCACCTGTTTTTAGCCATTTTGCCACTTGCTGTCAACTGAGAATGACATCAAAGTGCTCAGGGCTCGGGTAACGACCAATCACAGCTCACATCTTTCTGGGTTTGAGGCGTGATTGGTTGAAGACCTAAAATGAGATCAATTCTGACTATTATTTGCTTGTAAGATCAATATTTGAAATGGTTTAGATAGTGTCAATCGGGTGTCTCAGTCATGTGGAAAAAGTCCCTTTGTTTATAAAAGAATACATGAGCTATTTGTGATGGCAAATTGCCCAAGTATGCATATTTGAAGCCTTCATTACAGTCGCGGCAAGAGGAATTATTTTATTCAAATGCTCTCTCGCGCTAATATCGCCATTATGAGTTGAGTGTCTCTCGAGTTTCAGCTTGATTAGATGGCTGCATCAATTTATATTGCCGCACTGCAACTTTGCATTTCTGTTATTCAGACCCCAGCTCTCACTATGTGATCACACTCAAGGCCTTCAACAACGTGGGTGAGGGGATTCCTGTATATGAGAGCGCCATCACAAGGCCACAGTCGGGTAAGAAGTGCAGATCTATCACCCAAATAACCGCAAGACTGACCGACCTGTTTATTTTCACAGCTTCGTTGTTAAAAGTAACATCATTGGGTCTACTTGTAAAATATCCGAACTTAACATTAGATGCACCTTCACAACTTCATTTGTTTGTTCAACAAACTAACATTGCAAATATTAGCCACACCCCTGTTTGCTGCAGTGGGTGGTTTGACCCCACTGTAAACTTCAAGTCAATTCAATCAAAGCAAAACATTGTTTAAACACAATTATTTTTCCATTAGTTAATTTGGATCTCATTCGATAGTAAAGATGCACCCAATGTGGTGGCCAGTGAGTGTACTGTAACTGTAAAGCAGAATACGGAAAAAGTCAGGCCAAGGAGGACGTCTATTCAATGAATCAAGTGTTTGCCTCAAAACTTCAAGTCAGACAGCTTGATTTCTATAGAGCTTTTAAAAGTGTTACTTTTACAAACAAAGTTAAAGACATTTAAAATCAAAGTCAAGAAATAAAAAGCTGCTTAGAACAAAGGTGGAGGTAGGTGTATGGCCCGAAATAACACAGCCATCCATCCGCACAGTGCTCCACTTTTGTCAATTGTCTGTGGCGCTGTCGTGGTTGCTGTCCCTTTGTATCGAAGAGCTCCGCTGACTTCAGCCATGACACTAGACAAGCTAATTATAATATACATCTCAGTTAAACACCGAAACACAAGCCCCAATCCAGTGTTGGCCACAAATGATCTTCAAGGATAAAACGTTCCTAATGTGGTTCTATGAAAGCAGGCTTCACACACACTTTGTGTCAGTGTATGACGATAAGTTGCATGGGATGCCTGGGGCGTCCCAGAGGGGGGTCTGCACCCTCCCTCTCTTTCAAATCAAGACTCGCAGCTCCCCGCTCAGCCTTGATGGCGCCACTTTGTCTCCTCCATAGCTCTGTTGCAATACTGAGAGGGCGGGATGCTAGATGGCATGAATCACGTCAGCATGCTTTGAGGGCGGATGGCAGTCTAAGTGCACACGCGCAAAATTCATTGCTCTTCCTCACTTCCTCGTAGACACACACAGTGCTGCACACACCCGGACCCCCTGTGGTGGCTTTGGCAACCCTTCGTCAGATCCAAACGTTTCCTCTCAGAGTAGAACGCAAAAACTTCCATCGTCTGCTGCTGCCTCCTCGGGGGCGCGTTCTTTTCCTGCCAGTTTGTTCAAGTCAGGATTAAAAAGACAAGCTGACCTACATAGTACTTATACTTTGGAAACATATAAAACTGTGGAAAAACTTGGTGAACTTGGGTAGAGAGAGTGTAGCGGGCGTTATAAACCTACGACTTAGCTTGGATGAAAAGCAAGCAGTGGTAGTTAAGAAGAGAGGGAAGGCACCCTCTTCATTTTTGTAGACCATTTACAAATAATGGGGACTCAGTTTTCCCAGAGTTGGGTAAAAAAAAAAATGCAGCTTCTGCATTTCACTCAAAAGCCACAAGACTCTCCGTAACCGCATGAATGCTTGGGTCTTCATCATGCGCCGCAGTACAAAGAGCTTGGAACAGAGAATGGAGTCATGCAGGGCGAGGACCAACAAGTGGTTGAAAAGCGTCGTCGCGGATGAGTGACCAAAGATTATTCTTTTATCACTTAATGGAATGAAGATCGTGAAGAAGTCAAGCACATGCTCAAGGGAGGGGGCCACCCCTAAGTCAAAGAAATGTCCCATATTTGCGGCCGTTTTGCTTTAAAAAGATGGGACGTTCCACATTCTGACCATGTTCCCAAAAAACATTTGAGTGCAAGTATGTAAAATAATTCTTTGTAACCAATAGAGCATCTCTTCCTTTGCCTCACAGTAGTACTAGTATTGATACCACACAAGCAACTTTTAAAAGTCTGTCGATCTGTCTGATTTTAGAGGTCAGTGTCTGTTGTTCTAATAGAATCTTTTCTCTTTTCTCTTCACCCTTCCCAATCCCATGTTCGTTGTGCTTGTGTTTGCTTTCACCTTTCGCCCGTCCATTCTTCCTTTTAACTCAATAACCTCATTTTCCTGGCACTCCGTCCCACCCCTGCATCCCGTCTGGACTCCTGCCTGATTGTGCCATGACCATGCCATGCATTTCTCTGTGTTTTAATTTGCCCATTTTAATTTGTGCGCTTGCATGCGGGTTTCCTGCCTGATGGGCAGACCCCATAGACCCTGATGTTGACCTGTACGAACTCTTCCATGCTCCATACACCCCAGTACCAGATCCCACTCCCATGATGCCACCTGTGGGTGTTCAGGCCTCCGTGCTGAGCCACGACACCATCAAAGTCACCTGGGCGGACAACTCGCTGCCCAAGAACCAAAAGATTACAGATAACCGCTACTACACAGTGCGCTGGAAGACCAACATCCCTGCCAACACTAAAATGAAGGTAAGTGCTATATCAATATTGTCGAAGGCAAGCCTTAAGCCACTAATAGCTTTGCTTCTTTAAAGACAGAAGTCCAAACATGCGCAAATTATAATTATTCATGTTAGCTTGCACCTGTATAAGGTGAAGATGTGAATGATCGCGATTGTTTCCAACAAAACGTCACTGACATTCTGAAGCAACCCCACATCTTCATTTGAACTTGATCATCATCTTAACATGCAGAAGCTACATCCCCCAAAATGCATAGAATGAATGTAAGAGTAAGCTTTTTTTTTTTTTACCAACACTGTCGTCATGCATACTGTACATTGTGCAGTAAAATAATCCACACCGACAAATTGTCAACGTCACAGCTGCGTGTATATTACAGCAGAGCCCACTAGCATGAATTGATGGTTAAATGTGTCTGGTTTGCACACTGCCACAGTGATTACAGAGCTCCACAGGCTTCATTATGTTTCTATCCAAATAACTAAATCCAATATATTTACACATCTATTAAGAAGGCCTTTAGGAAGAAAAAAAAAAAAAGAAGTCAAATACTTCATGTGTGAGAAGCTCTCATGTCTGCTTCTACATTCTGCCTTCTCTTTCCTTATTCCACCATCTGCTCTTGTACTGCCCCCACTTGAGAACAGAACAGAACATTCATCTTAGAAATGGCATTCTACATTTGATAGACTATTACAAAAAAACAGAGAGGAGACATCCTTTGTGATATGTACTAACCTTGATAATCAAACAGAAAATAAATTAGGCTGCTGTGTGTAGCGATAAATTTCCTTTGATAGATTCGTGTTCAATATTTCCAAGCAGTTCTACAGTCAATTGTGGCCACTAAAGAAAACACAATCAGTAGCTGCTGTTCCCTGTTAGCCATTTATTCGTGTGCCCTTAGAATCATTACCATAAAATCCTCCATGACCCCAAACACACACACACGCGCATGCACTCCGCCCCGACTTACGAAGCCTCTCATGTTCCATATCATGTGTGGGCAATGACATCAGAAACGACAATGTCCCCTTGGGCAGCATGCACATCACCTGTGTCCTCTTCTTGCGGGACCATGTTTTCTTAATTAAAAATGACAATAAAATCCCACACCACTATGCATATCTACGACTTTTCCTTTGGGTTTCTTCTTCGGTGTATGCACCACCCCTCCACAAAAAGTTGTAGTAGTAACTGGAATATTCATGCTGCTATCACTATTACAGGAACTAACACGTGCTACAAAATGTTTTTAGCATTGAAGGAAGGAACAACACCGGCAGCCATTGGACCATATTGTATGTAGAACGTAACATAATAAGTAATCAAACATTGATTTGACATTGAGGCCCAATATGATGGAATGCTCTGAAGAAATCTGTCAGAGTTGAACACTGGTCACGTTCTCCTGTCCACAGATTGCCAACACCACCAGCCTGAACCACATGGTGACAGGGCTGAAGCCCAACACGTTGTACGAGTTCTCCGTTATGGTGACCAAAGGCCGACGCACCAGCACATGGAGCATGACTGCCCAGGGAACCACCTTTGAAACCAGTATGAGCACTGCAAGCCCATCAAAGCATGAAAAAACCTTTCACACATTGTAGCCAAGCATTGATGATACCACAGTCACATACAAGTTCAAGATGATAAAATGATAGACGTCCTGTACAAAAAAATTACATATATACATACGTACATACATATAAACAAAAAACAGGACTTTTTGAATGCATTCGTACAGAAGAACAGTAACATGCTAACATGTGAAAGGGTCTTTTTTTTTTTTTTTTTTTTACTGTGGTGAATTCCCTCTGTCAATTCCTTCCTTAGTTCCTAGCTCGTCCCCCAAAGATGTGACAGTGGTGAGCAAAGAGAACAAACCTCGCACCATCATTATCAACTGGCAGCCTCCCTCTGAGGCAAACGGAAAGATCACGGGTAAGTCTCCAAATATTCACAAGGTCTCATTTTTTTCCCCACACTCTCAATTTGAAATATTACATTGGTCAACAACAAATTGTAAACATATTTTAACAGAGATGGCTTTTTGTGTTCAAAAAACATTTTTCATGCTGATTTTAAAAAATGTCTACTTTCTTCTAGCACATCAGATTTTTTGAATACTGTTTTCATTTATTATTTGATCTATAAAAGCTTGCGCATTATGATTTTACATGCCTTATAATTTAGATGTGATGTTTCAGAAAAAGAATTCCACCTGTTGCAGAACCTAACCCTTAATTCATAAATATTACAAAATAAATTATTTTTATTTTTTTATTATTATTATTATTATGAAAACCTGATGTGCTAGAGAAAAAATAAGGTCGAAATCAGTGCAACAAATTAAAGTGGAAGTCAACCCAAACATGTTTTTTTTCAAGAATATGTTCCCAGCAGGTCCACTAGTTGAAACACGGCATTCTGATTAATGTTGCGTTTGTGGAATATAAGTTAAGCAGCAAAATGCACTCGTTTTTAGCCATTTCTGGGGGCAGCCATTTTGTCTTCTGTCGACTGAAAATGACATCACAACTGCTCACAATGACCAATCACGGCTGCTTTCTGAATCTGAGCCGTGATTGGTCGCTGTGAGCAGTTGAGATGTCATTTTCAGTCGACAGAAGACAAAATGGCTGCCCCCAGAGATGGCTAAAAACGAGTGGATTAACACTTATTCCACAAACGCAGTATTTATCAGAATGCCAATTCAACTAGTGGGCTTGCATAGAACATATTCTGGAAAAAAAATGTTTGCATTGATTTCCCCTTTAATATAAAAAAGTTTAGGTCCATCTCTGATTAAAAAATGGAGTAAAAATGTGTTGGCCAATGTTACCTGTGTATATATGAATGCGGCCGGCCTGAAGTCATCCACTATTCCACCTGAAAACCAGTACTGCCATTAAAGCCATCAAACCAAATAATCTACCTCTTCTCAAGGTTACATCATCTACTACAGCACAGATGTCAACGCTGAGGACCACGACTGGGTTGTTGAACCCGTGGTGGGCAACCGCCTTACTCACCAGATCCAGGACCTTACTCTGGACACGACCTACTACTTCAAGATCGAGGCTCGAAACTCAAAGGGCATGGGCCCAACGTCTGAGGCTGTACAGTTTAGGACCCCAAAGAGTGAGTTTCTCTGAAATAACATGGCAACTGAGGTGCAATTTAAAGCACACATTGACTGGGGCTACCATTAGGCTACATGTGTTAAATTGGAGTAAATACCCTGTTCCTAGTCCATTAAGTAAATAAATGCCTCCCCCAAAGAATAATAGCTTACATTACATATAATGTAGTGCCTTTCAGTTGACCCAAGACCACTTATCAAAAACTCAAGGGGGTAATTAAAATGTTGAATATCTTAGGAGCACCATGTTAGCATAAAAGGCTTCTTCGTTGTAGCAGTGCTGCACGCAGTTTGCCTCGATATCATGAGTAGAAGTGTGATGGAAGCTTCAAGTTGAAGTCCGACAGGCAGCCATGAATGGCTCCTTGTGGTTTGACAACTCATGGAAAGCATAAGACGGACACAACCATTGCAGTTGGATTTAAGTGTGGAGCCTTAAGGTCAAGTGTTAAAAGTTGACTTTGTAGTTTTGAAGATGATCTTCCGCTACATGCGGATGATGTCCTTTACTGCAATCTAGTCTGTCTCACTTTATGCAACCTTGCTACATTTCTCCACGATTCCCCTTTTTATATACTGTTGTCTAGTAACTCCAGTTTCACGTTATGTAATTTTGTCTTACAAAGGTGACATTGTTTATGCCTTCCCTTATCTGCAGCTGAGTAAATTGAACATTATTGTGCTGTAACATACTCTTCTTAGTATAATAATAAACATATTGTTAAATGCAAACCTCTCTGTCAGTGACCATCAAAATGCATCAAAACAGATTTAATACAGCGCATTAGATCTGATGGATGTCATTAAAATATTGTACATCTTGTGACCAACCGGTGAGTTTATATTTTCGAACTAAGAAGATCCCTCTTAGACAATGTTTTCTTCTTTTCTTTTCTTTTTTTTTTCATTCCAGTGGAGAATAAACATTTCTGTTGATTCCCTAAAGCCTTTACTCTCTTGGTTACTCTTGACAAAAGTAACAATAGATGAGGTACACATCTCACGCTTCAGTTTTGTACATTTTCATTGAAAACCTTGTCAAATACAACAGGGCTTGAAATCAAAGAGGTTTGCGCTATTTGTTGGACATATTCTTTTACTTATTTTACTTATTTTTCAGCTTGCCTTTGCTGTAGTGTTTGTTAAGCGGGGGTTCACTTGACTCAATTTGAAATTTTACTGCCTCCGCCTCCTCAGACTTCATCTCTTTGCTCTGTTTCCTTCTCACTTGCCGCTTTTTTGAGCTAACCTATTATTTTGTTTGCTTTTTTCTTTTCTCCCTTTCTGTGCTTCTTAAGCTGAGTCCTCTGACAAAATGGCTAATGACCAAGGTAAACTCCCCTCACACTTCATCTTTGTGTGCACACTGCTGACTCTGCCCCTCTTACCAAAGATTTCCAACTTTTGGGCTGGTTAAAAGCTCTGGCTTTTTCTTGTAGCAAGTTTCAGATCACAGTATAGCTCATTGGCCTACAAGAGGCTGTATGATATGACAGGACCAGAAGCCATGCATCAATTTCAAGCCTTTCTGTAGAGCACATTTTCCCTCATGAAGCCACTCTTTGTGTCCACTGACAGCCTCAAATCTTCCATCGAAGCCTGGACCTCCAGGCAACCAACTTCCCCTTGATCCTGGATCAGCAGTTGGTAAGATTTTCCACATGTTCAGCTTCACCAACGCCAATTATATGTTCAGTATATACTCATGGTGTGCAAACTGAAGATATTTTATTTGTGGTCATATTTGCGAATGGCCATTCTAACAGATTTGATGCTCACTCAGAATTGGGTCAAATGTGCAGATTAATTTGTGTTGATTAATTTAGGGGCCTGAAAAAAAGATATAGCGCTTTCGCTTCAAAGCCACAAATTCAAAATGTGTTATTTAAACAGGAGTTCACAGCAAATCCTTTTTTTAAAAAAAACAAAAAAAAAACAATTAAGTGATTATTTTCGTCAGACGACCTCGGAAAAAATGTTAAGTGCCAAATAGAGATGTCACGATACGATAATATGACGATATGAACCTCACAATACGATGATTATCGCGATATTTTGGAGAGGTTGGCGATATATAAAAAACTCACGATACTGTATAAAAGGTCACGGTATTATAAGGAAAAAAAAAGAGAGAGAAAGAGCTCATATTAAAAAAAACATCACAATATTCTGTTTTTGTACATAATAACAGCATTCACAAAGAAATAGGCTTGGCCAGTCATGCGCTCCTATTGGCTCAGCTCAGCAGCGCAAAGTATCATGGTCGATGTAGTTTACAATGCTGTGTTCGGATGAAGCGGGCCGACGGAGATGTTGAAAAATATTTGCTGGTTTGACTGATGTATGGGACCTGGGACAAAAAAAGCACATTTTTTAAATCTGCGTTTAAAAGCATTTACACTTGGGCCAGACTTCACTTCTGTTATGCTTGCAGCATAACAGCTAAATGCTGCTTCACATTGTTTGCTTTGAACCCAGGGCTCCATTAATTGACCTGAGTCTGCAGACCTCAGAGCCCTACTGTGTTTATATTCTATTAGCATTCTTCCATTTATTTAGGACCCAGGATGTGTACTGAGTTTACGGTTGCCATGATTAGTGATGTGGTTCTTTTTCAAGGAAAATCCGGGATGGGAAACAGTGAAAATCACATCCTGATCATCGTCATCATCATCTCAGTGGGAGCTTTCACCATCATCGTGGTGGTTGTGGGGGCCTTCCTGTGCACACGGCGCACCACGTCACACCAGAAAAAGTAAGCAAAGGCCATGGCACGACAACATTTTATGTTTTTTTTTTTTTTTTGTCCATAAACCCTTGAACCCTTAAATCTTTGAATTATGAGTTTACAGTGTTTCTCTGCTGATGTCTAGCTCAACCCCTTACCAATAGTAATCCCCATGAGACAACAAGGATTGGATTTACAGGTCTGCTACTTCCATCAAGGTTTCCAGTCAGTTGTAATTCTCAACCAGTCATTGTAAAACATTTAAAAAAAAAAAAGATGTCTAATGTAGCCAATGTTATGGTTGTTTATGATCATATCATCACACGCTTGTGACTGTTCCCTGCTGTTTGTAACATTGAAGTGATCAGATTACACGGACCAGACAGTTTTACGGTCTGACGGCCTTGTTGAGCGTGAGGTCGTTTTCTCCATTAAGCCCGCCTTGATGTCACACAGGAAGCGGGCGGCCTCCAAGTCCTCCAACGGCTCGCACAAATACAAGGGCAACTCCAAGGACCTGAAACCGCCTGATCTTTGGATCCACCATGAGCGGCTGGAGCTCAAACCAATGGACAAGTCACCAGAGCCAAACCCGGTCATGACCGAAACACCCATCCCCCGCACCTCTCAAGACATTACTCCAGCTGACAGCGGCATGGACAGCAACCCCCACCTGCAGCAGAGGCGAAACTCCTACCGTGGTCAGTCTGTGGTTAATTGAATGCTATGGGCACATGGTGTGACTCGGGCTTTTGAGTCAGACATTAGCTGCTCCGTTTTAGCTTGGAGATGTGCTCCACTATTGTTTAGACGCCAAGGGGTTTTGAGACTTTTTTTTTTTTTTTAAAGAGGCAGAAGATGTTTCAGTTGTTTCTATGGTACTGGCATAGTTAAAAAAGTACATTGAACCTTGTTTACTGCCAAAGATATATTCCAGACCCACCTGTTATAGAAGAATATCTGATGTAGAGAGACCATATGTTTTTCCTTATAGTTTTGCCCCTTTCACCAATTTTAGACATACTTTAAATTAGTACCGGTATACCGCAGCTTTAAAGTATTTCTTAGCACCTGTTCTTTCTTGCTGTCTAGAAATGGGAGTTGTTAGAGACTTAAAGGAGAAGTCAACCCAAACATATTTTTTTCAAGAATGTTTTCTGCAAGCCCACTAGTTGAAACAAGGCATTCTGATAAATATTGCGTTTGTGGAATAAGAGTTTAATCCACCCGTTTTTAGCCATCTTTTGGGGCGGCAGAAGTGACAAAATGGTCGCCCCCTGAGATGGCTAAAAACGGGTGGATTTTGCTGCTTAACTCATATTCCACAAACGCAATATTAAGCAGAATGCCATGTTTCAACCAGTGGGCCTGCTGGGAACATATTCTTGAAAAAAATGTGTTTGGGTTGATTTCCACTTTAAAGAGAAAAAAAAGACTCACTCAAACCATTCTTAATAAAAGAAGAGAATTAAACAGTGTGTTTAAATACAAAAATGTTTGACCAAACTATATAATTCTGTCTAATGAATGCTAGCTAAATGACAGCATAGAATGTTAAACTCCATAGACAGGCTAACGGACATTAGCATGGATGTTACGGTAAATATAAAGCTCCCAACAACAACAACACTTCCAAGCAGCATAATGCATTACTCACAGCCATATATTTTCTATGCGCTATGCGAGCAACACATTGAAATAGAAATTTGTGGTACTGTAGAACACTGAAGGGGTGTGTCCTCATCTTCTAGCTGTTAATTTCACTGCATCTCTACCAGTAGTAGAAGTCGATTTGACACAACGTGGTTCTACAATGAAAGGAGCGCAACTCTCAAGTCGAACATGCATGTAAACTGTAAAAAGGAAGGAAATCTGCGATACAGCTGGGGTGCAAACAATGAACCGTGATTTAATGGGGGTTCAATGTACTTTTGCTTCTTTTGCAGTACTGACATGACTCAAATCACTCGTGGGGCTTTTCCATTGCCTAAACCAGGTTTAGTTTCCTGTACCTGGCCAGCCAGTGTTTCAGGTGTTATCTACGGATCACTGCTGGTCAGTCATTCGTCAAGCAGATTCGCAATCGCTATTGGGAAATTTAAGGATGCCAAAAACATAGCCATATAAGCTGACGTCAGCTTACCTTTTGGTTGTTGCTCTGGAGGTTGCAGTAATTTCCTCTCAAAGAAAATGCAGCAGCTCCTCTTTCTGTTGTTGTTTGTTAGCGCGTCTAGTTCCAGCTCACGTGTTCAATTAGGGCCTGGGTTACACGGTTTCACAGTAATATTGTGGAGGTATGCACTCACTGTGTTTCATTTTACATTAGTGCGTTGCCAGTCAGATGCATGCTTTTCATACATGTCACTGCTACACTTTGTTGCATCAAAAGCGTTCAGTTAATCAAAGGACCATCTCGCAATATCCTTTTACAATAGGTTCAGAATGTATGAGAGAAAAGCATTTGAAAGGTCCCGTGGTTTAAAGTGGATTGATCTCCAAGAAGGGCAGTGTAGCAGCTCTTTCTGATGGGCTGGTTTCCACCGTACTTTTTAGGCCATGAATCAGAGGACAGCATGTCGACCCTTGCAGGCCGGCGGGGGATGAGGCCTAAAATGATGATGCCTTTTGATGCACAGCCACCTCAGCGTAAGTGTGTGTGACCATAGGTGCGTCTGAATGTGTTTGATAAGTGAGCTTGTCATTGTTTACAGCGAGTGAGCTGTTTCTTTGAAACCTCTTCTGAGAAACTGCACAAACGGGAGCAGCAGCGGCAGCGATGTCTGACATCTTGCGCTGTGCTTAATTTATCGTTGACGACTTTGTTCTTGGCAGAGTATGAAAGTGTGCGAGTGTGTTTGTGTGAGTGAGCAACAGTGCGTCCTTCATCAGCAGCCTTGTCTCATGATAAACCTCCGTGTCCATTTGAATCCACAGCTGTAATTAGCGCTCATCCCATCCATTCCCTCGATAACCATCAGCACCATTATCACATGGGCAGCCTGGCGTCGCCCACGCGCAGTTACCTCTACCATCAAGGCAGCGGGCACCCCCGCCCGCATGCCTGCAGCCCCATCTCCCATCTAGACAGGGTGGACTCCACAGGTGAGACACTGCCCCGTGCTGGTCAGTGAAGGAATTGCAAAAGAGGACATAACAGTCATGTTCATTCACGCATTTCACTGCAAAAGCATGTTTCCACCTTCATACGCTTCTTTTCCACAGCTCCATTGTTCGCTGCTTCACCTGTGTTGCCGGTTACTACCACAGACATAAGTCTGCCATCAAAGTTGCAAAGAAATGCGCTTAGACTTGTAGCACCATCTGTTGCTGCACGACACGAGTGGTTTTTAGAGTGGAGACGATTTGGATCAAGGGAAGTGACTGCGGTGGGGAACAACATATGGACAGATTTGAGCAGCCGGATGTGCATTTTTGTTGCCGCTGCTTTTTTTAGTGGAGCTTTTCCTTTCTATCAGTTGAGAAAAAAAAATGATTGTGGGAAATCCTTGAAACTAGAATACGTGAAATCCGTGTCATCAGTTCTGTACAGGTCTGCTTCTTTTCGTAGAAACTGTGCCAACTGTGAATGCTAATCTGCTTCTTAAAGAACATCTCGTTTACCGAGTGCAAGGCCGTACCCTGAAATTCATATTTTGTGATTTGCAAAAGGTATTGTAGAAGATATAATGGCGACAAAAAGTACTTCCGGTTTGGGGGGAAAACAAGTTAGAAATAAGTTTGGAATAAGACGCACATGTCTAACTGTTCAGTTTTTCAGCACATCTTGCGCAAGCATGCTTTTCTCTCACGTGAAGTTGAACGGAAAAATCCGCATTGGCTTTTGGTCCATCAAACGACCAAAACATTTGCGAGGAGGAAGAGTTCTGTGATTTTGTCTGACTCGTGTAGCGGCCCTGTTTCTGTGGTGCAACCCGCTGATGACATTCTGTGACACGCTCGGCTTAGTGACCGCTTGCTATTTGAAGCTTCTCGACAGCAACGACCTGTTCGTCAATTGTTAGGTGTCGACTTGGACCCGCGATGTAATATGTGAAAAGTCTCATTAAGAGGACTGTTTACATATCCGTTCTCATTGAACCACAAAATGTATTGTTCAATTCATGGATTAAACACTTGTATTGAATTTTGCCATCAAGTTCCTTGTTCGAAAAATTGAGCTTTTGGACATGTGCTTTCAAAAGTTTAGAGAAGGTCAAATTATGTTCATTGGAAAAGATTCTACTGCATTTTAGGTTCATCCTGAAATTTTACTCGCAGGCTATGTTAAGCAGTTAAAAAATATATAATTTAAACATGCTTGGTGTTATCAGAGACAAAGCAAAAAGTTAGATTAGTATATTATCTTGTAACATCCCAAATGCATTTGTGCAATTATTTTAAGTTTTAAAGAGGTCAATCCAAGTCAATCCAAACATATTTTTTTCAAGAATATGTTCTATGTTGGCCCACTAGTTGAAACAAGGCATTCTGATAAATATTGTTTGTGGAATAAGAGTTAATCCACCCGTTTTTAGCCATCCCCGGGGGCGGCCATTTTGTCACTTCTGTCGACTGAAAATGACATCGCAACTGCTCAGGTAACGACCAATCACGGCCCAGCTTCAGAAAACAGGTGAGCTGTGATTGGTCGTTACCTGAGCAGTTGCGATGTCATTTTCAGTCGACAGAAGTGACAAAATGGCCGCCACCAGAGACGGCTAAACACGAGTGCATTTAGCTGCTTAACTCATATTCCACAAACGCAATATTAATCAGAATGAGATGTTTCAGCTAGTAGGCCTGCTGGGAACATATTCTTGAAAAAAAAAAGTGTTTTGGTAGATTTCCACTTTAAGTGAAACAATTGTCAAATTGTCACCAGTGTCTTGTAACATTCAACTTTGTTCCGTTTCACTTTGGTTTAGCGTGCTATCCTTCGGTAATGTCACTTTTTCTTGTAACCTGATGTGGCGAATGTTTTTAACAAGCAGTCAAGACCCTTGAACATGTTTAGATTCTGAACGTAGGCAATGACGAGAGGAGGAAAAACCGCTTCCTCATTGCCGTCTCCTCCCCCTCTCGGTCCGTCCTCCAGAGTCGGTGCGGAATACTCCGTGCTCGGAGCCTCTTCCTCCAGCCGCCTCGTCCTCGCAGGCCTCCTGCCCCTCCGAGATCCTGGCGGACCCCGAGGGCAGCTACCACGGCTCCACCACCACAGAGGAGGAGTCCTGCTACACCGGCAACCTGCCGCCCCTGCGCTCGGCCCACCCGCACGCCCACGCTCACCCTCTGAAGAGCTTCGCCGTGCCTGCCGTCCCAGCTGCGAGTCACCCTTGCTTTGAGTCTCCTGCGCTGCCCAGCACTCCCCTGCTAGCTCAGACTGGTGAGCAACACCTGCTGCCATTCTCATGGTGTCTTTGCTCATGCAAACGAGATTATTTCACGAAATAAAACGCAAAGAAACTTGCCCGACGCTGTCATAATACAAGCAGGAGGACGTTTAAGCAAACAGCAACGGTTTGTTACACATAAAATGGAAGATAATGGAATTTTATTTGCTGTTGCGTTGCTTTCGTGTACTATGTCGTAGTCTACTTCAGAGATGGGCGACTTAAATGCTGGAGGGGGCCACAATTTTTCATCAATGCTACTGCGGGCCACAAAGGACCATGTACTTGCTAACTCGATGTATGACAAAAATGCTATTTAAAATACATGAACAAAATGCTTACTTATTTAATTTTTGATCTTGTATAAAACAACCACTACTGTAACCCAGCAATAGAGTTTGAAGCAAACAACAAAAACGCATACGGTAATGTTTTTTTTCCAGTGCAAAGGGCTCTCGGATGAAAATTATCATTTAAGGATGGCACAAAACAGCTCAACAAGAAACCAACATTAAATGAAAGAACTCATTGAGTACATTTTTTCATAAAAATCAACTCACTCAAAATTATTCATAAGATTAATGAGGTACTATGTTTGTCCTGCATATCAGTTCCTGATCCAAAAAAAAATGAGATCAACAGACATTGTAATATAGGACACTAAGGCTACGTTCAGAACGCAAGCAAATGCAACCCGAATCAGATTTTCTTTCCTTTTTGCCCATATATGACGTGTACATAATATATTTCTTGTCAGCTCAATTCAGATTTTTTTTCTAAATCCGACTCAGGTGACTTTCATACGTGGTCCTAGATTGGATACGTTTCAGATTTTTTGCAGTGCATGATTGAAAAGCGACCAACGTCACCATTGTGCATGGCGAAAATGGGAATGACAACAGTGATGGAGGACGGTGGAGAGGAAAATAAGCAGTGGAAGGAAAGCGAGGTTTCAGATTGGGGTGCCCAAGTCCGGTCCTCGTGCCCCCCTATCCATCCAATTTTACGTTTCCCCTCCTCCAACACACCTGATCAGAATCATTGTCAGCCTTCTGCAAAGCTTGCTGGCGAGCTGATCATTCGACTCAGGTGTGTTGGAGGAGGGAAACATGCAAAACAGACTGGATAGGGGGTCTCGAGGACCGGACTTGGGCACCTCTATTTTCGATTTAAATAATATTTGGGTGGACAATTCGCATAAATATTGAAGTCCGGTGAAATGTGGCAATGTATCAAGGGATCTAAGGATACTGCATCCATGTGAAAATGGCAGGAAAGTCACAAGTGTCCAAACTTCCCCTGAGATGTGGGGTGGCCAGAGAGTGTCCGGCCCTGGCCAGCCACCAACGTAGCTCCGCCACTGGACGTTGGCCGCCAGGTTGAGCAGGTTTTTCTGAACAAGACGGAGCTCATCATTTGTCCGCTTTGGTGTCTTCACCTCCTCCAGGGCCTCCCACGCACCCCCATGTCGTTAAAACAGCCTCCATCGGGACTCTCGGAAGGACTCGAACGCCAATGATGGTCAACGTGCCCAACGCCCCCGACGTGCCAGAGACCAGCAAGATGCTGGAAGATGTCGATAGCGTGAGTATCGCGGCCTGCGTCGGCTGCATGTAACACTGCAGACAGGTCTCATGCTACTCAATACCGAATTGTTTTGAAGTGACCAAACTTGGATGGTCTCGAAATGTAACTTTCACACTTTCCTTCCAAATCCATGTCAGGTTTTCTTTGGGCAGTGGATTTTAATCCGCGCTCCAGATGTACTTTGATTTTAACCACGTTTTCTGTTTCCTCTTTCTCTCTTTATTCTTCTTTAACTTCATTCTCACCCTCTGTTGGCTGTACTTTATGAATCCATTTCCTTTTTTCTTTTTTTTTTTATGGCTGATTAATCCAAAACCCACTACTGGAATGTTTTTATTTTCTTTGCTTGTACTGCTTTGCGTTGCTTTCATCTGCTTTCCCTTTCTGGTCATGTAACGTCCCACGCTTCAGTCCCATTGACCCATCATCCCCCAGCTCGCCTCACCCCACCCATTTGAGTCCCCCCCATGTCCTCTGTGAAAGGTCCCTGACTGACCCTCTCCTCTTCTCCACCCCTCTCCCCTCCTCCCCTCCTCCAGGTGCTTGCCTCCCTGCCCCCTTGCCCCTCCCCCGCCCCTCGCAGTAACCCTGTTCCTCTCCCTCAGAGCTACGAACCAGACGAGCTGACCGAGGAGATGGCCCACTTGGAGGGCCTCATGAAGGACCTCAACGCCATCACCACAGCACCATGAGCATACACACGCACACGCGTTACACACACACACACACACACACACACATTACACACTATACAGATAAACCATTGGTACAGGAAAGTAAATTAAAAAAAAAAAAAAAAAACAGAGACCTTTTGGAGCAAGTGGCCCATGGACACAAAATAACTTCTGTGCCCTCCCCTCAACCCCCCTTTCGTCCTGCAAAGAATGAAACAAAAAAAAAAAACTCCTAGGAACTTTTTTCGGCTCACCTTTCTCACTCTCAGGAAGGAGATGGCCATTGGTGGGAAGCAAAGTGAGACGCTTCATGTTTTTATGAAGACCCATTCTCGGAGACAATGAACTCAAATGGTTGCGATCTTACTTCCTCAGCAAAAATACAAACATGTTTTGTTTGTTTGTTCGGTGCCACATGACGATGCACGTCTATGTCAAAAGTCCAACAACATGCTGGTATTGATGTTGGTCCACGCCGTCTCTGTGTTTCTTTTGTGTATCTCTTGGGCCGTTTCAGTGAAGTGAACATTGGACATCCGCCTTCTTTACAAGCCAACGTTATTCCGACATATAGTCATGTATGTTTGTATCCCCTTGTACCATGATTTTGTATTGTTTTCTACCTTGTTGTATTCTTTATTTTTTACATACATATCCTTATAAACATGTACATATGTTGTTTTTATTTTGAAGCAGACTCATTCTTTGATGCGGGACAAAAGTGTCACAAAGGAGTTCTAACATTTTGCGAGTTTTCGTTCCAGCGGTGTCTCCCTTCTAAAAGCCTTACCGCCATGTTTGCAGGTTGGAAGGAAAAGGTGACTCGGACTCAGGGTGCTGCCCCCGCAAGCCCCCTCCCTCCCTGGCACACATTACATTGCAGTCAAACAATCACCTACAACAGACCAGTTATCTTTTATACAAAAATGTATGTGAGTGTGTGTGTTGTGGAGTTTACACTGCTTCCTGGTGCCCCTTAAGTGCAACATTGTGGTTCTATTACATGTCGTAGACATGTTGGCCTTTAGAATGGGACTCCCACTGAGTTTATGCACGTCATAATTTTGGGATGAAGAAGAAAAAAAAATCCATTCACAAAACCTGATGTCAAGTCTACTTACCCATTATCCTGTTACCCAAAGAAATGTATGGTAGTCATTTGCAATCTCAATCGCGATTGTGATGTTTCTCACAAATACCCATCATCACGAATGTCATTATTATTGTAAGAGATTTTAACAATGGATTTTTTTTGAGGGGATGTATGATTGAAAACAACAGAGGGAAGTTAGAAAAGAAAAAAAAAAAAAAAAGGCCGAACTCCATTTGGGAAATAATCTATTGAGTTGTTAACAGTTGAACCTGTATTGCACTTTTTCACAGTTTTTGGAAAGTAAATTTCTTACATATCTTGTGTTTTGAATATCAAATGCTGTTTATGTAATGTAGTGTCCTATAGGTAAAGCAGCAGGCAGCTGGTCTTGTTTTTTGTTCCAATTTTTTTTTTGTTTGTTTGTTTGTTTGTTTGTTTTTTCCCGCTCCAGAGATAATATGAATTTGAGCGGCCAAGTGTTGACTTTGCAGCTCATGAGGAATTATGTTGTTGCTTGTTCGTGTACAGAGCTTTCTTTGCTTTCTGTAGGAAAACCGAAAATCCGTGGCTTTTTAGGAAAACTTTGAAAAACATGTCTGGGGAAAAAAAGGTGTTGTTGTTTTTTTTTATTGGTGTATACAACCTATTATGAATACTAACAAAATAAACGTTTCACGTTGTTTTATTTCATCACAAATATCCAAGAAGGCCAAGCGGGCAGCAGCAACTTGTGTGCAAATACACAAAGACAAATTAAAGTAACACAATTTTATTTGGACACTATCACCTGTAAACATTACAGCTATTTGTCAAACAGAAAACAATCTGTATTGTTTATTGGCACACTGTCGAACATCATTACACTCGAAAGTGGTATTCCAAAAGGGAATTGCCTTGGACCTCTCCATTCTTCCGTCTTAGTTAACGATATGCCAATACCTATTTTAAAATGCAGCTACAACAATCTATGCAGATGATACCACCATGCAGGTGTCTGCAGAAAGTATTGGGGCTGGTAACAGCTTGCTTCAATGCAGTCCTAGCAGCAGGTTTTTTTGAAGGCATTTTTGAGTCGTCAGTTCAAAGTTGCACTTCAGTCACTACATGAGTCTTCTACTAGTCCCCTAAATCTCACATGACCCAAAGCTCGATGAATTTAAAGATTGCTCGAGTTTTGAGTCATGAGGAGACAAACAGGAGTAGTAATGTGACACTTGTGTCCACAGTAGTAGTGACTGACGTGCAACTCTCACCTCAAGTGGCCTTTGGAATAGTTTTCCACTGCAGCGACCGACACGCATGAACGGCTTCAAATGAGGGCAGATTTACCAATAAAACACAAAGACTCCAATTCAAGTTGAACAATTTATTGGACAGAGAAGCTAACATGACAATTTGAAAGTATTTCGCCAATCAACGTTTATGTGAGCTAACAAGTTGCACACACAGACATTGACGATGGAAGCAGCTTAAGTGTTGCCTGCTTGACGAGCTCATGTGTGATGTCACTTACTTCAAATGACGCGCACACACTTAGGCGATGGCACCAAAGGGGGACGTGAGCGCACTGGGACACAAACTAAGTGTACAGCACAACACCATCATCACACACTGATGGACATGTTTTTGAATGACATTATCTTTTAACTAACTTGGCCCACATCATTGTCATTCAAAAACATGCCCAGAAGTGTCTGACGATGGTGTCGTGCAGTGCATGAAGCAGGAGTTGAAGTTGAGTGCACTCACGTCCACCTTGTGGTGCAATGTGACATCACACATCAGCTCGTCAAGCACACGACACTGCTCAGTACTCACTCGGGTCCAAATGCAGCTTGGCCTTCCCTTTCCTTTCCTTTCCTTCCCTTGCCTTCCGCATGTCCCACAATTCCGTCGGCTGCACCTTTGAGCACGAAGCCTCCTCCATCCATCTGCTCAGGCAGAAAATAAAAGCAGTAAGTAACACTCTTCTGTACATAAAAGTTTTAAATTGTCTCTTTTAAGATTCAAGTCATATTATGAGTAAAATAGGGTGGTATCGTTTCACTTTTAACATTTGCAAATGTGTCCACATACGTCATGCATCTGTGTGAGCAATCAGCTGGTGGCTTTCTCTCCACACACCTGACATCCAATGAGCTCCTCATGCGCCTTACAATCAACAGCTCAAGCACGGCCTCAAAGTCCTCCAACTGAAAATATTAAGATAGAGTAGTTTAATATTTTTCAAACATACACAAAAATGAAAACTAGTCCAATAGGCAGCAATCTGATGCCCTTCATATCATTGCTTTACCTGCCCTCGTAAAAATGCCACTTTACACTTCTCATTTTACAACACTACATTACCTGATAAGTATTACTTTACATTTCCAAAATACACAACTTTTATCAAAAGTAGAAAATGTCAAGTTTACAGATGACACATTTTTGTTTGTTCTTTTTCCCCATGGCCCAAATAATCCTTTGTATTAAAATGTTAAATTATTAATTGGGGGAATAGCAGATTGTCCATTAATACGATTTTGGACTCTAATTAAAGCGTTCATTCTGGAGATTAATTTAAATTTCATAAAGCGTTTGAAAAAAAAAAAAAAAGAACTCAGTTTTATTTAATTGCGGTGGCAGCTAACCTCTGCTCACCTTGCAGCCAATTTTAAGAGGAGAGTCACTGGTGCAAAGACAAAGATGGACTTCTATGTAGTTTTACTTTAAAAAGTTACTCATTGGAGAAATCCAAAACAATTTGTGCACTTTGCAAAGCCAAATACCATATTACTTGTATGTCTTTGACGTATCGTTCAACAGTTGTATTCTATACAATCCAACTTTAATTATATAGCGCATTTCATAAAATTATATATATTATTGATTTATTTATGTACAATAAATTGACATTTCTGTAATGGCTTATCTACTTAATGACCTTTATTCACTGCAATCGCCAGCATAAAAAAAAGCAACAACGTTTTGGTCAGCAACATATTCAAGACGCCTCTCAGTGAAGCTGCACCTGTACATCGCATCCTCAAAGCTTTGGCTAAGTGGTCGATGTTGAGGTGTGTTGGGGTGCTCTTTCTGTCTGGCTACGTCACGCCCCAACACACTACATTTATTGATATCAAACAATTTGACAGCTCTGTCTTTAAAAGCTGCCTCTACAATCAATCTTTATGGGTGCTCACAGAGTGGTGCATTTGCAGTCTGAACCCAGAAGGGGGGACGATTTTCATTTTTGTAAATGTATTTTTATTTAATTTTAGTTTTTGATTTTACATTAATTTTATTTACCCATAAAAAGTTGCTTTGTCCTTTATTTGTTTTAACAAAGAGGGGTTTGAAATGTCACAACATTTTTGCAAAAAAGATACTAAGTGAGCAACACTGAGCAGCTCTATTTGTAGTCACAAAGCCCCACGTTGTCAAGGTAAGTAAAAAACCTTCCTTTAGGCACCTGAGAACTCTTTTGAATTGAAGAAAAAATAATGATTCCTTTAATACGGAGAAATCACATTCATTCATTCATTTTAAACATTTCAAACACAGACACAATTTAAACTAAAAGTAACAACATTGGGTGCCATTAGACTGTGCCGGTGTCCCTAATGTTTTGACCCTATGGAGACACAAGAGTATGTCTCTCCAACTCTGTCCGTCTGTCGGACTGCGCGCCTCGTGACGTGCGTTATGGTAAATCGGTCCTCTCGGAATATCCGAGTCTGGGTGTGTACTATGCCACGTTAACGGCCGTCGAATTTAACTATAGCAGTAATCGCTGGTTCAAACGGATCATAACGTGAACGTCACATTAAACATTGACAACGCGAGGTGCGTTCAAATACAGTCGAGCACTTCACACTCGTACAGAAATAAGTGCAGCAATGCATTAAAATGTTAATAACTACAAAAATCAAAACAATGACATATAGGCCTATAGCATCAGATTGTGTGCGCGTGCGTGTGGGGGTGTGTGCGTGTGCGTGGGGGTGTGTGCGTGCGTGCGTGCGTGCGTGCGTGCGTGCGTGCGTACTTGTAAGGGCGTGCCTGCTCATCCACAAACGCACATTCGACGGCAGAGTTGAATAAATACACGGTAAGGCATGATAAATGCAGCAAAAAAAAAAAAAAAATTGAAAACCACTAATATATTTGTGGATCTGAAAACCACATTTTGGTGCAACTAAATCTTTTAATTCAAAAACATAAATATTTAGTTATTTAAGTGAAATACATTTGTGAAAATCACATATATTTGTGGATCTGAAAAACGTGAAAATCACTGATGCATGTGTGAATAATTTTGAGACAAATCTCTCCCCACATGTGAAGCCATCACTCTTCAATTTATGGACAACAGCTTTGGTGTGGAAAACATACAAAACAACATTCAAGTCAAACGCTTTGCGTGATTGACTTTTGATTGACAGCTGAGTTCTACTTATGGGCGCGCTAGTTGACCTTTGTTGATATTGTTTTATGATATAGCTAGCGAGCTTCCAGTGACGTAGCGAGTAACAATAAACAAACTAGAAGGCCTCAGTGCCGTAATTATGCTCCAAAATAGTGTACATACGTAAATGTGTATATAAATGGCAAATAGAGAGTTTAAAAATGTTGAAAATATTCACTGAAGACAGCTGCCAGTCACCGGGAGACTTGGTTATCGAACTGGATGAGGACAGTTCTTCTTCTTTTTCTGCTGCTGCTTCTTCTTCGTCTTGTTTTTGGCGGGTTACATGTCCTTGGTGCATATCGCCACCTATTGGACAGGAGATCTCAAAGGCATTTGGCAAGCGATGTTATCCTATGATGTTACCGTAGGTCAAAGAATGTGAACGACTGTACGGTATGAGAAGGCTCAATTCAAATGGAAAGAAAAGCGTATTTGACAAATTGTGCAACGACTCTTCGAACAACAACAACAACAACAACAACAACAACAACAACAACAACAACAACAACAACAACAACAACAACAACAACACCGTATCATGTATACAACAGTAGCCCTGTTAGTAAGGGAAATATTTTAAAAAGAAAATGCAATCTTATTTGTGTGTCACCATAGTCTTTAACCGCCCTCATTTTATTCCAGGCCTGTTTCATGAGTTAATTTTTTATAACCTGCTGAACCACAATCCAAAAGCAATGTCTGATTTTCAGTGGTTAATTTTGTCATTATTATTATTATTATTATTATTATTATTATTATTATTATTATTATTATTATTATTATTATTATTATTATTATTATTATTATTATTATTATTATTATTATTATTATTATGGCGGCCCGGTGGTCGACTGGTTAGCACGTCCGCCTCACAGTTCAGAGGTCGTGGGTTCGATCCCGGCCCTGACCTCCCTGTGTAGAACTTGCATGTTCTCCCCGTGCCTGCGTGGTTTTTTTTTCCGAGTACTCCAGTTTCCTCCCACATTCCAAAAAACATGCTTGGTAGGTTAATTTGACACTCTAAATTGCCCCTAGGTGTGATTGTGAGTGCAGATGTTTGTTTGTCTCTGTGTGCCCTGCAATTGGCTGGCAACCAATTCAGGGTGTCCTCCGCCTACTGCCCGAAGACAGCGGCCCTTATGAGGATAAGTGGTATAGATAATGGATGGATGGATATTATTATTATTATTATTATACAAGACCGACGTCGCCCTTGCGGTGAGGGGGCATTCCCAATCTCAGAATGGGGCGATTCCGTCAAATAACGGGAACACCCATTTGTGGCTGCAGCTGGACCATATTGCTCACAGTCTCAGTCCCAGTCTTCTCGCAGCAGCCCCTCCCAATTGCTCTCAAAGCAGCTGTTCATCCCTCCGTGTCCAGACTGCAAATGAATCGAGCATGAACCGCCTCTTTTTCTCCACCCTGGTTTACAGTCAGGAGGGATAAATGTGATTTTTATTTTCATCCTTCTAAATAAATAACTGCATTTAAAGACACCTCGTCCAGTTAGTGTGTGTTTGCATTTCACAGTGACACAAGCTTAACCTCTAACGTTAGCTCTCTAGCTTAACATGGCTCAGGCTAAAGTTACTGTACAGTCAAAAGTACAATTATGCAAATTGGTTGATGGCGTCATTTAGCGACTTCTAGCGACTTTTAGGACAGACATTAGCTACTTTCTTTACTGAGGAGTTGGCAACACTGTCTGTCACCCATGCATGCCATTTATTTCATTTTTATTTTTATCATGATCCTGGTAAGGGCCCATTTTTTCAGTACCCTTTTAGGCCTGAGCTTGATATAAATCAACCATAGCAGTAGATGTTTTCATGCAGTACATTTTGATTTCATTATACATACACCATGTATGTTTCCCTTTACAATACTGAAATGTGGTCATTTGCTATCAGTGAGTATTTGTACTCGGCCTCAAAAAATAATGCATTTCTCAATTTTCACTTTTCAAATATATAAAGGTGCATCTCAATGCATCCTCACTCCGATGGACCTGCACCACCACCAACAGGCATAATTGTGACCCATATAGGTTGGCAGCCACCACCAAGCCGTGCCATTATGCAGGTCAACCCTTGACCAGTGCATGGAACGTTGAATGTATGCTAAACTACAACAAGCATGGTTGCAGTACGGTTATGCTTTCGTAATGTGTCATTATGATCAGCAGAGGTCGCTCCAACCACGTTTCTTTTTTAATATCTTTATTTAACATATGCCAAATACAATAACAAATTCAACACAATTTACATTTTAACACACACACAAAAATAACATAACGCTAAGGGGTAAACAACATAAAACAAGATACGAAAATAAAAATAATCATACCAACCACTTGTTCTTTTCATTTCGGATTCCTCCTCAGTGACGTCATTGACCCTCACAGCAAGGAAAATGGCGTCCGGCTCGTCTCGCAATCCTCCTCCTTTCCCTGCAAACGACGAGCCAGGAGAGGGATTGTCTAACTTGGAAGATGGAGATAGTGACGAGGGAGAAGATATTTTCGTTAGCAATGTAAGTTTGCTTGTTCTTTATTACCTGCGTTTCCCAGTCATTGATAGCTGGACGTAGCTGTCTTAGCTAGCTGAAAGTCAGACTCTATGACTGAACTGACTTGTCTCGTTCTTGGTATCCACAATAAACTATCTGCTTGCTTGCCATGACTGATGATTGTGAACCAATTCGTAATAAGAAGACACTGTGGAAATGTAATCGCAAATCCAAGCAAGGAGCGAGTCATCCTGCAGCTGACCAACTGATGTGCAGTTGTGACAGCCTCAGATGAACTTCTACTAATACGTGGGCTCGAACTCTTGAACTTTGACTTTGTTATTTTCAGTTGGCTTTGCATCACAGCGAGTCAACCTTCTCAGTTCCACGTTTCGACAGCTGGTTTCAGAATGTCTTTGTTTGCTTGACTTAAGTCAGGTTTGTGTGTGGTTTTGTGCAGACTAAATCCATGAGTCGTGGAGTGTCTCAGCCCGAGCGAGGAGGCGAGCTCCCCGCTGGCGATGCGAGCAGCCGCATCAGCGCCCAGTCCAACGGAGTCCACTCGGACGAGGACAACGATCTTTTTGCCGGTAAGCCCTCCGCTTCCGAAGACTTTCTGTTGTCTTGTAAAAGATTCACAAGACCAAAAAAGGGACATTAAAGTCAATGTATTTCACCAATCATGACCGTTACAAGGCTAATGAAGTTATATGATCTAAGTACGTTACTTTTTCTTAACATAGCACTTAGAGGCAGGACACATAAAGAGCTTGCCATTGTTAAAGGAAATACAGTCATATATGTTTAAATGCAGAATCACAACATTTTACGGTTAATTCAAGAAAACTGACTAATTATTCTCTGTTTTAAGAATAAAGGAAGTTCTAAAGGCCGCTCTAAAGGAAGTTCAATTTGAGGGCAAAGCACATGTCACATTTAGTTTTTAATCTCAATTTAGAAACATCAATGGCCCTATCCCACTGAGCTTCGAACATTTTCGAGTGTTTGCAAAGGTAGCGAATGTTCATCGGTTCATTAAAGGTCGCAAATACTCGCCAAACTGTCGCCAGATATTCGCATGTACTTGCCTCAAGGGAATTTTGTATATGTTCAAAATTTCCTTGCGACAAGAAAAACACAAAAACTTGGTGAACGTTTGGCGACTAAGCACTTAACACAGCCCATAACGGTTTTGTACTGTGCTTTTGTTCACCAGGCAGTGAGTCCTCTGAGAAATGATGATCAGACAAACAGCTGCTGAATAGTCTGTCGCCAGGGAAGCCACTCATAGTGTCTCTTTCCCGGATATGCTTGTCGGGCATACCGCTGGCTTCTCTCAGAAAGTGGGTGTGTGTTTAAAAAAAATTCAAAAGAGCAAACCTCCATCTGCTCTGAGTGCGCCTGCATTGGACACGTGGGGGCAAGTGGACGGAGGTGGAAAATTTCACAGCAGCGGAGCTCGTGCCGGGAAGGTCGGCGCCTCGGCCGATGGTCATTAGCGCCTCCTTCCTGGATACGTTTGTCGGCATTCCGCTCGCTGCTCGAGAAAGTGGGTGCGTGCTTAGTCTGCCGGGGTGGTACGGTAGTGGATTGTCACTTTGTGATATAGGAAATGAGGGCCCAGTTGTTTTCTTGGATTGGGAGGCACTAGTGCTTATAGAATAGGAATAAGCAGGAATGTGGGTGAATGAAGGAAAACACCACTTTGGAGGTTTTAAGATTTTTTGTTACAGGCAGACTCTATAGTCCAGTAAGTATTTAGATAATTAGACATGAAGAAAAATAAGCATATTCAAAAGGAGCATAGCCTGTGGTGCTACAAAGAGTGCATTCAATTGCACTAGCCAATTGAATGAAAATGATGATGATGATGATGAACTCCACCCGTCTGATTCCTGTTGAGTAATACGAGCGTGTCAGCACGCGAAATGAGCTTGCTGGAATGCGGGTGTGGAGAAGTACTAAATTTGACAGTCTAGCAAACTCATTATATTCACTGTCCAGTGTCTACCAGTCTTGTGGTGCAAGTGATGTCTCTTCTCTCCGCAAACCCCCTTTCTTGTTCATACATTATCACATTCTTTTCCTCGTTAACCTGCATGGCTAACGAGTTCCTATGCAAGAACTGTATTAAAGTATTTGGCGTTTAGAAAAATAGTTATGCTCAGTTTTGACTGTCGGAGAAGTACGATTTCCAGTATTTCCCACTGGGTAATGTGTAATCACTGTAGCTGCAGAGATCACATTTTCAGAGATCATATATTTATTTGGAACGGCACTCTTGCAGCTGCTTCAAATTTGATGAATTTATGACATTGCACTCTATAACCGGCTATTCATCCACTTTTGCACTGGAATTCCTGAGCAATGTTAGAAATAGAATATATTGGTAGTGTATATAAAAATATGTCATCTTTTGAGGGGTGTTCTTTTTATTTTGCACCACTCTTGCAGTTAGCTAAAATCTCCCATTGTGCTGCATTGCAGTTGTGCAGAACTACAAAGTCAACCAAAAATTGGGCATTACTACCTTTTTGTAAGTACAGAATTTGGAATACATTTATGGAGTTGCTTACGCTAGATTGTGCAGGTGTACCTGATGAAGTGGCCACAGCAATTAGAGATGGGCGAGTACCGATACCTTGTATCAGTAGCATATACCATGGCAGTTTGAATCATCTTCAAATCATCTGCCTCAGAAAGGTTTTAGTTGACATTTTTTGGCATTGTGTTTAATTAAATGTTATATATCAAAAGTACTGGAGTTATCGTGCTCGGTATTGGGAGATATATAGTACTTTTCATACTCATACACTGTCTTGACAATGACACCGCATCAATAAATTTTTCCTCCATTTTGGCCATGCCGTTTGCTGCACAACTCTGCTAAAATCTCGAGCTGTTCTCACTCTGAAATCACTCCGCCTCCACCTCTCCTATTGGATGCAGCGTCTGTCGTCACAGTGACCAATTGTCAAATGGGGCGCGTTTGACATCGCGGCAGCAACACACACACACACACACGAGACAGCCATTGCCAAAAAGTTAATCGCCACCTTAATCCAGGGAGGCCCTATTTCAGGACCATTCCTGGACACACGGCTGAGGCGTCCTTAAGCGAGACACCCCAAAAATGCTCCCCGGGTTGCTTAAGCAGCAGCCCCCTGCTCCAGTGAGTGTCACTAACAGTGTGTGTTTGCTGTGATGGGTCAAATGCAGAGAAAAATTTAATGTGTACATGACAAGATCTTCTTTTCTCCTCTTCTTTACACAATGAACGGGTTAGTCAACCATACTTAGCCATAACCATACTTAGACATGATGTCCCGATGTCCCGATCATGCTTTTTTTGCCGTCCCGAGTCTTTGGTTTTAAGTATCTGCTGACAGAGTCCCAATCCAATACCTCAGCAATACATTAAGAAAAAAAAAGCGTGTGCATCCGATTTTGCTCAAGTTCTATATTTTTTCCTCTTTTTTTTAAGTACTAAATTTGATGATACACATATTGAACAACTCAAAATATTGGTTCATTTTAGTGGGGTTTTAGAATAAAAGTAGCAAATACAGGCACTATAGCCATGACATATGAGCTAATTGAATGTTAACTTTGAACGCAATACATATCAATGTGCATGACGCTTCGGAAAAATGTATGTTCATGTAATTTCCTGGGGACGCAAATGGCACCCATTTGGATGATTGGCCCATATAAGCATTACCACAGAATGACCGATTCCTCTATTTGATAAATTTGATTTATCTAATGGTAAACAATACATTTACATCATTATTCATAGTCTTATGCAAGCTAAAATGAAGAATTCCTGCAGCTACTTAGTTGTTGGGAACGTGCGTGATTTCTCTCATCTACAAACGACACAATTTGTTAATGATATCGTTAAATGCAACCAGTGCGGAAAATGCTTTTTGAAGATATGTCCTTTGTACGTGTCACAATTGCTAACCTGCTTGTTGCACTCTTTCAACTCTTTGATGATACCTTTTAGCGAGGAGCCGTCTTTATATCAGGCAAGGCGGACTTATTTAAGGAGTACTTTATATCTTTCGGCTTGCATCTCTTTCCAAATAAGCTATGAAGACAAACCCACCGCTCAATCTCTTACCTGCGGAAGAGCCGTGCGCAGCAGAGGAGACATGTCTGCGTGTGTCCGTGTCACACTTACTACATTGCTACAAACAAAAACTAACATTGTGTAACAAAAAACAAAGCTACTACTGTTATGTTTGGCAAGATAATTGCATATTTGTAGCGTTGTGAACTTTTTCACCCGGTACGAGATCAGCTGAAAATCAGGTCATAGGCCCCGATTTCCGATCACATGATCAGATCGGGACATCAGTGTAGAATCAAATCTGTGTTTTTGGACAAGAGAAAAAGATTCCTTTTTTTCCTCGTAGACACCCAACTAAGCACAGACAAATCTGGCAACTCCGGGCAAAAAGAGCTGTCCAGCTCGTCTGGCTCACGTCCCATCTCCTCGTTTTCCTTGAGTCCTGCCGCCATGCCAGCCACCTCCTTGGAACAGGTACGGACCTGGCCATGTAGGATAGTGGACACGATTAATTCCCGACATGCCTTCCCGGTGCCTCTCCTCAGTGTCATACTTAAAATGGCAAATGTATTTTGAGAGCTGTAAACTGATGTGCTGTCTGTCCCCAATTGCAGCTGGAGGACGATGAGGAAAAGGATACTTTTGATTTGGATGTTGCTGTCACCAACCCCGAGAAAATCGGTCAGTGTCTTTTAAATCTCTCTGTCTTGTATCTGTATTTTCAGCAAGAATCAGCAAATCTTTTTTTTTTTTTTTTTCCCCCCCTGCATCCATTTTGTTTCCATTCTCCCAGGTGATGGCATGAATGCATATGTGGCCTACAGAGTATCCACAAGGGTTTGTAGTCCTGTATGAGTTTGTTCATGTCTTCTTGTCTAATAAATGGCTTGATTAAAGTGTCCTCATGTGGCCCTACAGACCTCCTTGCCCATGTTTAGAAATGGGACCTTCTCTGTGAGAAGGCGCTTCAGTGACTTCCTGGGACTCTATGAGAAGCTGTCCGTCAAACAGTCACTGCATGGATGCATCATTCCGCTGCCACCGGAGAAAAGTGTTGTAGGTGGGCCTGACAGATGTTTTCTCTTTATTAGTTGACGTTGAAATCCAGCTTCATCACAGTGCTGTTAGTTTTCCTTTATTGTGCTTTATTCCCCTTGAATGAATCTTCTCTGTCCCCCTTCCTCATTTGAAGGAAGCTTCATTTATTTTCCGTGTGGCTCGCTTATTTGGTTGGCATGGCTTAACACATGTCAAGTTGTCTCCGTCGCGTTACGCTAATATTAAATGCACAAGCTAGCAAATGAGTAAAATCAACAGACGTATTTGGAAAGTTTCTCGCGAACAAGCCCCATGTCGCTGCACCTCCTATACACTTGTTCTCCAAAGTGTATTTTGTGCCATCAAAAGTCCATCCACAGAGTTGCATCTTTGACCTCAAAAGTAGAATCTCACTCCGTAGACTTACAGTATTTAATAGTTTTAGCTGGAAACTATATGGCTTCATTTTTTCGCGATTAACACTAGACGTGTTCCATGCGGTGTAGCTGTGCGTGTGTCATTGTGCAGCCTAGTACAACGTTTACACGTGAGGTTTTTCAAGTTATTAGATGTACATGAAAAATAATGAAGGTATCAAATTAAGAGCAGATATTAGTGCCGTGCAGATCATGTGAACAAAATGTAAGTCGTGTCTACTAATTTGCCATGTACCATGAATTGAGTGACAATCCCTTTGACAGGAATGACCAAAGTGAAAGTGGGGATGGATGATCCATCATCCGTGGAATTTGTGGAGAGACGAAGAGCCGCTCTGGAGAGGCAAGAAGAGGCCACACACGTTTCATACAGTGCTTTTATTGAAGAGAAGATATATATATAGTACACAGTATTTGTTGTGTGTCGTCTTACCCGTTTCTCACCAATGTCCAACTTGTTTTGCAGATATCTGCAGAGAGTTGTGTCTCACCCTTTGCTGATACAAGATCCTGACGTACGGGAATTCTTGGAAAAAGAAGATGTGAGGATTCTATGACGTAGTCGTTTTCCTGTTTCGTTTTACAATGATGGACTTCAAATGAAAATGACGAATCTGTGTGCTTGTCTTTTCAGTTACCCAGAGCATCAAACACACAAGCGCTGAGCGGAGCTGGCATCCTTAAAATGATCAATAAGGCGTCAGAAGCTGTCAACAAGATGACCATCAAGATGAACGAATCTGACACTGTAAGAGCATGTGGCCTGTAGATGTGAATAGCGTCACTTTGAGGTGAAAGCAACACACCACTTGAAGCGCAATTTTAGAACAACATTAGAGTCCAAAAGTAATACATTACTCAATTAGTGGAATTGGTGGAGGCGGGGGTGTTTTTTTTCTCATACAGCTCTTCCTGAATCTGTCGATTGTGTAAATTTCCAAAATGGAGTGGTTAGTGAGTGTATATAGTCTGTCACACCAATCCCCTAGCAATACATGAGAATAGGTTGAATCTGGGACCAGCATTAAAACTGACCAAACCCTCTCAAAGCAATGGCTTCATACAAGGCCAGTGCATATTTTGTAACACTGTAGCCAGTAACACTGGCTATATGGTAACAGACAACGAGGAGTGCTTTTTTGTTACATGTATCAATCCATTTTTTGCAACTGTTACAAGATTGTTGGGAGCTGGCGCCTATTCTGGCTGACTTTAGGCAATAGGCAGAGTACAGCCAGGGCTGGTCGCCACTCAATTACACAGCATATAGAGACAGGCTGGCATTCATTGGACCTCATCTACTAATAAAGGCGCACGAATGTTTGGAGACTGTGCACAATTTGAGCATATATTCAAAATCACTGTCAGATTCAGGACATGTGCGTACCAGCAGATTTTGTTTGTACGTTTATGAATCACAAGTGATCTTAAATGACAGCACATGCACGTGGCACACCAATTGCCACATAACCCATCGGATGATATTTGAACAGAAAAATAATGACTCACTGTGCTTTAGAAGCCTGCCTGCTTGCTTTGACAGCCTGGTCCCTCACTCATATCTGTCCCCCAAACAACAACAACACGCTATTTTCCTCCCCGCACTCGCCGTGGCCATCAAAGCCTCGCCGCGAAAAATAACTAATGGCAGAACAAATAAAGGGGTTTCCGTCTATGCTTAATCCGTCTATTTAAAAAATATATAGTTTGTCAACTGTCAGCAAAACGGGCGTTCGTCAGTAACGGATAGACAGACCGGTCCGTCACATTGATGGAATGCCCAGCTCTGGGAATTCATACATTACAGCAAAGAGGCATTTGTATTTAATTCATGCCGGTTGGTAATAAGTATGTATAGCCATCTCAGGGGGGCGGCCATTTTGTCGCTTATGTTGCCTGAAAATGACAACGACTCAGGTAACGACCAAGCACGGCTCCTCTGTTTGAGCCCTGAGCAGTTGTGATGTCATTTTCAGTCAACAGAAGTGACAAAATGGCAGAGATGGCTAAAACGGGTGTATTTTGCTGTTAAACTCATATTCCACAAACACAATATTAGTCAGAATGCCGTGTTTCAACTAGTGGGCCTGCTGGGAACATATTCTTGAAAAAAATGTTTGGGTTGATTTCCACGTTAAATAAAATAGAACTTACAATTAACTCATTCGGGAAAAAATTGAAGGAAAATATAAATAAATTCCTGGGATTGAATACAGTAGCTGGACTGTGAAAAGTGTATGTAAATATATAAATATGTCCTTGCAGTGAATGAGTTAATTCCTCTTATGCTAGCTTTCTGTTTGCAGATGTTGATAGTACTGATCTATTGGGTCTCTGTCAATTGTGATTGCATAAAACAGATTGACACCTTGCTTCAGATGAGTCCAATGCTGATAAGATGGCAAGTTTTACTTAGTACAGCTAATAAGTGGAATTTTGCTTATCTGGTAAACTGGGGAGAAAAAACTTTACGTCCTTGAAAAAAAACGACTGCAATTTTGTATTGAGCCTGCCAATCTTTGTTTTCAGCATAAAAGGCCAACTCAACAGTTTTTTTCCTAATGGTTCCCCAGTGTTATAAAAAGTCATTGGAATGAATGGTTGGATAGCTGTATGTGCCCTGCGATTGGCTGGTGACCAATTAGTTGTATTCTCCACCACTCATTCAAAGTCAGCTAGGCTTATGCACGAGCATTCATTTTGAGTACCGGTAAAATGATTGTACTTGAAATTATGTTTTGCATCAAATTGCAAATTAAAATCTTGATCTGCTGGCAAAATCTAAGATGTGTTTATCTCACTTCTTTTCAGTGGTTTGAGGATAAGTTGCAGGAGGTAGAGAACGAGGAGCAGCAGTTAAGGAAGCTCCATGCTGTGGTGGACTCGTTGGTCAATCACAGGAAGGGTGAGCCACATCTGCATTACTTGTCAGGAATTCATAAAAAGGGTCAATAGTGTTTAAAGAAAGAAAAAAGTGCTCCCAGATGTTTCACATAACTCTTGTGAGAATGACACGATGTTCTCATCCGCCAACACCAGAGCTATGCGGAAACACGGCAGCATTTGCCAAAAGTATGGCCATGCTGGGGAACTCTGAAGACAACACGGCTCTGTCCCGGGCTCTGTCCCAGCTGGCAGAGGTGGAGGACAAGATGGAGCAGCTGCACCAGGAGCAGGCTTCCAGTGACTTCTTCATCTTTGCCGAGGTGCTGGCTGACTACATCCGTTTACTGGGTGCTGTGCGGGTAAGACAATTGCGCAATCTATGAATAATTTGCCTTAGGATCAGGAAGCATGTCCAAATCAAATTTTTAAGCTTCAAAACTATTTGTCAGTCAGAAATATTGAAAATAGGTTTTTCTTTTGTTTTTTTTCAACCTTTACCACTGAATCGTGTACTCTGTTGTTACCGGACTACCGGTGCTTAGCAGTTTTCAAACCTGTTCCTGGGCTTCAAACAAGCCAGTATGCAAGATATTAGGTGTCACGTTGCCTTTTGTCCACAACTCGCTGGATGTCCACAGGGCTGTTTTGACCAGCGTATGCGAGCGTGGCAGCGATGGCACGAGGCTCAGAGCGCGCTCCAGAAGAAGAGAGAGTTGGAGGCCAAGCTGCTGTGGGCCAACAAGCCAGACAAACTGCAACAGGCCAAGGAGGAGATCACTGAGGTAGTCATGCGCATGCACAAGTACTGTCATGCATTGGTCTTACACCTTTGCAAAATTGTGTTCCTCATATGTGCTGTAACGCTCACCGTACACGCCATATCACATTCGGTCAGTTCATACTTTGTTGTTGTTGGCGTGTGCGCAGTGGGAGGCTAAAGTTACTCAGTACGAGAGAGATTTTGACAGAGTTGGCATGACCGTGCGCAAGGAGGTTCTCAGGTTTGAGGTAAGTGTCTGTTTCATGTACCTCGTTTTGTTTATTGTGTGCAAATGGTCGGAAATGGCAAAATTGAAATGGTATTAGTTTTGAATTTTCAAGAAACACAGTAATGAAATTCACATAATTTGTACTTGTAGAAAGAAAAAACCAAGGACTTGAAGACCCAGATCATCAAATATTTGGAGTCAATGCTTCAGTCTCAGCAAAGGGTAATATATATCATTCATTATTTTTACATCGTTCACATTAAATGACTTCTTATCCTATTTGTATTCCAGCTCATCAAGTTTTGGGAGGCTTTCCTTCCTGAAGCCAAGGCGATAGCTTAACAGAAGAGGATGGACACTTTTTACAACCCATCTTGCCTTTTCTGAACACTGAACCTCTACCACGAACTGAAGAGGACCATTTTGAAACACGAAAAAGACTTTCCATCCATTTGCTCTTCTTTTCTGTATTCTCAAATCTTGTACAGTTATTTGATATTGATGCGCTGCATAAATCCTTGTTTATATTCCCTACTTTAAAATGCAATGAACGAGATTCAGGAAAGATTAGCCAGGTCATAGTATTTGTAAAAATAATAATAATCATACATTTTAAAAATAAACATTCTTTTTGCGAGGGGATAGGCATATACAATGTATTTGTTACTGGTTGAATCCATGTAAAAGTTTACACTGAGGTATACCAACTTGAGTAGCACTTTGGATACCATTCAAGGTCAAATGTATGACAAGACATTCCAGCATCTCCATGGATGAATGTCAGATTATGTTTTGATGCAATTTGATGCATTGCACGGGTAGAAAAGTATTTCTTTTTAATTACCATGCCACTATTATGGACAGGGGTCTTACTTAAAAGCGCATTATTACTGCGTATCACATACTACATAACAGCATTTTAATGTTACAATAACAGGGTGGCACGCTTGTCAAGTAGGTGCAATGAGAGAATTGGCAAGTTTCATGAGGAACTTAAGTCAGTCAATACTTTGTTGGTATTATGATGAGGAATTCTGAGTCAAGATCTTAATAGCAATTTTCCCTTTCTCTCTTCAGTCAGCAATTCAAGTCATTTAGAGCTGGCGCAGGAGCTGTTTGCTAAATTGTCGTGTAATGCAATCTACAATAAATCATCCAACCACCGTCGACTGATCTTAGAAAACATACTTTGGTCAAAACATGGTATTGATGCATTAAAGTTACACAGTTCGTTTTCGCAACTTTTGTGAGTTTAGTTTTTCTGTCATATTTCCATAAGAATGTGCTCTACTTTTGTAACCACTTTGCATTAGCACATGTTTTCTTGGAAATGCTATACAGGTGGTTGATTTAAAAATAAAAGTTCTGGTTGCACTGCGTGTCCTGTTTTTGCATGATAACTAAATTCATAGTAACTGATCATTTTTAGAAATTGGGCAGCACCCTTACAGCTCTGAGCTTCTGGTTTTGTCTGGCCAATCTATGTGTGTGTGTGAATGTTCTCCCTGTTTGTTTTTCTCCCCGGCTACTTCCCCATTTCCAAAAACATGCATGTTGGGTTAATTGAAGACTGTAAACTGGCCATAGGTGTGAATGTGATTGAATAAGCAGTTGTCAATATATCATGCATTCAGGATGGCAGTCTGCAAGGTCTTCACCACCTCTCGCCCAAAGTCAGCCGGGATAGGTTCCAGTTGACCTACGACCCAAATGACAGCAAACCCCATAGAAGATGGATATTTAAAAATCAGGATAGACAAAAACATTTTTCTTGCAGATATGTCAATGTTTGCATATACTGAAGATCCTTTGTATGCCATGTAGGTCCACCAAGAATCGGAAACGTTTACTGCACATAATTGGCTTAACAGTTTAACAACAGACCAACTAATAAACTCATATCCATCCATTTTCTTCTGCTTATCTGGAGATAGGTTACGGGCAGCAACCAAAGAAGGCCAGACTTGCCTTTCCCCACCTACTTCATGTCTGTGCCCAGGCCAGCCAAAAGATATATGGGCCTCTTCGGAAAGTCAGATCTAACCTAGTTTATGCCACCTTTCCTTAAACTTTTTTGGATGAAAAGCTGCTTCCTTTTGAATATAAGAAAGGACAGCTCTGTTTCAAATTAATTTGACGCCACTTTCCTACTGATATCATTGAATGACGGACAGTATTGCTGACGTAAATCTCCAGCTTGAAAATATTTGTATAATAAAACGAAAGATGTATCTTTGAAATTAATTCACTTGATTTTATACAATATATATATATTAATATTTGTATGGAACCGCACTTTGAACATACATTGTTTGGCTTCAGTAACTATCCACTAGCGAACACAAAAAAAAACTTTTAGGTTATCATATTGGTTAAATGGCATATGCATAAATGTTGATATTACAATTGAATTGAATTTTGAAAAAAATTGCATTTTTGAAAGTGAAGTCAATATATTATTACTATCAATCACTCAAATGTGAATGGCAATAAATCCTATATGTGCTCTTTATGTATTTTTGTAATACAAAATTCAGTCTTTTTGCCACTGATTTAATGTCCCCACATGGCTTTTAGTGTTTGTAGGTTCTATTTACTGAATAAATGTAATATGCCTCTTTTGCTTTTTTTTGTCCTTTCAAAATTATATCACTTGTACATGTTTATGTATTTCATAATATTTTGTGTTTACAACTCTTTTTTTCTAAACGGATAGTAATGTTAGTACAGTTATTGAGGCAAATATGTTCACATGGTTAATATTCACTAAGACTATTCTTGGTGCTATTTTGTATGTATACACGAATGTACAGTGGGTACGGAAAGTATTCAGACTCCTTGAAATTTTTCATTTTCTGTGTCTTTGCAGCCATTTACCCAAATCAAAAAAGTTATTTTTATTTCTCATTAATATACACTCAGCACCCCATCTTGAAAGAAAAATAACAGAAATGTAGAAATTTTTGCAAATTTATGAGAAAAAAAAACTGAAATGGCAGCGTGGGATCAGTTCCCATTCAGTGACTATGTGTGTGCCCTGCGACTGGCTGGCAACCAGTTCGGGGTGTAGTCTGCCTTTCGCCCTTTGTCAGATGGGATAGGCTCCAGCACCTCCCCATGACCCTGTACAGGATAAGCGGTTTGGAAGATGACACATGAAAAACTGAAATAACATATGTTCATAAGTATTAAGACCCTTTGCAGCAACCTTCACATTTAACTCACATGCTGGCCATTTCTTCTGATCCCCCTTGAGATGGTTCTGCTCCTTTATTGGAGTCCAGCTCTGTTTAATTAAACTGATTGGACTTGATTAGGAAAGGCACAGACCTGTCTATATAAGACCTTACAGCTCACAATGCATGTCAGAGCAAATGAGAATCATGAGGTCGAGGGAACTGCCCAAGGAGATCAGAGACAGAATTGTGGCAAGGCACAGATAAGGCCAAGGTTATAAAGGAATTTCTCCAGCACTCAAGGTTCCTAAGAGCAGAGTGGCCTTCATAATCGACCACAACTTCCTAGACTTGGCCGTCCAGCCAAACCGAGCAATCGTGGGAGAAGAGCCTTGGTGAGAGAGGTAAAGAAGAATCCAAAGTTCACAGTGGCTTAGCTCCAGAAATGCTGTAACGAGATGCGAGAAAGTTCCACAACGTCACCTATCACTGCAGCCCTTCACCGGTTGGGTCTTTATGGCAGAGTGACCCGACGGAAGCCTATCCTCAGTGCAAGACGCATGAAAGCCCGGATAGAGTTTGCCAAAAAACACATGAAGGACTCCCAGACTATGAGAAATAAGATTCTCTGGGGGGTTTTTTGTGTTAATTCTAAGCGGTATGTGTGGAGAAACCCAGGCACTGCTCATCACCTGCCCAATACAATCCCTACAGTGAAATGTAGTGATGGGAACATCATGTTGTGGGGGTGTTTATCAGCTGCAGGGACAGGACGACAGGGTGCAATTGAAGTAAAGATAAATGCAGCCAAGCACTTTGATAGCCCGGAGGAAAACGTCTTCCAGATTGCTCAGGACCTCAGACTGGACCCAAGGTTCACCTGTCAACAGGGCAATGACGTGAAGCACACAGATAAAATAACAAACGTGGATTTGGGGATCCTCTGCCATTCTTCTTTGCAGATCCTCTCCAGTTCTGTCAGGTTGGATGGTGAACATTGGTGGACACCCACTTTCAGGTCTCTCCAGAGATGCTCAATCGGTCAAGGCTATGGCTGAGCAAGTCAAGAATGGTCACAGAATTGTTCAGAAGCCACTCCTTTGTCTCCTGATGGGTTTTGCCCAAGCGCCTCCAAGAGGCATCCCAAACAGATGCCGAAACACTTTATCTAGCTCGTCTCAACTCTGGGCCCTCCCAGAGGCTGAACTGTTTGAATTTGTTTACATGGAACATTTAGCCATTTTACAAGAATTTAGTCCTGTGCTGCCAGTAACAATTGCTCCCATCAGAAGAATGCATTTGTTGTCAAATGTTAAAATTGATGCAAACATCAATTCTACTGTCAGCTTGGTCCTTCCAAACTGGTACTTTTGTGTTGAACAGAATAGAAAAAGAAAAAAAATAGGAATAGATAGATATTACAAGTACTGGTAGTTATGTTATTTGTAGGGATGTTCCGATCCAATCTGCCCGTTTATTTTACTCGATTAATCTGTCAATTATTTTTTGAATTGATGAATCAGATTAAAAAAACATTCTATCCAAATGGCCATCCTATTATATAGAAAAACAGGACATTATTTCAACTAGACAATGCAGAAAATGCACAAACATACAGTAATTGTCTATGATTCAGTTAGGGGTTTGGTCTGCAACGTCGTCGTTTTTTTGTTTTTTTTGGGTGATCGGCGATGAAAGGCATTGATGAGCATGCCGATCACATACTTTTTTTTACAAATACTTTTTGTGATTATTTGATAAAATTTGCCAAACCATCGACCTGGTGTTTGGGGGTCATGGCCTGTTGTTGCTTGGGGCAAGGCGTAGACAAACGCCACTGCTATATAGCTCAAAATGTGGCTTTGAATGTCCAGTGAACACCTTTGGTAAATAGTGTTTGTGTACACAGTAGAGTACAGTGTCTATTTCAGGTAAGGTATTTCTTGTAAGTTCTATGATTTGATATACATACTTAAATAACAACTACTCCCAAATCAGACGAAATTAACCGCGTGACCTCGAAAAGTAGGCGCAAAGTGGAGGAGTTTTGTTTTTGAGCAAAATAAGATGAGCCTGCCAAGTGCATTGCACCATAACGTAGGGGCGACTCATTTCGTCATGCCTCCTTCACTCATTGGCAACTAATAGCATCGATTTGTCATTTATTAACCCTCATAATAATAAATCCGTGTTATGGAGGAGGGGTACAGGATATTCCACCTTGTATCTACTTGTAAATAAACCCGTATCCGTGTGACCTGGAAGTGAGCGTATGGAAGCGGGCGGTGCCGTTTTTCTACATCCGGTGTATTCGAACCTCACACCAGCCAGCAGCGAGCGAAGGCGGACTTCTGAAGAATAATGGAGAGGGCTGCCACTCCGCTGCTAACATGAAATATCACCACCAACAAGTAACACCGAGAGCCTTGAATCAAGACTCGCTCTAACATTGCGAGTCCAGCAGCAACACGCCTACGGCGCGTGCCCTTTTCATCTGGATATATCGCAACCAAGGTGAGCCTGTTGTGTTTGTTCGCGGCCAGACACAAATCCGGAATTTGTGGGGGGGTTTGCTTGTTCGTTAACATTTTCATAGCTGACGGGGCTAATTTCCTTGTTGTGCTCGGTCCAGCTGTCACTCAGCCATCAGTTCATGTTAGCGAAGGCGTTTACGACAGGCGGCGACTGAGGTTTATTCGATTCTTATCCTTCATAAACCGCGTCTGGAACGCACTGTGAAAACACGCTTTAGAAATGGAAGCAATTCAATGTTTCCCCACATTTCTAGTTTTGAAATAAATTGGCCCAGACCATGTGGCTGGCCAATGTGGCTAACGTTAGCTTTGTGGCAGGTTTGTCAGGTTTTCTGCTGGCGAGCTAACTTGGCTAACGGTGTGTTCGTCCACTAATCGATGTGATGACCAGCGCGAGATAGAGGCTGGAGCCCCACGGTTGGCCACTTGCTTTGTTCATGAAACATTGGCTCGTTTCCTTGTTTTGAAACGCGTTCAGACCTAGTCTCTTTGCCGCTCAATTTAAGATTAACCCTCAAACTTCAACAAAGCACTGCATCTCTTCAACTATTGTTTGGGTTCGTCCGCACGATGCAAAGTCAGGCGACCACGTCTTTTCTTTCTATCATTCCAGGGCCTTTCCTCAGTATGGTGGCTTTTGCTAGAGTTGAATTGTTTGATCGCTTCGCATTAATGAAATTGCTAACGACAATGAACACCTCATCCTTCAGTCACACTTGACGAATTAATCCTAATCATTAACCCCCATGCAAGCATATTTGAGAAAAAACGCAACATGAACTAAAGTCATGGCATTTGTTGTGTTACACATGGAATTTGAGCCCACCTTGGGCAAAACCTCCTTTTCAATTTATACCCAGTTCCACTGGAAATGTTAGCTGACGCTGTCACAGCAGGAGTGTGGACTATTGGCAGGCCCCCTCTTAGGCTGCTCTTTCCACTGAAGGTTAAATCACTCCACTTGAAGCCTTTATTTCTCTGTGACAATGAAAAGATGCCAACAGATAGATAGTTGATATGTTAGGGAAGCGCCTTACCCCGCCACTGTTTATCATTGAAGCTGTTCAATATTTAGTTACATTTTAGTGCAACAGTGTAATATATTTTAGGCAAGGCAGTTTTATTTATATAGCACATTTGATACAGAAGGCTACTCGATGTGCTTCACACAAGCAAAGACAACGCCTACAAGCATTTACAGACACAACAGTTAACATTTCAAAATCAAAGCGGAGAAAACAAACGCAGCCAACAAAACTACGAGAATGTACGTTGACAACATTCAAGCACGTTAGCAGAAAACGTTATAAACATTTAAAAGTAAATAAATAAAAGTGGGTTTCTAATAGGGATGGGAATTTCGACTAATTTGCCCGCCGACAATTCTCTCTCTTGGTGCTCAGCTTGTTCACAGAGGCCGATGCGTGAGGAACAAGATGCGTGATTCTTAAGCAGCGTTTAACCAACTAGTAAAATACTAAACGTTTAATAAATCGTAGACGGTTAAACGGTTAAACGACTAGTCGCGCACATCCCTTGTTTCTAATGTATATATACATTTCTAATATATAAAAGAAAAAATCGATTTGAAATTGTTTAGAGGACCTTAATCAAAGGTATGAGAAAAAAAGTATAGTTTTTAACCTGGATTTAAAAGCATTTACACTTGGGTCGGAGCTGACTTCACTTGTGTTGGCAGCTTATTCCATTTGTGTGCACTGTGCAGCGTAACAGCTAAATGCAGTGTACGAGGGGACCCTTCGAGCTTTGGCTTGTTTGCATATGCCATAATAATGCCGTTTATCCATGCATTTATGATTTACCACGGCTTCTGGCATACTGGCTCCTCTTCTTTAACCCCCCACTCTCCTACGCGTGCAACACTCAATAGCGTCTGTGTGAAAACACACCTACTCGCGCATAAGCTACGCTAATAATAAAAACTGATCAGAAACGGTGCGCAAGTGGAGCGAACCAAACATGCCGTACCGAAACGTATTAATACACCCACGTATACTGTTACACCTCTAGAATGTATACATGGGCAGTTCTCAGAAAGTGTGGTCCAGGAGTATGACACAAGAGCTCCAAAATATACTAAAACCAAACAAATGTTCTGCTGATGTAGGCTTATTTTCTTGTGGTATTTATTAAAATGTCAACAATTGTGTATTCTGAAACATGGCATTCTGATTAATATTGCGTTTGTGCAATATATGTTAAGCAGCAAAATGCACCCTCTTTTAGCCATTTCAGGGGGGCGGCCATTTTGTCACTTCTCTCGACTGTAGATGACATCAAAGTTGCTCAGCGCTCAGATGACACCCAATCACGGCTCACCTGTTTACTGAAGCCGAGCCATGATTGGTCGTTATCTGAGCCCTGAGCAACTTGAATGTCATCTTCAGTCGACATAAGTGACAAAATGGCCACCCCCTGAGCTAGCTAAGGGGATTTCTCATATTCCACAAACGCAATACTAGTCAGAATGAAGTGTTTGGACTAGACGGCCTGCATGGAACATATTCTGGAAAAAGATGTTTGGGTTGACTTCCACTATAAGGCCTTATTCCAAAATGAATTTGTTTTCTTGTTGTGTGTAGAAACAACACCCCATCTTTACAAGATGAATGTTTGTGCTCGTTTTTGCAAATTTAATTTAAAATAAATAAAGCAAATGTTCATGTGTATTCACGGCCTTTGCTCAATACTTTGTTGATGCATCTTGGGTTGCGATCTCAGTCTCATGTCACAGCCATTTTCCTAATTTGTCAAGAGACGCTCAATCAGATTCAAGTCTGAGCTCGAGCTGGGCCACTCAAGGACATTCACCTTTTTTCATTACTTGTCTGTGTGCTTGGGGTCATTGTTCTGCTGAAAGATGAACAGCGCTCTGGACTCAGGTCAAGAGTGTTCTGGAGGAGATTGTCATCCAGGATGTCTATGTTCAGTGCCTCATTTATTTTTCTATCAATCCTAACTAGTCTCCCAGATTCTATTGCTAAAGAAAATTCCCATAGCTTGATGTTGCCATGACTGTGCTTCACCGTAGGGATGTTATTGGCCAGGTGATGAGTGGTGCCTAGTTTCTTCCAAACATGACATTTGGCATTCACGTCCAAGAGTTCAATCAGTCTCTCATCAGACCAGAGAATTTTGTCGCTCATAGTCTGAGTTCCTATTAGGGCTGCCAAGATTAGTCGACTAGTCATGACGACGTCGACGATCAAAATCTTTGACAATTAATTTAATAGTTGTGGAGTTGTCTAATTATATATTTATTTATATGGCGCCAGGGTTAATTTCGTTGACAAATTTTCCATCATTTATTTTGTCACGAATATTTTTATTCAGATGAAAACTATAATAGAAGTCACTCATTGAGACGATAACTACATTAACTGGACAATCTCGTCAAGGATTAAAAGTCACGAAATTCAATCAGAAGCAGGAAACATATGCGAGTGGGTGAAAAGGACCTGTCAGAAAATGGAACAGACAAGGAGAACCAATCAGAGGCCAACTTCAGTGTTTTTTACATTTATTTAGTCGAAAACAAATTAAGTTTTAAGATGGCATAATTTGGGCATTTCAACATTTTTTCATTGAAACAAAGTTTAATAATGACACAGTTGTGTTAAATGTGTGTCTTGCGTGTTAAACTACAATTAAAAAATAGGTGTGTTATACTTTCTGTATAGAAGTTGAAATGTATGCTGAAGGAAAACATTTGCTCGATTAAAATTACTCCATTTTTGTGGACTACAATTCCACTAAAACTAAAATACAATCAGATGACTAATTTATGCCAAAAAACGTTAATTTTCGTTGACTTAAACTAAAATACATTCAGATGACAAATTTATGACTAAAACAATTAATTTTAGTCAGAAGACTATAACTAAAACTGAATTAAAATATCTTGTCAAAATTAACACTGTATGGCGCTGTTTTTCTGTTGAACCTGCCCTGCCTCGCGCTTTTCCCACTGGCTGTAAGCCTGAGCCTGTGATGCACATGCGCAGTAGTGGAAATCCGGGTCATCCGTGATGTAAACAAAAGCATTGTGGGTAATGAGGTGTCATGGCTAACAAGAGTTAGCAACAGAGTTCGAAAGTTAAGGCGCGTTTCACCAAAAATACAATCCGAACCTCCTTTTCATGGCAGCACGGTAATGATAAATGAGTATGTAAAAAGAAAGCACATGATTTAATTTCGGTTATAGGGACAGTCATGTCTGAAAGCTGTCTAGCATTAGCACACATAGGCTACCACACGTGTTTAATGTAATGTGATGGCCTGTTTGGTAGGGCTGTGCATTATGCCCAAAATGTAATATCTCATTATTTTTGTCAGATTTTGCGATAACGATATTACTATGGATTCAGTGAAAATTAAGCATTCTTTTGAAAAGAAAAAAACAAAATGGCAATCTAAAACGTGGTGGGTGTACTTTTTTTTTATATATATTTTTTTTAGAACTGTCAGCCATCAACAATAACAGTCAGCAATACATTTACTGCAACTGTGCTTTAATGAAAATTAACAATTTTATGCTACAACAGAAGTGTTTGTTGCATGTGCATGCGTGCCTGGGTTAACTGCAACTGTGCGTGTTGTTCTTTAGAAAATGGATGGATGTGTTGTGTGACCTGGGAAAAAAAACACTCACCCCCACAAGTGAGGATGGTTATCCATGCATTGATGCATTACATGGTGATGTGATCTGTGCCAGCCTGGATTGCGTTTTGAGGCTCATCATTCAATATGTTGCATTCTATGACTCTTTATTAATCCACAAAAAGATGGTGGCAGTCACGGAAGATGCACGTTGCTACAGAAATAGAATGTAGGCAATAATCACAAAGAAAGTGTGTATATATTGAAAGACGAGACTCACTCCCATTCAATTAAATGGACCGACAAGGTGTGGTTGACTCATACGTTTTTACAACAAGCTCATATCTCTAACGATATGCTAACAATAAATCGCCCAGCTCTACTAAGTATACGTTTTACACAATGTAACCTAATGTGTAGACATAGTTGCAGTGTATCTTTGAGCAAAAAAACCCCAACCCAAAACCACTTGGCGTCCTTAAATATCAAATATAACAACAAAAAAATGAACAATTCCTTACCTATACTGCCATGGTTGACCTAGTTTTTCAAAGTTGCTAGTCAGAAACGCGAACGGAAGCCCATTTAAAATGATTGTCGGACAGGCTTACAGTATAGGCAATTACTGTTTTTCCCAGCCAGACAAAAAGACGGATAAACTGACGGCGGAAGGGTACCCCGGCTGTAGGCGGTAGGTGATGAATGGACCGCAAATTTTTGGTAAAATGCCCAGCTCTCCAAATCAGTAGCTTTGCCACTTCCTACCAGAGCTAGGCACTTGACCATTTTTGCCCGTCCGGCAGCGACCCTCCACCCTTGACTTCCACAATCCCTATAACATCAGTTGTCGCTCGCGCCGACGCGGGAGTAGAAAGAAGCCTAAAAAGAAGCCTTTCACCGAGTAGGCTGAGATGAAATTTTGCCGCCTCGCGAGCACGTCACACGCATGAGGGCCGATTAGTGGGCCGGACTAAAATCGACTTCCGGTCATGCTTAGTCCAGCCATTTTTTTTAATTTGTTAATCTGCAAATGTATTGTCAGCATCAACAATGTATGACATGAAATACAGTCAAATAGGTCAAGAATATGGCATTTAATGTAAAATCTTATAGTGAATACATGTGTGTATATATAGACACATACATTGTGTGCTTATACAAACATATACATGCAGGCATTGATCTTTGAAAAAAGATCGTTCTTAAAATCAGAATTGGCTAATTCTGTGTCCACAAAGCACATGGAAATAATCATACCCTGCTCCATACTGCATTACAGTAGTTCTCACACTAATGGCTCTATAAACTTCTGTGCACATTTTCTACTAGTGAAGTTTTAGATTTTTGTCAAGGTACCGTTTTGGTATCAAGGTATTTAATGCAGGTATAGTATCGAAGTCCAAATTTTGGTATCGTGACAACAGCTCAAGGTGACACGTAATTCGAAGTCCAGCCTTACAATGGCGGCACACATCCGACAGCCATCAGACACTTCCTCACAAACGCTCCGACATATGATGGCAGCCGAAACATCACAAAATAGAAAACACGCGTACTTGGTTTGTTTTCCACACGTGGGAAGTTTTAACCATGCAAGGTGAAAAGCATCAAGACTGTTAGGAAGCTGAAAGCTAGCGCGATAGCTTAGCGTTCGGTGATTTCCCCCTCTCCCCTCCACTGTCAATAAAGTAATAGCCATTTAAACCACAGCTTTCGCAATTACAAAATCACACTTTCTCAAATGGCAATTATGTTGCAAATACAATTAATCGTTAATCCCTACTGGGGATTGCCCACCTTAAATCCCACAGCCCACAGAACCATCTGTAGTTTGAAGCATGAATTTATTGCAATAGAAAACCTTTCGGAAAATAAGAAGATACATGTAACAAAAATAAGTCTGCTGCATCATCTATTTCCATTTGCAAAACATGCTGAATACAGGTGTAAAGTAACATGTCACACAGCACAATTTTATTAATTGTACCAGGAAGCCCTGGCAATGTTGAGACTAGAGGCCCACTCAAATGCAACAAAGCTGTCATCCACCTGCACTTGTCCTGATTTGACTTGTCAAAAATGTTAAGAAGTGAAAAGGCCTGCGAGCAGAAAAATACCAGCAAGCTTTGTACCATTGTAACGTGTGTAAATGAAGACGGCTCAGTTTGCTACATGGGGCCTGGCATCAGTCCTGGAAGCTCATTCATCTGGGAGCGGCCTGGCTAGGCAATGTGCCCAGTGCGTTCTGTTCAATGAAGGCTTTCTACCTTTGGGGCAAGACAATTGTTTCCTCTCTCGTCATCGTGTACCAATAGGTACGTCATAAAACATATTTCAAGCAGTGAAATTCTTATGAAGCTAATGCTCATGCACCCCGGTGTCTCATTTGTATGTTTTGGTTAAAACCTTTTCCAGAGTCCAGACATGTCTGAACATGTTCAAATGTAGTGGTGATGCAATGTCGCAGAAAAGACAAGTCCCCTTACATATGAGGAACATTACACCCAAACTTAATAATACTACTATTACTACTACTACTACTACTAGTAGTTGTAATAGTAGTAAATAGATAAGTAAATATTGGTGATGCTCCAAAATGAAAATTCATGTCCCAAACCGAGTATGAGAAACCTGAGGCAGAGACGCGAAAATTGAAACACAGAAACACATTATAATACTGTACCTAAAAAAACAAAAAGAGAATTCATCAGATGGTTAATTTTTTTTCCCCGCTATATATTTAAATCTGGAATTATTCTTTTTAAACAAATCACAACACATTATGTTTGTGATCTCCGTTCCATAATCTGTAATGAATACAACATACAGTGTAACAATCTGTTGTAATCAGACTGGATGTGTGTGCTTTGGTCATTGTTGCTAGTCTAACTGCAATCCTCTTTTTGGATTAAGGTAGTTTACTAATGATTGTTTACACAACAGGTAGAGTTCCAGTTTGCCAATAGTCTTTACTGTAAACCTCTTTTATAGCCCTGCAGTTCTGTTCCTGGTTTTATGTAATAGTAATAGTGCATGGTTGCCCTTGAGAGCAACTGAGCTGTCTTTGATGCTGAGAACTGTGCAGGCAATACTGAGCATGAGTCATCCGGAAGCCCACACACACACACGCACATGCACACGCATACACACACGCACACACACACGTAAAACCATGGTACTTATCTGCAGCAGCCTCTCCATGCACAGGAATTACAACATTGTCATCAACCTTTTAAGGCCTAGATACACAAATCCGACGTCGGAGGTCATGAAGCGTCGTGACGTCTGATTGCACCGTCTGATTAGTGACCACGGTCGTAGCCACTGTCAGGCAGCGTCTGGTGGGCGTTTCAGCATGTTGAATCGGCGTCGTGACATTCGGTCACTCTGATAACTTAGCTAGCAAATCAGCGCTCGGAGTACGAACGGGAAGTGACAAATGCGGATAAACAGTGATCACGCCTTTGCAGCCTTATAATCGTTTTACAAGTACAAGAGCGAGGGTTGAGAATTTAAGTATTTCACGATACTGTGTCAAGAACGTGAGGGTTCGCGTGGGGGTGCATCGTGAGCAAAGAATATAGCTGAATGTATCGTTTTTATAATCCGCCCTTGGCCAATAGCTTTCCGGTTGGATTTTTCTAACCATGACAAATAGTGACTACCGCCGCCGATGGTATGGAAGGGTATTACGTCTCATGCATGCGCAGAAGGTACTTTAATGGTCAGCGTCGCTGTCTGTCCTTGCGGTCTATTTTTCCAGTGCGACGTGCCGACAGCCGGCCGGACGCCACAAGGGGTAAGGATTGGTCTATCCACGCCTTTAAGTCAGATTGACATGTCGGCTTTTTCGGGTTTTTAACAATTAACAATTAATAATACATTTGGCATTCTGTCAAATTTACTTGAACATTTGCGACAAGCAAACACTGGATGATATTTGAATTCATCAAAGAGGTCCCGTAGATGACACTGTATGCCCTAATGATTTCTTGGTCTTATTAAATGCTGCTACTCGGCATCAAATGATGTATCTTCTCTCTGGTATGCATCTGTGCACTTGATGTGAACAGACTAGCCTCCATCAATGTCCCTGGGAGTGGACGGCTTTTATATAATTGTTTACATAATATTCTCCACAAACATGGCCCATTTGGCCAAGGTTGTGGGCGGAAGATAATCTTGATAGTCACTGTTGGCTGGGATTCCTGCACTCATCTCAACAGCACCCTGACGGTAAACTACGCTGTCCTTATCAGGCATTGTCAACATTGATTATTCCATTGCACAAAACTGATAATACTGACCTTACAATTAATTTAAGTTTAAGTGCAAAGGGTTTTTATGATCCACAAAACATGTAAAGGATGGGGCAACAATTTGGCTAGTAGATGAGGAAAAAATGCTGAATGCTCCAAATATGTTCCAAAAATGAAAACAAATGAAATTTTTGCACATACTGTATATCCGGAGAAACTCTAGTTTCACACATTATTACCAACATTTACCACCCCATAATTTACATCCATCCATTTATATTCCAGACCTCTTGCTCTTAGCAGGGTCGCAGGTGAGCTCTAGACTATCCCACCACAAACACCCTTGACCGATCAGACACTCGCACTGCACATAGTGACAATCACTCACATTCACAGCTGTCTCCAAGAGGAAGCTGAAGTACTGGGAGAAAACCTACGCAAGCACGGGGATGAACACGTAAACGCTACACAAAGGCTAGAACCAAGAATCGAAACCCGGACCTCAGAACTGTGAGGCACACGTGCTAACCACTAGTACACTGTGCTGCCCCTCATATCGCACAGTATTTCCGCATTTGCATTTTAACAAACATTATGCTCTAGATTAAAGCAGCAAACGGGAGACTGTTTTTAATGATGATTTATGAACCCGTTGGACCAAGCTGCCTGCTGCTGCTGTCACGATCTGTACCAGGAGACTAAAACACATCAAACACCAAATACCAGACATGTCAAGTCATGCATGATAAGCAAAGTCACATTAGCTAATTAGCTTCATAGGCAGTGCCATTTTTATCATTTTCTGAAGTAAAGTGTCAATCTTTATTGTGAACAGTAAATTGGTTGACAATCTTGTCAGCCATGCATCCCAGTTCCTATTAAAAGTCAGCAGCTGTATATGAGCAAACTGACTTATGCTGTATTCAATCTTAACAAGATCATGTGCAATGTCCTAACTGGGAATGAGCATTTGATCAAATTTCATTGATCAATTACTTGGAAAATAATGATCAATTAATCGATTAATTCCTGTCATTGGTGTTCATTATTTTTAATGGGGTGGGAGAATATCTGTCTAAACTGCAGTTGACTGTCGGCCAGTTGGGGTCGCAAAGTCAGTTTGGATGAGCTCCAGCTCGTTCGTGAGCCTGAACAGGATAAGTGGTAGAGAATATGGCTGGATGGATGGATGGATGAATATCTGTGGATATTCTGAACTCCTGTTCCAATGTTTTGCATTGCGCAAAATAACACTGCCAGTATGCGTTGCATTGCTGTTTGTCCTTTAGATTGGCACTAGTTGGGACCACTGGCTGGTCGCAGCCAAGTGGTTCACCGAATTTTGCTTGAATTGTGGTCATCCTTATTCCTGAAGTCATTTGAAATGGGCATTTGTTTTTTTCCACAGGGTGCAAGAGTATGTAGAATGAATTGATCATTTATAGTCATATACTATGACCTTCAGGTAGGGCTGCGCAATAGAAAGAAAAAATATCCTTATCGCGGTAAAGGCCCATGCAATCTGCATATCACAAAGACATGCGATAAGCTTCATATGGAATTGTATGCTTTTATCTGAATTTGACTAGTCAGACGCAAACTTAAATATGCATTGCCATCCAATAGGTGAAAAGTATCTAACATTATCAGTATCTAATATGGATTAGTACTTTTTTTTCTGCCAAAATTCTGTATCGGCCTAAAAAAATCCCTATCAGTCAGGCCCTACTCCTTTCCATATTATTGTATTCTTATTCAGTAATAGTTTTCCTTCGTCAGGTTAAGTGCGATAACAACTGTTGTGATTGTATCCTGTATTCATGTTGCTTTGTTTATTTGTAATCACTAATTTAATATTTTGTATGTAATCTTTCATTTCAGGTTTTCAACCTTCTTCCCTCCCCTAACCAATGTTGAGGCCAGAGTGAGGACGGAAGAGTGTCCAAATTGGCTTTTGTCTCATGAGTGCGTGTGCGCCATCCAGGCACTGCCAGTGACCAGGGCTGTGGCTGTGGTGGGCCCGGCCCAGGGGCCTTTGTACATATCACTCCAGGCCCCTCGTTGAACTGTGCTGCTCACACCATGGATCCGCAGAGGGACAAATATGGCGAGCGGCCTGCCAGGAGTACGAAAGTCTCCCAGGGAAGTCGCAGTGGACACTCGTCCCGGCCGTCGGGCTCGTCGAGCTCCTCTGGGGTTCTCATGGTGGGCCCAAATTTTCGTGTTGGCAAGAAGATTGGCTGTGGAAACTTTGGTGAATTGAAGCTAGGTAAGTAAAGGAAAGGGCTCCAAGCAGTTGCTCGTTACAGTAGATCTTTTGTCAAGTATTTATGGAAGCAAAGGGTAAAATAGGGACAACTAGCTTTTCTTTTTTGATGTTGCTGTACAGGCATGAATATGTAAAACAAGAGTTAAGACCCTGATACACCAAAACGACGTTCACCAACAGTGACAGAAGCTTACCCCGTGTGGCGTCCGGCCGGCCGTCGGCACGTCACGCTGGCGAAGCACACCGCAACAACACAACAACAGACAGCGACGCTGACCATTAAAGTACCTTCTGTGCATGCAATAGATGTAATACCCTTCCATACCATTGGCGGCGGTAGTCACCATTTCTCATGGTTAGAAAACTCCAACCGGAAAGATGTTGGCCGGGGGCTGATTATAACAACGTAAACAATGCATTCGGCTCTATTCTTCCCTCACGATGAACTCCCACGCGAAGTAAACCATCACGTTCTTGACATGGTATTGTGAAATACTTATATTGTCAACCCTCGCTCTTGTACTTGTAAGAAGATTAAGGCAGCGGAGGCGTGCTCACTGTTTTTCCACCTTTGTCACTTCACATTGATGCTCCGACAGCTGATTTGCTAGCTAACAGCCAATCAGAGTGACCAACTGTCACGACTGGCGACGCCGATTCAACATACATAAACGCCCCCAAGACGCTTACAGACGGGTTAGGACACTACGACGGTGGCCACTACACTAATCAGACCGCGCTTAAAGACGCAACGACGCTTAACGACCTCCGACGTCGGTTTGGTGTATCAGGGCCTTTAGTCACCACATCTTCTTTTGTGCGTCGTGTGTAAATGCATGCCAATTGTGTTTCATTAAACCACATACAGCAGATCAATCACTGATTATTGACACAATTTCATTCTTTGTGTGCACTTTAGAGCTGGGTGATATATCGTTATTATATCCATCTAGATATGAACATTCAAAATGATTACTGAAAATGAAGGCGATATCATTCATGTGGACTTTCCACGCTCACTCCAACCAACCACGTGCATCCTTTCAAGTTTACCGTTGATGGAAAGCTAAAGCCTGACAGTGACAATCCCGGAGGGAGAGGGGAGAGAGAGGTGGAAAATATCATATATCGTAAATCAGTCAAAAATTAATTTGACTAATTTCTCTGAGACCGTTAACAGAACCGTTCAGGGTGGAGCTTATCGATACTGCAGATCTGAACAATTCTGCCCCACGGCCAGTTTAGTACCGGGGCTCGATACCCATCCCTAATTGTGTTGTTTTGTTTGTCACATGTTTAAAAACACAATAACTTGCCAAGAACATGTTTTCACTCCTAGATGTCCATGTTGCTTTTCAAGAAAAGTGTTATTTTTTCCCCCCCAGGTAAAAATCTCTACACCAATGAGTATGTAGCTATTAAACTGGTAAGTTGACATTTTCTCTTTTGAAATATAACCTCTGGGTATGAATGGTTGTAAACAAAATGCAGGTTACTCCTGTTTGTTCAGGATTTACACTATAGGTGAATGTCTCACCACAAGTAGTAATAATTAACAAGTAATAGTCCTGCAAGAGTTCATTGAGTAGACTGTCAGGTTTTTTTCCCTCATGCTGCACCTTATTCAGTTGATCACAGAAACACAGTTGCTAATATTAGACTGCGTCATTGTTGTAAGACAGGAAACATGTTTCATTAGACAAAGGGATTGGTTAATGTATACACAGATGTTACCACACTGCGTGTTTAGACGCCACTATTTTCATTTGCACCGAATTAGCGTTTCCCACCAAAGGAGGTGTTATAGTAGGTACGCTGCTCTGTTGCCTGGATGCTGGCCAAGTGACTAATGTCTGTTATTCCACACTGGCTGAAGAAACAACATTTAGTGTTCATCTTATATAAGTAGTTGCGGCTCCTTATTTGACAGCGTGTTGTCTTTCAAAACATCAATGGGCAGTGAAGTCCGTTTTCGGTATACAAAATCTGAAGCTATATTGCTCAGTTGTCAGGTTAGTATAATAACCTTGACTTGCCTCAAATGCATTGATATTCCACTATAAAAGACAATGTTTGGATTGGATTGATAGACAAACGTTTGGTTCTGGTGTCATTGAATATTGAGACTGTCAATATATTTGGCAAATTATCTTTCTGCACCTTGTCAACTCAAATGTTGATAGTATGATTATGTAGTCACCTTTGTGTCAGTTTGGACACACCTACTGTCGTAAGGCTGCACTCACGCTGAGCCAATTGCCCGTATCAGGCTAAAGCACAGTCCCCCCCCTCCTCCCTCCCATGTGCTTTGCCAGCCCACATTCATACTGTGGTGCCCTCCTGCGTCGCCAAGCACGTGTACTTTTTAAATTATTATTATTATTAAAAAAGGAGTGGTAAGGCCAAAATAAATGACAGTTAAGTCGAATAAAGAGTTGTAATATCAAAAGAAAATGTCATTGTGAAATTTCCCACAAAGCTACATATAGATGCAGCAGTTTGAGACAGAAGACCTGCCACATTGAGCAATATATTTTATTCAGTATTTGTTCAAAGCACTTCCAATTGACGATTGAACAAAGTCAACAAAAATAGTAATTTCAGGCTGCATACTTTTTTCTCAAGCGCACACACGTTTGCACAAACAGTATTGTTTCACTTTCATGCTTGAAATGTAAATATATTCTTATAAAATTACAGGATTCTCTTAGTTTTGTTCTTGTCTTTGTACAGTATTCTTGAATCCTGAATCCTACTTTGTAGAATCATGCAAGGTGTTGATTATAATTACTCACTGGTGTGCCAATTTATTTCATTGATGATACTGCAGTCCAGTTGTACAGTCTACACAGAGCAATTACCTCTATTCTATACGGCTTGATTGTTTGATTGTTAATGCCCGTTTCCAAATAGATAACGCAATTGCATATCCTTATTTTTAACAACTTTACCTGTACATTTGTTGGCATTGCCTCAGACTTACCGCTACTTTGCCTTTTGTTTTTGCACAGGAACCCGTAAAGTCAAGGGCACCACAGTTGCATTTAGAGTACCGGTTTTACAAAACGCTGGGAACTACAGGTACGTGACAGTGACAGACGTGTCTGCTGTTTTGGTGTCACTGGTTTATTTGTTGTCATTTGTTGAGCGATTGTATCATTTACACAGCAGGTGATTACCCATAACTCAGTGTTGGGATTTGATATTAAACAGGTTCAGCAGCTTACTTTTGTCTTCAGGAATGTGTCTGTCTATATTCTTGTGCACTTAAAAAATCAAAATCTCCTTTGGGGCAAAATAGGAGGGGGGTGCAGTTAAAAAAAAAAAAATTAAAAAAAATAGAAGAAAGTTGTGGAATTAATTAAATACAATATTAATTCTTATATTGCTTGAAATAATTCTCACACTAAAAACCACGTGTCACAACCATATTAGAGAATCTCCTGTGTCGGTATGTTGTGAATCAGAGGTAACTTATATTTCCAGTTCTGACTGAGTATTATAACAGCTTCATAATGTCCGAAATGTTCTGTGTTCATTTGCGTCAGCAACGAGACAATTCTGTTGAATCAGAAAGTAGTCCAAAATGTAGTGGTGCAACCGATGGTCTGAACTCTTGCTCCGAAACAAGCTTCGCTAATACAAATTAGGCAGCATGGTTTTAGTAATACCCAAATTGTCACGCATTGAAATTGACATGACAATGAGTTGTTTATCAACACATTGATATGATTCTTCAGTTCTGAGATGTTTTAGTCTAAAAAATGTGTTTATATAGGTAACCTAAGCAAGTCATATTCCTTTTGCAGCAAAAACCGGGCCAACACAGAATAAAGCAGTCATTTGTGTAGATTGAACACAAATGTCATACCTAAATCCCCAAAAGATCCCGATTCAAATAATCAAATTATTTAATTCACTTAAAAATTCAAAACTCACAGAAATCTTACTTAAATGCACTTTCAAGTACTAGTACTACTTGTTTGAAATTCGAGTAGTTCCAATATTAGCCAACCTTCATTCTGTGGAATTCTCCTATTGTGAATGACACATTATTGGATTTTATCTTAGTCATGTAATGGAATAAATAATGCATCTATCATATAAATTAAAAACGTTCCATCTTATAATGCTTTCATTTGATAATATCTATTGAAAATAACCAAGATAGAGTATCATCACTAATACATCACAATATCATTATACAGTTTGTGATAAAATACCTCAAAAATGATTCTGATGTTTCTCATCGTAATACCTGCCAAAAATAGCACCTGGTGAATGTACTGTATAAAATACAAATACTGCCAATATTCTGGTTTTAAAATGATTATTGACTGCATGTAAATGTAGTCGGTGTCTACAGCATCACGTGTGTACTGCTTGTACTGGTATGTACTGTATATGAACAACAGTCTATTTTAAAATACAGTTTATGAAATTATTCAACGACGACTTTTCATGTAAATACAAATATTTGAATTAAACACAAAAAAATCTAAATTATATACTGTTTTAATTCATATTTTCATTTACCTTGGCCTATACCCCACAAACGCATTTTAAAGGCTGAGGACATCTCTTCTGATTGACTTCAGTCACAATGATAAATAATGCCAACACTTGAAATTAAGGGGGTAAAAATACAAGTATATTGTCGCTGTCCAGTGAAAAACACTTATGTCCATTTTTTTTCAATTTTCTTTCTATGTGAATGGTGTTTCCGCGTTACAGACATCGCATTAACGTGAAAATTAAAAATATTTCCCAAATTGGACATACCGGTAAGTGTTTTTCACAGGACAGCAACAATATAAATAGTTTATGACATTGCTTGAGAGCGAATTAGTGTTTTCCTTCTTTCTTTTTTTTATTTATTTATTTTTTATTTTTTTTTAATATCCAGTACAGTAAATCCCCCCTCTATCAGGTGGTTACATTCCAAAACACCCCTGCAATAAGTGAAAGCCGCAAAATATATCTGATGTATGCTATCATAGAACTTGCTTTTTTTTTAAGGTCTTAACACAAACTTTTAAAACAATACAAACACATTTAAACATGTATAAGATATTAAGAGACATCAAGATCAATGAATAATATAAAAATATTGTACAAACAATGTAAAAATATATACTCACACCGGCAAAGATGACAACGACAGTGATGATGATGAGCTGCATTAATACAGTACATTCTGGTTTTACCATTGAAATAAAAGTACAGTATCTATTTTGAATTAAAAAAAAAAAAATATATATATATATTTTTTTTTTAAACAAACATGACTATGAGTATTTGCTGACTGACTGTTTTTCTCCTTTTGTATACCTTGGATGGCTCCATCAATTTTGTCTTGGAACTGCTGTGCATGGCACATGTCAGTATTTGTGATGCAGGGTCTTTACATTTTGGAGCTCATACATTCCCACTATTGTTTGGCAAAGACAAGGGATGGAAAAGGGCAACTGTGTGGAACTTCATTAAATATTTAGCGAGTGGGTCTGCCTTTCTCATTACTAATCTGACTCTCGTCTCTCCTCCAGATGGGATAATGTGACATCATTGCAGCTCCTCATTCCACACAGCAAATGTTGTCGTAGTGCGTGCGGATCTTTCAGAATGAATGTGCATTGAGTCATGTCCAGTCAGGTGTTGTTTTCTGTCTGTAACCAACTGCCATTGGATACTAATGAAGATTATGATTAGTTAGGGATTTTCAATTCTTTTTGAAACGTGAGGACTATTTGTCGGTACAATCTCTAAGTAGTAGTTTTGCTTCAGTCTTCACAAGACTGCACAATTTGTGGAAATGGTCGAGAGTATAAATCAAGGTCAGGTGCACTAAGAAAGGGTATTAGCAGGCATGAAACATCATATATCAGCTCGTTTTTCGCTGTAAAGCGCTGCTTGAAACACTCCTGCACTCACACAGTTTATATTGACCAGATCTTGAATGTGATGGATTTCATTTTGTTTTCTTTCTTTCTTCTTCTTTTTATTTTTTTTAATTAAAATTTTTTTTTTTTTTAAACTTAAAGTGGAAGTCAATCCAAACAGATTTTTTTAAGGGGAAATCAACCCAAGCTACCGAGATCGACGGCATCCGCCATTACTCCTCGAAAAAATTCCAGATATGCTCCGACAACTCACGACACCGTCACATGTATATTCTGATGCATTTCATTGGCTAAGAGACCGAGAATTGGATTAAAAAAAGAAAATGACGTATACGCTCCCGGCTTGAATGGTAGAAACACGGTTATGTGCCCCCGTCCTTAATGGATTAAAGACTTAGGACTTCAAAACAGAGCCACCGAATATAGTTCACATAAACAATATTTTTAAAATTTGAGGTTGTAATGTAACAAAAGCCAAGGGTGTGAACATTTTGAAAGGCACTGTATACTTATAAATACAGTTCTCCACTCAGGTGTTTTTAAGAAAAAACATACAGGAGCTGTGAATTTTCTCTATAAAGATTTACTACACTACTGTCCTTGGTAATCATGACATTGTCTCAAAAGCTTTGAGTGTCCGTCAGTGCATCATTAGAAATCATGTGTTGTTATATGTCAGAGGCACTGGGCTTTCTGTTGTCGGTTAATGATGGGTCTAATGTCCGTGTTTTACTTGAGTTCTTTAAAAAGCCAATATTTTCTGTTGAATAACCATTCATCCACTTATCTCCTAACTGACACATTTCAGGCCTCCCACAGACACGAGGTGCCTGTAGTACAATTAGCAACCCACAGCACTGGATAATGGTGTCCACAAACACAGGATGAAGCGCCGCATGACTCCTACTTGTCCATATGCTTGCACGACAATATTATACGCTGCCGTTCATTCTGCAGCAGAGGTCAATTTGTTGACTTTGTTGAAAATTAGAGTTCACCCAAGATGCTGTTCAGTTGCAAGAAAATGATGTATTACGGCGTATGAATTTTTTTTTCGTTTCTTACAAGACCTGCCATATGTGTGAGTGTGTTACTGAAATGCTTCCACAACATAACGGATCAAAAGGGTCAATCCATCAAAAATACGCAATAATATTGTTGGGATGGGTTCCAAAGTAGGTACTTCTCGTGGTAGTACTGGTAGAACCGCATGTCAATAAATCAAACGGTCCCATGCGCGTCCTTGGGACTGTGCGAGTGCGGAAGAGTTGTCGATTTCCCATGATGCACGCACAAGTGATGCCCTCTGACCGTTTGTCTTTATCTGTTTTAGCTGAAGGTGTCCCGCAAGTGTTTTACTTTGGACCCTGCGGGAAATACAATGCCATGGTTCTGGAGCTCTTGGGCCCAAGTCTGGAGGACCTCTTTGACCTATGTGACAGGACCTTTTCATTGAAGACTGTCCTAATGATTGCAATCCAGTTGGTGAGTTGTTCACAATTTCATGACATCAGTGTACCTAATCAATTATTACTCATGTATCCATAGTCCGGTAGTTTGAAGTTTCCCTGTGATAAACCCAGATGGGTGGTAGATCTCTCAAGGTTGTTTTTATTAGTGGGGTCGCTCATCCATTAGGAAACAGACAAGTGGAAACGTATTTTAAGAGATGCTCGTTTCCATCCTCACTCGCGTCTAGTTGCGCTTCAACAAGGCACTTTCACTTTAATCTTTTTGCTTCTCTGTTGTTACACTCTGACATGTATCCTTTCTCTCCAGATATCTCGAATGGAGTATGTGCATTCTAAAAACCTCATCTATAGAGATGTAAAACCTGAAAATTTTCTCATTGGACGGCAAGGGAATAAAAAGGAGCACATTATCCACATTATTGACTTCGGCTTGGCCAAAGAATACATCGACCCCGAGACCAAAAAACACATTCCGTATCGGGAGCACAAGAGCTTGACTGGCACTGCCCGCTACATGTCCATCAACACGCATTTAGGCAAAGGTATGTGAGCATATCACAACTCCTGTTGTGTTTTTACTTTTTTTTTTTTTTAAGTCTTCTAAAGCACTGGTTCTCAACTGTTGTCACCCTGGGACACGCATCTCCGTGTTGTTGCAGAGTCACAACCCACTTTCATGGAAGTTAAGAACAGCCAAGCATTTTTTTTAACATAGCCTCTGAAAATACATGTACAGCATATTGTCGCTGTCCTGTAAAAAACACTTTTGTCCATTTTTTTCATTTTTCTTATTTTTACTTGAATGGTGTTTCAGCGTTACATTGCATTAATGTGGTAATTTAAAAAAATAATAAAAATTTGGACAAACTTGTTTATCGCAGGACAGCGACAATGTTATATTTTTAAACACTGTTTCAAATTCATCTATTCTGCCAAAAGTATATTGCTTGAAATACAATACAATACAATTTTATTTATGTAGCGTATTTCATAACAGCTAGAGCTGTAACAAAGCATTTTACAAACAGTAGACAATAAATAAGACAGTAAAAGGCCATAATACACAAGTATTAATAAATATAGATATAAATAATATGTAAGATTTAAATACTCTTGTCGCTTACTTAATGTGTTCTATGTGGGTATTTGTATGACTTGTATTTAAAGCCCCGCCCCCCCACAATTTGTAGTCTTTCTCTTTTTTTTTTTATATTCTTTCATTTTTTTTTTTTTTTACCAGGTGTCTGCAACCCACGCAAAAAATGGGTGCACGACACACTTTTTGGTCCCGTTTGACCAGTTGAGAATCACTGCTCTAAAGTGTTTAATGTTAATTGGTTTGGCTCTGAAAGTTGTTTCTCAGAGAAAGTTATGAACTCTTTTGATGTAGAGCAAAGCCGACGAGATGACCTGGAAGCCTTAGGTCACATGTTCATGTATTTCCTTCGTGGGAGTTTGCCATGGCAAGGACTCAAGGTAACGTATAACCTCAGTTTCATTTTGTTTCCATATTGTATTTACTGGAATGCGTTTAAGTCTATTCATCCACATTGCTGACAAAATCAGGCAGTGAATATCTCCAAGAAGAATATTAAGAGATTTTGTTCGAAAACATTTACGAGTCTCTGTTTTGAAAATACACTTTCAATATCCTGACTTGCCCAAACACTGTCAGCTAATTAATCAGCAATTGAGGTACACCGGTTCCTTTGAATCTTAATTCTTGCTTGTATCAAAAGATGTTGTGCAATTCTATGCTTCCTACTGCATGCCGATTTATGGAAGGCCCCAGTGCACAAAGAAGGCCCATAACAGAATGAATGCTTGGAGATGAGAATGGTGTGAAGAACAAATGAGCCCTGACCCCAATCCCAGATAGATTTCCACAGACAAAAGAGTGGAAACAGTTGGCACAGCTGTTTTATTTAGGTGTGCCGGTATACCTACATTTGTTTTCCCATTCAATCATTATAACTCTGTGGTTGTCATGTGTGTTGGCTCTCCCGCAGGCTGACACACTGAAAGAGCGATACCAAAAGATTGGCGACACTAAACGAAACACGCCCATCGAGGTCCTGTGTGAGAACTTCCCAGGTATTCGGCTTAATGTACCAGTGTCCACAGAGCTGTGACTCTTAATTAGTCAGCATAATTATCAGTTTTGGAAATGTTATGTCTAAAGAGCACATCATTTATAGGTCACCGCAAGCACTGCGGCAAGTTGTGTTACCCGTCTTGAATTCGCACCCTTGTGATTGTGTTTCCGTCAGAGGAGATGGCCACCTACCTGCGATATGTCAGACGGCTGGACTTCTTTGAAAAGCCGGACTATGAATATCTGAGGACTTTATTCACTGAATTGTTTGAGCGCAAAGGATACACCTTCGACTACACATACGACTGGGTTGGCAGGCAGATTGTAAGTACCACGTCAAATGTGAACTATGGGAATATTAAGTCTGATGCACGTTGACGGGTTATCGTTTCCCTCTAGCCCACACCAGTGGGGTCTGTCCATATAGATTCGGGGGCATCTGCAGTCACAAGAGAGAGCCATCCTCACAGGGACCGGACGTCAGCACACCCACCAATAAGAAATCAGGTGTGACAACTTTTTTCTATCCGGGACAACGCTTATGTCAGATGGGTACACATGGCTACAGGAATCTTTGGTCAGAAAATACAGTATAATGAGAGGTTTGAGTGTAACTCTGTTGAATTTAAATTGATGCCGATGACTGTTCATACATAACAAACTCACCTACTAATATAACAAACGATTAAGCTGGTCAACAAATTTATACTTTTTCTTTTTTTAATCGGCGATGCAAGTTAACTTCTAGATATTTTTCAGCTTTTCGTAATGATAATAATTATAATAACAACAACAATTTACCGTACTGCAATATAATATTATTGAGTAATATTTGTGAAATAACAGTTAGGTTTAGCAACGTAGATTTCTTTTTTTTTTTCTGAAACACCATAGCCATAAATGACATAGGGTAACATTTATATTGCCTAAGCTTTTATAAGTCAAACTTTAAAAAAAAAAACCCTCAAAAACCCAATATGCTGGAAAAAAAAGTTGACATTTTTCAAATCAATGTAAAAAAATCATTTAGGGATACACAAAGCCATCGCTTATTTAAAATTTGCTGTTGACCAATCTTATCTTTTACTTATTTTAATGTGCACAACATAACAAGCAGCCAACGCAGGAGGTGTTTAAATGACCTTTTAAGGTAAATGAACCATGTGTTTTGAGTGCTGAAGTGAGACATTACCATCTTAATTGTATGTGTGGAAGATTTAAAATAAAAAATAAAAAAATTAAAAAAAAGAGAGAGAGAGAGAGGGTCTATTGAGGAAGTGCCTTTTTCCCTCCGACAAAATGTTCACATTTTCTTTTTAATTCGGTTTTATGTGAACACAGAAAGATGAGCTTTCATGGTATCTCTGTAAAATTGCTCAGTTCAAACCAAGTTAAGTATGTGTTTTAAGTATGTTAAAACACAGTGAACGGTTGATCATTGGTTTAGTAAGATTTCTCATTTATTTTTGCACTGACACACTTTTGGTTTCCGGCACATTTTGTTTCGGTTCTCTGGCTGTCTATACGCCGTGCTTGGTTTGATTTGACCTTTATTTTTGATGTGTTTGTGTTCTTTTCCAATGTTCATGGTGCTTTGCATGAACCTGGCCTGGCACACTCGAATACCCATCTTTCCTAATGCAACTATTCCATCACCCCTCCCTCTCTCATTGCACTCCCAAACCCACCTCTCCTCCCGTCACTTGGCGTCCGCGACTCCCGAGCAGACGGCAGTCTCTGATCGACGAGGAGCGTGGGAAGTGCAGCCCACTCGCCAAGCAAACTCCTCCTACCTGACCTCCCACCTAGCAGCGGACAGGCACGGGGGCTCAGTGCAGGTATACACCCCTCACCTGATCAGCCACTCACCCCGCCCGGGTCTGAGGCCTCAGATCTGTCTTGTAGCACCTTGGTGGCATTGTGTCAAGTGCACAGGTGGCCTGAAAATAACAAAGCAGCACCTCATACTCTATTATGTCAGTGCGCATTTCATTTTCAACCCGTTTTTAGTGAGAATGCTTTCGCTTTGCTGAGTCATTTTTCATCGGTGTCATAGAGACGAGCGACTTAATTTAGAACAGTTTCTCAGATCTAATTTCTGAAGCAGTCTGATGCATAGTTTGTCCAATTTGCTAGATGAGGTGTATGAGACAGATCTATGATCATGTTCTTCTCCCAAACGTTTTGCACCTCTGGCTGGTGAATGTTTGTTTTTCCACACCATCATTTGCATGTCCTCATGGTGCCCCGCCCCACAGACGGTGATGATGCCATGTAGCAGCAGACTTTGATCTCAGGTCGCACTGTACTCGTCATGGCCTCTTGGCGTGCCTCATGAAAACACAAAGCTTCTTGCATGAGAGGAAGACCTGAATTAGTGCATGCGCTTACTGTCATTCTGAAATGGTCTACAGGAGGAAAATCCTTCTGCCAAGACAGGAGGATGTTAAAAGACGGATTGCAATTCATTCCAGGATGTTGGCTGACCTCCAATTTGTGAAGATTTCAAAGCGATTTTGCCATCAGAAACTGCAAAATGATTGCAGGGTCAAACTGTTGCCATCTGTCACTGATTCACCTCACGCAACGACTTTTTTTTTTAAATGTAGAAGTATAAAAATAAGATGACCGTTAATACTGTATGACGTAAAATGCTAGGAAGCTTGCCATGCTGGAGAGTGCAAAAGTTGAGGGACTTCATTATTTTGTGGAGTGCATGGCATACAGTAGATTCTTCTCTTTCAACAGTTCTTTTTCGGAACCCCTTTTGTCAAGGTTGCTTCTTCTTTTGAGACAAATACATTAAAAGATAGAAAAAGCCAAATAAAAGCAAAACATATAAGCTCCAGCATGCCCCGCAAGGAAGAGATTTAATGGTGACAAAACGGATTTCTATTCAGGTATGCTAAGGTCTCGCGCATGTCACAAATGAGTACGGCTCGACTGCGATTCTTGAGGCAATTATTTTTTGGGTTGGTCGTTTGCTACTTAGTCTGCTGCATTTCAATTCTCCGGCCCTAAATTACTTAAGGTGTGCACATGCAGCGACAGGCACAGTTGGTTGCTCATGCATACAAATATGGATGCTGATCTAGTAACCAGGACTAGGATGGTGCGTGCCAAATGCGCGTAGATTCCATGCAGTTCATTTTGCGCATTGGTGGCATGTACACAACTAGATGAATTCAGCACATGTAATGTGAGCTGAATGGGTGAGTTTGCGTCTTTGAATCCAGCCTCTGAAAGGCAGGAGTAAAACGGCTGGCACAGACAAAATGAGTGGCAGCAAAGTGAACTTTAGAATGACCCTGACATGTCGTCTACTGAGCAATGCAACTTGAAGCTTTTGAATGATCTAAGGGCTGACTTGGAGCCAGTGACAAGGAGTCATGCCATCTCGCCTGTGGCACAACTCCTTTCAACTTTGCATTTCCTTGCTTAAGTGTCATTTCAGCACACTGTTGCAATTGGTGCTGGCGTCTCCCAAAGCAGTTTTTTTCGGGTGTGGTGTCCCATGTTTTAAGGGAATGATAGATACATTTAATTCACATGCACACAGCTCGAGTTAAAGGAGGCGTTGGCAGTTTTAAAAGCGCGACCGAGATTGAAATGTAGCCTCACTTTAATAATCCCTCCCCCCCGTCCGAACCTCTTTCACTATGGCAGTTTCCACCATTTTTACGCCTATGCAGTCGGGAATGTTGGAGTGAGTAAACAAGCAATTTAGCACCCGCTAGTCATTTGCGTACATTTGAGATATTCGATCTTTTAGCTATAAAGGGCACATCTCCGGGTCACCTAACACTCATCTGTATCGCCCCAGCTCTGACTCTACACACAGTGCAGAAGGCTTCCATAATGGTTTAGAAGGGATAGAGCAGGAGCTTCCTGCCTGCAGGACAAGCACCAAACCCCTAACCAGATGCTCAGGCCGCCTGTTCTGGACCCTCTCGATGCATAGGAGCAGCATCTCTGTGCCTGAGCACCTCCCGCATGACCAAGCTTTCACCCTAGCTCTAAGGGAGAGCCCAGACTCCTTGTTGAGTTAAAATTCATTTTGGCCATCTGTGTCCATAATCTTGCTCTTTTGGACACTGCTGAAAATTGCCCATGCGTCAAAAAATGTACACTATGTAGGAATATTTTGAGCTATCACACACACACACACACACACACACACGCACCAAAAAATCTCTTGATTTAGCATTTCAACGATTGACAATCAAAAACAATCATGCAGTTGTCTAGTAAACAAATCTGTTCATGCAAGAAGTACTGTAATAGAAAGTGTGTTTAGTTTAATATAGAACACATACAATACAGTACAAGTGTATGCAGGTGTGTGATTAAAATATTTTTTAAGCGGGAGAAACATTTGAAAAGAAATCAAAATACCCATCCATGCCATACAAAATGTCGACTACTTGGATGTGTCAAGTGCGGCACACTGTACTGACATCATTTGTTGTCATGTCAATTAGAACCACGTCTGAAACGGTGCAACTTTTGAGTTCATCTGCATATTACTGCCCATTAATGTCATGTGCCTTCTGTGTTATTGATGTGCGGCTTGCTCTCTGCTACTGTGAGACTGACACGTGCGCATACAGTGAAAGTCGTGCGGTCACAATGTGTTGCATTTTCTTCCCCCGCTGAAATCGCTGCTGTGTTCACACCGTTGCTGGTAAAAAAAAAAAAAAAAAGTGAACTTGCTGTGCGGTTGTGTGGAGTGCAAGCGGGCAGATGTGATTTGAAGATGTTTCTGTATGTGCCACAGGTGGTCAGCTCAACCAACGGGGAGCTGAATGCTGACGATCCACTCGCAGCCCATTCCAATGCGCCGATCACCGCCCAGGCAGAGGTGGAAGTGGTCGACGAGGCCAAGTATGTGTCATGCAGCCGCGCCTCTTCTCTTCCATGCCGCTCTGCTGCCTCCTCTCTTTCCTGCTCTTCCTCTCCACCTCGTTTTGCCTTGCTCTCGCTCCCTTTTGCCGTGCTGTGGAATTGTGGCATCTTGATTTCAACCGCCTGTCTCTCGCTTGACGGTGTGGGTTGCTCATTTTTGTTTGTCCCTCAGATTTTCATGTGATTCTACTTTTTAAAGACGTAACACACCAGTCATGTGAAGACTGAGGTTTTTCCATTTTCAACCTCTAGCACTCCGCCCAGTGTTTTGTGCCTCTTGCCCGAATGGCGCGTGGGCATGGTTCACTGCCTTACGTTTAAAAACTGCTCTGCTTGTTAGTTGGCACAGCTGACCAAAAGGGAATGACTCCCAAACAACTGTTGTGTACCATAAAATCTCATGCATAGTACGCATATCCCCCCTGAAAAAATGAGCCCAAATCAGGGGGTAGTATTATACACAGGTGTTAATGACACAAAACAATTTGACCTTGTGTAGATGTTTACAGTGCCTATACAGTACCTAGGCACCACAGCAACAATAGTTGATGCTATGTATCACACCACCAACGCGGTAAGAAGGCTAACTTAAAAAAAAACAACCAAAAAACGTACCCAACCAAATATACGGACATCGATGCCTAGGTGATCTTTCATTGTGAAGTTGTTCCAGGCAGTGTGTAACGGCTGACTTGACCCGTTTTCCAGACCCTGAGGCACTTCCGTCACAAACTGTTGCTCCTTGCTACCGACTTTAACGACGCAATGTTGTCCTGAAATAAAATAAACAATCACCGATTATGAGCGCTAAAAAAAACCTTCATTACTCTGACACTGTATTGGTCGGCGTCTGTTGCCAATGTTCGGCGACAGTGGCTAGCACCGCTGGAGAGTGCTGTCGGATTTCTTTCCAAAGGCGGTTTAATAAATGACTGCACACTTTGATGCTGACAGCCCGACACACTTGCAACCGATCACTTTTGAACAAACCAAGCTGACTCAAATGCGCGGTTTTAGCCGGCGAAATTGCTGCGGTGGTTGTGGCGCCACTTGGCGAACAAGTGGTAGGCGCTCGTACATTGCATTAATTAGCTTAGCATGCACATTACAACTCCTCGACAGCAACACTCAACAATAAAATGCAAAAACAGTTTGTTACACCATCATCTTATCTGTTTCTTCAGCATGTTATATAAATAATTAAATGACATGTTCATTTAAGTTGAATCATGTGCAACTGATGTATATATTCAAATTAAATAAATCCAAAGGATTTTTTTCTGTCCCCACACACCCTCCTGGCGCTCTCTTCAAACAGGAGAGCTGCAAGTAGAGGAGCTTGACCAAAACTGTGAAAAAGAGAGCAACTTGCAACCATCATGTTTTATAGTGTATAGTGAGACTCTTATTGGAGCATTCAAAAGATGCACTTTCATAAATGTGACCAGATGATAAGATGATAATAATGGATACAAATCAGAGTACCCTTTTATACACGGGTACAGCGGGGGGATTTTGGTTGGCATGGGGGGGGCGGCGTTATATAAACTGGTGCGTAGTATACACAGGATTTTATGGCATTTAAGTCGAAATGCATATATAAATATAATCCTGACTACAAGTCATGCACAAAGTTAGTTTACTGTACAGTGCATCCAGACAGTATTCACTTCACTTTTTGCGTATTTTATGTCACAGCCTCAATCCAAAGTAGAATAAATTCATCTTTTACACAACACCCCAAAATGACAATGTGGGGGGAACAAAAAGTGTTTTTGAAAATTTTGTGTATTTAAAAAAATCTGAAATCTGCATGTACATACAGTAAGTATTCACAGCCTTAGCCACGAAGCTTACAATTGAGCTCAGCTGCCTCATGTTTCCATTGATCATCTTTGAGAGGTTCCTCCAGCTTAAGTAAAGTCCACCTGTGGTAAATTCACTTGATTGGACATGATTTGGAAATGCACAAGCCTGTCTATAGAAGGTCCCACGGGTGACAGTGCGGGTCAGGAGACAGGCTGGTCTTGAGGTACAAATCTGGGCAAGGCTAACAGGGAAAATGTCTGCCGCTTTGAAGTTTCCAATGAGTACAGTGGCCACCCATCATCCATAAATGAAAAAAAGTTCCTTACTAGCGGGACTCTTCCTAGAGCTGGCTGCCCGTTTAAACTGAGAAAGTGGGGGATAAGGGCCTTAGTCAGGGAGGTGACCAAGAACCCGATGGTCACTCTGTCAGAGCTCCAGCGGTCCTCTGTGGAGAGGGGAGAACCATCCAGAAGGAAAAACATCCCTGCAGCACTCCACTCATTAAAAAAAGGCACATGGTAGCCCACCAAAAGGCACCCGAAGGACTCTCACATCATGAGAAGGAAAATTCTCTGGTCCGATGAGACAAAGATTGAACTCTTTGGCGTGAATGCCAGGCCTCACGTTTGGAGGAAACCAGGCACCGCTCATGTCCAATACGAGTCAGGATTGAGGGAAAGATGAATGTAGCAATGTACAGAGACGGCCTTTTTTCACATGGTCATTATGGGGCGTTGTGTGTAGAATTTTGAGGGGAAAAATAAATATTCCATTTTGGGATGAGGCTGTAACATAACAATGTGCGAAAAAAGTGAAATGCTGTGAATACTTTCCAGATGCAATGTACCTTAATTTCCAATCTGCTCCAAGAGACACGTCTTGCTGGGGCTTTGGTGAAATGCTATTTCTCATTGAAACTCACTGAAAAAAGATGACTGTAGTAAGTACGTATCTTCCTGTAACACTGGTGCACACAATACTAAAATGTAATCTAATATCAACTTAACAAATAAATTGGGTCACCTCCGTTTCAGTAAATGACATAACGCAGGCGTCTCAGCCGTTCCAGACTGGATTCAACAAAAGATGATTTACTGGTGACTTACTTGATTTGATTTGCACTTGTTTCTATTTTTGTCTAATGATGAGCCATCCTCCAGTGGTGTTCAGTCCCACACTTGTTTGATGTGATGTTTGGCATCAAGTACTTCCCTGACAGAACTCATGCTGCTCATGGTGCTGCCAGTTGCAAATGACTTTGCGCGTGCATTTTTACACTCCTGGCACATATTGTCCAATAGACAGACCAACACTGTATTTTACAAGTTACCACATGACCTAATGTGAGAAACCAAATTGTGGGCAGTATGCCTTAGGACAGTGGTCCCCAACCACTGGTTCACCATTTGGTGCCTCACCTCACCTCACCTCGCCTTGGCCATGAGTTTCCGATCAGGAATCTACTGTATATCAGCACCTTCATCAAAACTGTAAATGATCAGTTGGCAGGAATTCTGTGGCTTTATCAATTGGATTAAACGCCTCTACCCTCTACTAAGGGTTCGCCACCATTTGTGTACAGGTCGTTTGGATTGTAGATAGATACTGATCTCTAACTTGGACACATAGTTGCAAACATTTTTCCTTTTCTTTCTGACTGAATTTTACTGTTCAGTCAGCACTGGAGCGCCCGTACTTCCCAACATTGCTTTCTTGGCTATTTCCTTAGATGATGCTGTGAATCAGACTTTCATGGTCAATCATTGAACCGTTTTTTACATTGCGCATGTCGCCCTGTCATTCCACCAAAATGTACCGAGTTGGGGAAGTGGAAAGGACACTAAAGAGAGGGTTATGTCATCTTGGGGTGGTCTAAAAGCATTTTTGGGAAACCTTTCAGGTTTTCGTGATGGATTCAAGACTCGATAATAGAAACTGAATTCATGCAGATGCAGTGTAAACTCAGTCGGTCACTTCTTTTCTATCAGCCTCCATCTACAGTTCAGATTTGAAATGTTAGACGTGGCTTGTGTGTAGGTGGGATGACCACAGCTGCGGCGTCACCGACATAATGAGTGCCAGCAAGACAGCGTTACCTGCCAGTAAATTCGGATCGACAAGAAGAGGAGCTGTGTGTGTGTGTGGGTGTGGGTGGGTGAAGGCGTTTGTCATCTTCTCATTCAGTCCTCTATCAGCCAATCGGCAGATTGCAATGCATCTCGCTCCACCGTTCAAGTATCACATAAATCCTGTGGGTGTCCAATGCAGTACAGTATCGCGAACTCTGCAACCAATCAACAACTAGCAACTGGTCTAGTTCCTTATACCTTCGACCCTCAAACCTCCCCACCGTGCTTGTCTGTTTATGTGTGTGTGTGTGTGTGTGTGTGTTGCACGCGCGGTGTCGTCATCATCTTGTTCTTACTGTATTAATCTTTCTTTCTTTTGTCTTGACACTCTTTGTTCTCTCTTCTGTAGCTGCGTGAAAATGCTCAACCTGTGGTGAGTCCCTCTCTGCTCGTCCACCTCAGCCTCACGGGACAGGGAGTGGATCAGCCTAGGCTGGGCACAACCCCCCCGCTGCCTCGGCTTCAATCGCAAATGAACTCATTCGAACACAGCGCCATGCGGCCTAATGTCGTATCGTAAACGAGGAGCGGCGGCTTTCAAAGGGTCACAACACGTGCTCCTGTTTGGAAGGCGTAGCCGCCTGCCTCCACATTAAGAGTTCAATTTTTTGCTCCACCATCATTAGAGAATAACAATAAGAGGCCGTGGTCATGTCATAATCGACGGCTTTGTTGTCTTTGTTTGTATTTAGGCTCATCGTGTCTCGGCTCTTTGTGTGCACTCCTCCACATTCTTTCCCTTGGACAAATTTTGCCCTTTGCGTTCTTTCTTTCGGTTGCTAACATTAGGTTTGAGAATTTGAAGGAAACTAGCCAAAGTAAGCGTTGTAATTTTTCAGAATACGCTATGTGGACAAAAGTATTGGGGTCATTCCATGCCAAATCACCCCAAAAATCTGAACATTTTTAACCAAGCAGATTTTGATTCTAATGAAACTGCGTACTCGTTCAACTTGATAGTGATGGCACATTCATTGAAAGTTGAATGTTCAGTAAATATTTGAGGTATGGATACGTTGACTCCTTATCGCTGCTTAAAAAAATACATCTGAAACTTTATGTTTCAGGGAACATGTGAGGGATTACGTTTCATGGAAAATTTGAAAGTCACATGATCCACAAGGTCAAATTATTGGTCAAAAGGTCACGTCGAATATGCGCCAATCTTCAACGTGTTTGCAGATTTGGAATCCTTGTTGAATTGCCTTTCCAACAATATGTGTATTTGTGAAGATTGACCCAATTCGTTCAAATTCGGCGGGCCGTAGCTCCCAAAGCCCTGTTGTCAAAAATTTGAGATTTAGTGTTGTGCCATCACTATCAACAAGTGCAGCAAGTTTCATTCAAATGAGCAGGCAAGGGGATTGGGGGATTAAGAGTCGTGTTTTGGTGCATTTACGGAACTAAGAGAAGCACTCTGCTTGTGTCGTATCATTTGCCTAAATGTTAGTTGAATGTGTGTGTCTGTCCGCAGGTGCTGCTGTTTCTTCAAGCGAAAACGGAAGAAGAACACCCCGCGACACAAATGATGGTCCCCGAGCAGCCTGAAACGCTCTGGCTCAGTTGATTGTGCCGGCAGAAAGAAATCCGTCAGGTTCCGTTCAGAATACAAGCGCAGGGAAAGGAGAGCTCTCGATGGCAGCGTTTTCTGAAAGGACCCGTCAGATGTTTTTGGAACACTTTGGTCATTTGCTGGGAATCTTTTTTTTTTTCCTTTTTTTTCCCCATCCAGGATTTGCAGGATAACATTTTGTCGGAACTTTTGCAAAGCATAATTTTGCTCAAGATGCATTTTTCTCCTTTCGGCATCTTTTTCCACCCTCCTTGTTTTCATTTCCCCGTCGCCAACCGTTTGTGATGAAAAATGCCATTTTGGGTATTCCTGACGCGGGACTGAATGTATCGCATGACACATGAGGAGCCATGAGCCTAAAATCGCTTGCATTAGCTCCTGCACTTTCTGCCTCCAAAGAGGTGAGCCGCGGGGCCAGAGAGCACAGGAGACCACGCACGCACACACACACGCGCACACACACATTTCCTGCACTGTGCTTTCAGAGGAGGTTCTCTGCTCCGGCTCGGAGGTCAAGCCCCCCCCCCCGCCCTCGACACACTACAACCCTCCAGACTCTTGTCCTGTTTTGTGAACACTTGGAATTGGGCTGGCAGAAGAAACTATTTATGATATTTATCTCTTGGTTGCCACCAGTTTTCTTATATAATTCTCCCAACATACACGTTGAATGTATGAACCGAAAAGTAAGCGAATTCGGAGCCTTTCTGTTGTTTGTCATGTGCATGGGAAGGAAAGAGACCAAAACTAATGTGGAGACGGCCATGTGATGTGATGTTATTGCGATACTAAACGATGATGGACTCTGCACCAGTAGTTGCTTTGGAGCTTGTCAACACTACTGTTCTCTGCCTTAAGCCCAAAATAGCCGCCTCACTTGACTGGTGTAAAGAAGGCATCCTGCTCTTAATGCTTGTTACATTTGCAGCAGTGGGAGGGGTTAAGTCATTTACATATATGGGAAACAAAACAAAACAAACCATGTAATAAAGCCCAAAGTTGTGGACTGCGAGTGACTGATGGATTCCAGCCTTCCGACCGCCCCCGCCCTGCAAAGCAATGCTCGATGATCCCGACTGTTGTCAACCCGGAGAGAGATTGTATCCGCATCGTTTGGAGTTTTGATGTCGCGTCACGGGGGGCTGCCTTCAAACAATATCCTCAGTACGTCACCTTGCCTATCCTCCTAACGCAGTTGATGTTTTTTTATTTTATTTCATGTCTTGCTAATGTGAACATTTTTGAAATGCAATTGTTTGTTCAATCCAAATAGCCATGGCTTTATGAGTATGGAAAGTGTAGCAACGTAAAAAGAAAAAAAAAAAAAAAATCTTGAGATCATGACTGCACTACATTTGTTGAGCCCGGCGTTCCTCCTTTGCTCATTGTTGAATCGGATGTTTGACGTTCAGTGTGTGCCAGGCTTCCCCGGAGGTGCGGGGATTACAACGGTCATTTGTCACCCCTCCTTTCTGTCTTTTTATTTTAATTTTTTGGTGTGTGTGTGTGTGTGTGTGTGCCATGTCCCACTCCTCCACCTCTGCATGTGCACATGAATCCACTGTCACCGGAGGCCTGGGGTGCGCCATTAAGTGGACCTGCCTTGGCATCTTTTTTTGAATACAATGTTGTTAGATGTCGCTAACTAGCTCACTGAATCCATATGCTTGTTGTGTGTACTTACACTGTATAGCTTTTGGTTTGTTCTGAGCCCTTGCCACTCACGTTGAGGCCTCAGTTGCATTATTGAAAGTACTTGAATATGAGCATCTACGGGACCTTTTCTGATAGTTGAAGTCATGTTTGTAATAGTGGCAGAGGGGAATTGGTGGGCTATTTGAATGACAGGTATCGCTCGCTTCGGGACACGATGGTGCCTGTTGACAGTGCTGGAAAGGTGGTGATGGCGGTCAGACTGGGAGCAGGTCATCATGAGATGTTCAGCTGGAAAGCCTTTTGACCTCTCACCCTAATAATGCCCCAGTGGCACCCGGCAGGGCCTTGTCATTTCAGCTCCCTGGGAAAAGTTGAAAAAAACGTGTTACTGTTAGTCATGCGCATATCTGGACTAAATAGCCTTTCATGTTGTGTTGTTTTGTTTCATATTTCTCCTGAATTCTGGATTCCCCTAGTGCCATTCCCGAGACTACTACAAGTCCATGCCTTTGACTTGTGCCAGGAAAGTGGAAGGTTTGTGTTCATTTTTTGTTTTACCATCTCGTTCCACCTTGTGTCCTTGATATTAAAATGTGTCCACCATCATTAAAAAAAGAAAATAATAATAAATGACAGCGCAAGGAGGCTCCTCAGTTACCGAGAAGTGTTGGATGAGAGTGAGGAAAAGTGTAGTGGCATCTCCAGAAGTGAGCTTTTTTTTTTTTTTTTTTTTGCTCCCGTCTCTTCCTTTGAGGGTGTCACAACACTTGACAGCCTTTTATTTCGTCTGCATTTGTGGGCCTCCTGCAGTGCGACTGTATGGTTAGCATGTGCACGGCTTATCCAGGGAAGATAGCGCTCCGTCTCCCGTGGAACATGTCTATTGTCGGCTCTGTGAGACGTTATGGCTTCCAGTCATCTATATGAACATGGAGAAGAAGAAAAAGACATTCCATTTACTTTTCAACAAGTTCTACAGCTCATCCTGTTTTGTTGCATTGGACTTCAGGTTGTGTGTGAAATCCAGGGCTCTTGTTTCAAATATGCGTAAAACAAAGTTAAGGACGGTTCAAGTGGGTATGTATTGCTTCGTACTTTTTGGGTTCTCTGGCACTTTTCCTCGTTGCTGTACTGTAGAATTGTCTTGGACTTACTGTATTTTTTCCTTTGAGAAGAGGGTGACATTTACTGCAATGTTGTGACGCTTATTTGAGAATTGTAAATTGTACAGACTTCGCAGTTGTAGTCTTGGTTCTTTCTGTTGGGATTCCATATAAAAGCTGTGTTCGATTGTCCCCCCCCCCGCCTTTCAAACTGTGGAAAATCTAGTTGTACAGCTCCAAGAGTTTATTTTCCCCTCGACACAATTTTCCCACCAGAGCTATGATTAAGAGAAATCTTAAAACTGTAAATAAGTATTATTGTGTTGAAATATGAATGTCACTTCAAAAATTAACTTTGAGTTAGTCAAGGGCTTCAAGAGTGAAGGACCCAAGTTTCCTATTTTTATTGTTTGATTTTTAATTTCCTGAAAAAGCTTAAGATCTTTTTTTTTTAATTCATTGCCTCTTCTTCCCCTTAAATGATTTGTCCCATATGAAAATCACTTTTTATTCCCTCCACGCCTAAAGGGAAGTCCAGTTTGCACCCTTTTTTATGTAAAATAAAAGATTTCTCCACCTTTTGCATTCTGTTGTTGTTTTGATTTGTACTAGTGCATTATACAAGTGCTTTTAAATGGCTTCTTAATTGATGTACTGCACTCCTGTTTCAACATTTCTTGAAAGATTCTCCATTTTAAGTTAATATTTAAATTGTTCAGGGTGATTTTCCACTAAGTGGGAACAAACCTTTGGTCCCTTCAGTCTTTAGCTTCAGGGATGGGGGTTCATGCTTTATTATGCTTTTGGTGAGAGATCATTTAATGACTGACTAAATAGAGCAAATCTGATTAACATCATCACTTGCTTTTGTGGTACTTGTAAGGAGACTTTGTTGACACCCTGTAGACTTGATGTGAAAACGGTATAGGATAATAGAAATGCATGTGGGTTTTTTTGTATTTGTTTTTTGCAAACCACTGAGTACATAGAACAAATTTGATTGACATACCAATACTCTTATACATTTTCAAGTCGTTCGGAAACCTTGTGGATACTGTACAATTTGTGTGAAAATATAATTCACAAAACATAATACATGTATGTTTTAGTAGTCATTAACGGTATTGTATTGCACATTAATCTGTGCTAAGACAATTAACATTTAAATGATAATTTTAAGTTGCTTTTTTTAATGTACCAAATCATACAATTCAAAATAACCGAAATGATGTCGGTGTTCATTTTTTTCCCCTAAATAGCCGCGGAGACGTTTGCTGCTACTATAACATTTGACCGCAAGGGGGCAGTGTTTTTCAGCATGTAGTGTGCTTTGTTGGTCTTGTACACTATAAACTTCCGGTTTAAAGTTAAGCACGTTCTCTTTTACCGGCCTGAATCAACATGGTGGGTATCTTCAGCACCGAGAGCTAGCATCCTGTAACAATCGTTCTCAATCATCACCTTGTGAGAGCATACTTAGCTGTGAAAAGCGTCGTTTATCACACAAACGACACCAATAATTCCACATGATAGGACATTTTTGGTGAACTGAGGAAAGCGATGGAGAAGGAATAAAATACAAATTGAATGAACTCGTAGGTAAACAGTTTAGTTGCTACTCAGTTAAAATTTACCTCGGTGGTTTAAAGTGCAAACACCGGGTTGGGTGCAGTAGGGCTTACATCAGTAAGGCAGGCAAAATTTGGCATTGGGTGATGGAACTGTCCGTAGTAGAGGACCTGTCTGTGCTCGTGGCTGCGCTCGTCTGTTCTAGCAAGTGACTAGGATTTGTATTTTGGGTTTTCATCAGGGACGAGTCAGGACGAAGACGGTCAAGAAGGCCGCCAGGGTCATCATCGAGAAGTACTACACTCGTCTGGGCAATGACTTCCACACCAACAAGAGATTGTGTGACGAAATCGCCATCATCCCTAGCAAACCTCTTCGCAACAAAATCGCAGGGTGAGTTTGGGCTTGCTTTCCTGTGGGAGAAAACAGTCGATTGAAGAGAGGGAGGACGCGTGAGGCTCAGGAGTGGAGAACAAGATTGCCTTTTTTCTGATTTTGAACTCTGTTCAGACAGACGTTCGTGTGACAACCAAATATACATTCTGCAAACTTCAGCACAGGGTAGAAAAAGGGCAAAGCAAAATTTGAATTCCTGCAAAATAACAGAGATGGGCACTTTACTCTTTTTTGCCGGTCCGTACACGACCTGGGCTCCCTTCCGATCTTGTCCCTCTGTCCCTGTTCATCAAAATAATCGTCCTCCAAGCCCGTCCGTCCTCGTCCTTTTAAAGTGCTTCAGTCTCACAGATGCAATGACGTGCACATTTTTTTTTAATTCACCAATCACCATGCAGTGCGTGTGTCTGTTGTTTATATTTGACATGTTTTCTTTATTTATTGGCGTGTCTGCTTGTGCGGCGCCTGCGTATGACGTGTGCATTAAGGCCTAGATAGACCAAAACGACGTTGGCCAACAGTGACAGACGCTTACCCCTTGTGGCGTCCGGTCGGCTGTCGGTACGTCACGCTGGAAAAATACATTACAAATACACCATTAAAGTACCTTATGCGCATGCACAAGATGTAATATCCTTCCATACCATCGGTGGCGGTAGTCACTATTTCTCATTGTTAGAAAAATCCAACCGGAAAGCTGTTGGCCGGGGGCGGATTATAAAAACGTAAACAATGCATTCAGCTATATTCTTCACTCATGATAAACTCCCACGCGAAGTAAACCATCACATTCTTGACACGGTATTGTGAAATACTTACATTGTCAACCCTCGCTCTTGTACTTTTAAGAAGATTAAGGCAGCGAAGGTGTGCTCACTGTTTATCCGCATTTGTCACTTCCCGTTGGTGCTCCGATCGCTGATTTGCTAGCTAACAGCCAATCAGAGTGACCAAATGTCATGACTGGCGACGCCGATTCAACATGCGTAAACGCCCCCAGACGCTTACTGACGAGTTACGACACTACGATAGTGGTCAATACACCAATCAGACGGCGCATTCAGACTCCACGATGCTTCACGACCTCTGACGTCGGTTTGGTCTACCTCGGCCTTTAAGTTCTCAACGCCGGCTAAAACTGCAGAGGGGAACTTTGTGACTGACGGTTAGGCGATGCCCAGCTCCGAACAACACTGCTGGGAGGGAACGCACATGAAAAAGAGCACTGTAGGGCTGCCAAGATTAGTCGACTAATCACGACGTCGATGATTAAAATTGTCGTAATTTTGCGCATTATTCTTCTCTCGAAACTGCCGCATCTCGCTCTTGTCCCGCTGGGCCGCTGGCTGGTTTCCTGTCTGCAACACACATCTGCAGTGGTGGTAGTTCGGGTCATATGTGATGTAAACAGAAGCATTGTGGGTAAAGTAGTGTAAGGGGTCATTTGTGTTGGCAACAGAGTCCGAAAGTTATGGCACATTTCGCTGAATATACTCAATAAAATGCATTTTATGTCTTTCATGGCAGCACGACGGGGATCATTTAAAGAAAGCAAGCAAGTTATGGCTTACGCCTGATTTCATATCTGATATAGGCACAGTTGTGTCTAGAAGCTAGCTGCAGTCAGCATACACACGTTCGGTGTGTGCTTGATGTAACGTTGTAACACAATGTGCTATTTGGTACGCTAACACATCATAGCATCTACTATGGATTAAGCAGCAATTAGTCAGTAAACTCGCGTTTATTAACAACCAAAACTGTGTGTTTATGCCCAAGCGCAAGCTAGCTCTCTCTCTCTCTCATTCTCTCTCACTCGCGAACGGAGTGGGTGGCGTTCATGAACTGGGAAATATCAGCACTCAACACAAAAATGACATATGTGCCACTCATCGGCATCACATAACAATAAAACTCCTAATTAAGTTTGTTGCCATATGCTACGCTATAGTGCAAAAAAAAAGTTCTTCCTTTTTTTTGTTACAGGTGCATACCACCTTTTGTGTAGATCAATTTAAGTACTTTTCGATAAATACTAAATTAAGAAAAAATAAAAAAAACAATATAGTACAAGTGTTTATTTTAGTTTTCTTTAGCGCTGAGCATTTGCACAATTTACTCCTCTGATTTCACTACCTTTCGTTAAAAAAAAAAAAAAAAAAAAAGTCTTGGTGCCCAATAGTGAAATATGTACACAAGTATTTCTATTTGTATAGATAATAGATCATCTGCATAGTGTATAATTTTGGTTCCATTTTAAAATACGCTAAAGAATTAAAGCTGAAAATTTTAAGGCCAGAGTATGCGATTTGCCGCAATTTATAATATTATCTGATTAGTCGACTAATTGCGACTACTGTTAGTGATTAGTCGACTAGTAGAATAATCGTTTGTGGCAGCCCTACTGTACAGTGTTGTGAAGGCTGTAGTCATGGCGGCTCCGTGGTATTGTGGAAGAGAAGAGTGGTCTCTCTTTTTAAAAGGACACAACACATCAGCCGGTACTTGACCCGGGTAGGGAACGATTAGAGGGACTGACGAAAACCCACCTCCGTCCTTGCTTGGTCCGCCCTTTTTAAAAGATTTCTTGTCCTCCGTCCACAAAGTGGGTGTCCGTCACTGGGACGGAATGCCCATCTCTGCAAAATACAACGCATGAAATAGATCAACTGAAGAAAACCCTCATTAGCCTCCGATACGCCAAAGCAGCTATGTAAAATATTTCGTAAAAAAGGACAAAATATGTATTTGGTACTACTAAAACTTTCAGTCTCCGACGCTGCTTGTGACTTAACTTGGCCCAAAAAAGAAGAGCGCTCAGTCTCTTAGTTACCTCATATCCAGCTCTTGCAGTGATTCTCATCAGACTTTGTATGCCATTTAACTCATTCACTGCCAGACATTTTCAGACCCTCTTTTACCCTAATGTTTTGAAGGAAAAAAAAGTTCCTGGGATTGAATGGCTGGACTGTGAAAAGACAAATCAGTTTTGTCTTTGGGAGTGAATGTTTATGGGGCAGAACACATATCATATGAAGCGTTTTGTCCAATCAGCTACAGTAGTTGTTTGTCTTGTAGTTACGTGACACACTTGATGAAGCGCATCCAGCGCGGCCCAGTGAGGGGAATCTCCATCAAGCTGCAGGAGGAGGAGAGGGAGAGGAGGGACAACTATGTGCCCGAGGTCCAACTCTGAAGCTTCATTCATTCCACACTGTTGTCAACTTGAATGCTGAGTAGTATGGGTCACAATGTGTGTGTTTCCTCCTCCAGATCTCAGCTCTGGACCAGGAGATAATCGAGGTGGACCCAGAGACCAAAGACATGCTCAAGCTGCTTGTAAGCGCACACACACCTGCTGTCCAGAGCTGAATTGCCTGAAGTGACTTTGGAATGTTCATATGTTGCGTCATCTTCCTTGCAGGACTTTGGTAACATCTCCAAGCTTCAAGTGACTCAGCCCGTTATTGGCATGAACTTCAAAACCCCACGAGGACTGTAGAGCCTTGTTACTCCTTTTGCAAATAAAGACATGTGGTTTACAATCACCTGTGGTTCTTTAATGTTTCATTATACTATATCTTGTTGTGGAAATCTCAACTTCATTATTGTTACGGACATACAGTACACACGTGTATGTGTGTGTATATATATATATATATATATATATATATATATATATATATATATGTATATGTTATATGTTATATATTATATAATGTACACTGTATATGTTTACAGGCTATAAAAGCCCAAATTTGCTCACAATTCTCATTTTCTGTCAGGCATTCACACGGTCATGCCCTGCTGATGGGATGGCTAAAGCTAAGAAGCTTTCCCTTTTTGAACGTGGTCAGATCGAGCTGCATAAGCAAGGCCTCTCGCAGTGTGCCATTGCTGCTAGGGTGCGATGCAGTAAGACAGTCATTCAAAATTTTTTCAACAATCCTGGGCATTACGGAACAAAAAAGTCAAGTGGAAGAACCCAAAAAAATTACACCTGCGCTGAGACGGAGGATCCGATTTGCTGTTCATTAAAACAGGGCGGTTCTTGACCCAGATTAAGGCCCTTACTGGTGCCCAACCATCCAATATGGTCCAGCTGCACCCACATTTAATTTGGAATGTGGTTTACACTCAACTAAGTGTGTGTTGATTGGACACTCTAAATTGCCCCTAAGTGTGTTTGTGAGTTGTGTGTGTGTGTGTTTGTTTGTCTCTGTGTGCCCTGCGATTGGCTGGCAACCAGTTCGGGGTGTCCCCCGCCTACTGCGCGATGACAGCTGGGATAGGCTGCAGCACGACCGCGACCCTTGTGAGGACAAGCAGTATAGATAATGGATGGATGGATGCGTAATAATAATAGATAAATGACAAGTTAATCAAAATTAACCATTGAAAATCAGACATTGCTTTTGGATTGTGGTTCAGCAGGTTTCAAAAAATTAACTCATGAAACAGGCCTGGACAAAAATGAGGGAGGTTAAAGACTGGTGACACACAAATAAGATTGCATTTTCTTTTTAAAATATTCCTCTTCCTAACAGGGCTACTGTTGTATACACAATATGGTGTTGTTGTTGTTGTTGTTTGAAGAGTCGTTGCACAATTTGTCAAATACGCTTTTCTTTGCATTTGAATTGAGCCTTCTCATACCGTACAGCACAGTCGTACAACATTCTTTGACCTACGGTAACATCATAGGATAACATTGCTTGCCAAATGCCAATAGGTGGCGATATGCACCAAGGACATGTAACTCGCCAAAACAAGACGAAGAAGAAGCAGCAGCAGAAAAAGAAGAAAAAAAACTGTACACATCCGGTTCGATGACCAAGTCTCCCGGTGACTGGCAGCTGTGTTCAGTGAGTAATTTCAACATTTTTAAACTCTCTATTTGCCATTTATATACACTTTTACTTATGTACACTATTTAGGAGCATAATTACGGCACTGAGGCCTTCTAGTTTGTTTATTGTTACTCGCTATGTCACTGGAAGCTCACTAGCTATCTCGTCAACTAGCACGCCCACAAGTAGAACTCAGCTGTCAATCAAAAGTCAATCACGCAAAGCGTTTGACTTGAATGTTTTTTTTTTCTATGTTTTCCACACCAAAGCTGTTGTCCATAAATTGAAGAGTGATGGCTTCACATGTGGGGAGAGATTTGTCTCAAAATTATTCACACATGCATCCATGATTTTCACGTTTTTCAGATCCACAAATATATGTGATTTTCACAAATGTATTTCACTTAAATAACTAAATATTTATGTTTTTGAATTAAAAGATTTAGTTGCACAAAAATGTCCTTTCAGATCCACAAATATATTTGTGGTTTTTCAAGTTTTTTTTTTTTGGGTGCATTTATCATGACTTATCGTGTAAATACAGTATTCAATTCTGCGTGTGAAATGTCGAATGTGCGTTTGTGGATCAGCAGTTTTTACATGTGTGGAAAGGCCATCCCTACTCATTCTGCTCTTTGTCCGCTGCTACAGTGGGGTCGAGCTGGCAGCAGCAGAAGGACGCCTTACTTTTACATGAAACATCCAAATCGCCTGTTATCTGGTGTATTTATTTATTTATTCATTCATTCATTTTTCAATTCTGTAGCAAAATTGGATAAAGATTTGTTGTCAGTTTTGTGTCATTTTGGTTTTTGGAACGAATATTGACAAAACAAGTTTTTAAAATGTATTCTTTACTATCGTTTTGTGGAAAAAAAACAACTAATGAACAAATGATGTTGGAGACAGTGACACTACCCTCTAGCGGACTGAAGAGGGATGGCCTTTAAAACACACGTAAATGTTGACAACTGCTTTGTGTGGGATAGATGACACCGGAGTGGATTTTTACTCGCGTACCATCGGACTCCCACAGGGAGAAAAAATCTCAGTCCTAGACCACACTATAAATATAAAAAAAAAATTTAAATTGAAAAATCCTGTCCCATCCCGGTCTGGTGAAAGCGACTTCTATCCCGACCTGCTCCGTTCAGCATGACTCCAACTCCCGTACCGCTCCCTATTTTAGAGGTACATTAAATAAAGTTGTATTTTCCTAATTTATTGAATACTTTTTCGCACCCCCCTCCTCAAAGGCTCTCTATTTTCTTAACTGTTTTTTTCTTCCTGCAGGACTCTTGCACTTTATTAGTTGGTCGCAACAGCACATGATCTGGTTGCACCCTTTTTGGTGTGGTACAGCATGACCATATTTGCTGATGTATAGTCGTCTCAGTTGGCATGCTGTAGTTTTGTATGTAAAGATTGACAGTGGCTCAAGATATATTTGCAAAATATTTTTTCTGTAATAAGGACTTTGTTTTGCAACAAGCAGCGGCTGACGAAACAGGTCAATTACTTTATATAACTTGACAATGAGATAAAAAGGAAACAATAGCAAAAAATATGTTGATAACATAAATTCATGTTTATCATTTTTAACACCTTAGAAAAATTGAACATGAAAACATTTAACTTTTCTTTTTTTTTTTTTTACATACTACTGTTATTTTGATTTATTTCCAGGACTTGACAAAAGTCTTCGGGCATCAAAAGATTTGTTGTTTTTTGTTTGAGGCTTTGGGGACTGGGTAGTATCGTTGACTAATGTTTGACATCCCAAGACTAGAATGAAGGATCGAAGTATGATACAGGCCTATGTCATTGTTTTGATTTTTGTAGTTATTAACATTTTAATGCATTGCTGCACTTATTTCTGTACGAGTGTGAAGTGCTCGACTGTATTTGAACGCACCTCGCGTTGTCAATGTTTAATGTGACGTTCACGTTATGATCCGTTTGAACCAGCGATTACTGCTATAGTTAAATTCGACGGCCGTTAACGTGGCAAAGTACACACCCAGACTCGGATATTCCGAGAGGACCGATTTACCATGACGCGCGTCACACGGGCATATTCCGCGTGGTGCGCACAGTGCAACGGACGGACACAGTTGGAGCGCCTTTGCTGTTTGCGCGATTGAAATGTCAGTCTCCAGTGTGGGAATATCTTGGAAACGGCATGACGTTTGTGTCCAAAAGAAATGGGGTTGTCCGGTGAGCCACAAACGCACATTTGACAATTCACACACAGAGTCATGATAAATGCACACACAACATGAAAAAACATGAAAAAATCATCAATGTATTTGTGGATCTGAAAAACACGTGAATATCGCGGATGCATTTGTGTGAGTAATTTTGAGGCAAATCTCTCCCCATGTTCACCTGCTGGGACATCATGACGTATCTAAATTGATCCTGAAAAAAAAAGTTAGTTCTGTCAAGCGATTAATTTATTTGAAGTAATGCAAAATTTTACATAAATCGTAATCACATTTTTTTCAACTATAATTTTATACGAAGCTTGTAACAGATATTTACTTTAGCAAACTCTTGGAATTAAAAAACAATGTAGAGTATATTTTGATTCAGAGGCTGTTCAAATAGCTTTCTTTGATCCTTAAATGTGATTCTTTGAGTATGTGGGGATTGCGCCTTTTCTGTTGCTGGTCCTTCCGTTTGGAATGACCTTCCATTAAATGTCAAGCAAGCCCCCTCTCTGTCCATTTTTAAAACCCCTTTGAAGACACATTTCTAGCCTTGGGCTTTTGATCCACGTGAGACGGACACTTTTCTTCTGTTTTCCAGTGCCTACTGTATATAGTCATTTGTCTTTTAATTTATTGCGTTCACTTGTTATATCATTGCTATTTTGTTATTGTAATGTGTAGTGCTTTGTGACAGCTGCGGCCATTATGAAATGCGCTATATAATTAAAGTTGGATTGTATAGAATACAACTGTTGAACGATACGTCAAAGACATACAAGTAATATGGTATTTGGCTTTGCAAAGTGCACAAATTGTTTTGGATCTCTCCAATGAGTAACTTTTTAAAGTAAAACTACATAGAAGTCCATCTTTGTCTGTCTTTGCACCAGTGATTCTCCTCTTAAAATTGGCTGCAAGGTGAGCAGAGGTTAGCTGCCACCGCAATTAAATAAAACTGAGTTCTTTTTTTTTTTTTTTTTTTTCAAACGCTTTATGAAATTTAAATTAATCTCCAGAATGAACGCTTTAATTAGAGTCCAAAATCATATTAATGGACAATTTAATCTGCTATTCCCCCAATTAATAATTTAACATTCTAATACAAAGGATTATTTTGGCCATGGGGAAAAAGAACAAACAAAAATGTGTCATCTGTAAACTTGACCTTTTCCACTTTTGATAAAAGTTATGTATTTTGGAAATGTAAAGTAATACTTATCAGTATATAATGTAGTGTTGTAAAATGACAAGTGTAAAGTGGCATTTTTACGAGGGCAGGTAAAGCAATGATATGAAGGGGATCAGATTGCTGCCTATTGGAGTAGTTTTCATTTTTGTGTATGTTTGAAAAATATTAAACTACTCTATCTTAATATTTTCAGTTGGAGGACTTTGAGGCCGTGCTTGAGCTGTTGATTGTAAGGCGCATGAGGAGCTCATTGGATGTCAGGTGTGTGGAGAGAAAGCCACCAGCTGATTGCTCACACAGATCCATGACGTGTGTGGGCACATTTGCAAATGTTAAAAGTGAAACTATACAACCCTATTTTATTCATAATATGACTTGAATCTTAAAAGAGACAATTTAAAACTTTTATGTACAGAAGAGTGTTACTTACTGCTTTTATTTTCTGCCTGAGCAGATGGATGGAGGAGGCTTCGTGCTCAAAGGTGCAGCCGACGGAATTGTGGGACATGCGGAAGGCAAGGGAAGGAAAGGAAAGGAAAGGGAAGGCTACGCTGCATTTGGACCCGAGTGAGTACTGAGCAGTGTCGTGTGCTTGATGAGCTGATGTGTGGTGGTGTGATGTGACATAAGGTGGACGTGAGTGCACTCAACTTCAACTCCTGCTTCATGCACTGCACGACACCATCGTCAGACACTTCTGGGCATGTTTTTGAATGACAATGATGTCGGCCAAGTTAGTTAAAAAATAATGTCATTCAAAAACATGTCCTTCAGTGTGTAATGATGGTGTTGTGCTGTACACTTAGTTTGTGTCCCAGTGCGCTCACGTCCCCCTTTGGTGCCATCGCCTAAGTGTGTGCGCGTCATTTGAAGTAAGTGACATCACACATGAGCTCGTCAAGCAGGCAACACTTAAGCTGCTTCCATCGTCAATGTCTGTGTGTGCAACTTGAGTTAGCTCACATAAACATTGATTGGTGAAATACTTTCAAATTGTCATGTTAGCTTCTCTGTCCAATAAATTGTTCAACTTGAATTGGAGTCTTTGTGTTTTATTGGTAAATCTGCCCTCATTTGAAGCCGTTCATGCGTGTCGGTTGCTGCAGTGGAAAACTATTCCAAAGGCCACTTGAGGTGAGAGTTGCACGTCAGTCACTACTGCTGTGGACACAAGTGTCACATTACTACTCCTGTTTGTCTCCTCATGACTCAAAACTCGAGCAATCTTTAAATTCATCCAGTTTTGGGTCATGTGATATTGAGGGGAATAGTAAAAGGCCTGTGTCGCATGTAGTGACTGTAGTGCAACTTTGACCTCAAGACTCATAAGTGCCTTAAAAAAAAAACTGCTGCTAGGACTGCCCCTAACTCCGCCCAATTTCAAATCCACCAATCATGACATGGCTCGAATTTGCATAGCCAATCAGAATGCAGCAATTTGCATAACTGCAGCCACTTTTGCCAATCTGACCAATCACGGCGCTTTGAATTTGCATAACCACGCCCACTTCACAACACACCAATCACATCACGTCTAATTTGCATAGTCCCGCCCACCCATTGACCAATCATAGCCTTTTATACATATTGCTCCACCCACTTCCAGACCCAACAGCGAATCAGAAGGCCTCATTCCAGCCTTGCCCCACCTACTTTCCACGCAAATTTTTTTTAAAAAAATTAAAAAAAAAATTTAAAAAAAAAATTTTTTTTAATTACAAAAAAATTTTGGGAAAAAAAAATTTGGAAAAATATTTTTGAATTTGTTTTTTGTTTTGTTACTTTGCTTGAAGCAAGTGTTTTGTGATGTGTGTAAGAATGAAGTTGAGAGCTTAAGTGTTATTTGTAATCAAGCTTTATTTCTTTTGCAGAGTAGACAATCACAAACAAACAAGTTACAAGTCGGATGACAATCTGCTGCGTGCTGAAGCGGTCGGCCAGCGAGAAGACAAAGTTGCAAGTCTGATGACGGCCAGCGAGAAGAACCAACGTCTGGTGCAGAAGATGTTTGGGGCTTGAAACCTTCCAGCGAGCAGGACTCAAGTCTTCACAGGTGAGTTATCATGCAAGATGATCTTGTTCCTTGCTGCCTAGAAAGGGGAAGAAAAACAAAGCATTGGGTCAGAAATTTGTCATGAGGATTGTGCAGTGAAAATAATTTCAAGAACATACCGTCCGAGTGTAAATCCCATTTCTTCTCAGGCTGCCTCATGGATGAGCAAGCAACAAGGCAAACGTGTTGCTGCGAGCAGATACTCTTTCTCCACCCTGGACACAAGAACAAAATCACTCAACTTTTGAGACAACTAGAACATGCTAGCTGAAATGAAGTGTTCCTTTTCTTACCAGCAGAGGACTCATCCTCAGGTAGACGCACTTAGCCAATTGTTGCAGCTCGTAGCACTCCGGTGGCGCCATCTGCAGGACAAGGAACATGTGAGAAGACAATTCTATTACTAACCTGAAATGCAGTCATCTGGAACGCCATGGAGACAAGTTGGATGAAATATAAAGACCATCTCCTCATCGCTGCATGGTGAAGTCATCAGTTGGCCAGCGTGTGAACCTAAAGACAAAGGCGAGTTAAAAGTCAACTCAAGCTTATGGCATCAGCAACATTCCACGAATGTATAGTGTTTCACCTTTAATGACAACATGGCGAATCATTTTTGGTTGACTTTCGGATGTTTTGATTCACTGTAGACTGGAACCTTCCACTGCAGCAGCTCGTCGAGCTCCTGAAACTCTGGAGTGGTGCAGGGACTTCTTCCGGATGGACAAACTTGCAAATACCACAAACAACGGACCAGACAAGCTGCTATTTTTAGTAAGTTTATTTGCATGTCTTGGTATTGAAAATGTAGGCAGCTTTGAGGACAGGCAGTTTTTTGTCGCCTGTTGAACCGGTCAGCAAGTTGATCATTGCGCCACCTAGAACAAACAGTCAAGTACTTTGAGTGATCAAGTTTGTCTTTTGCAACAGGTCCCAACCTTGACGAAGAGGAGCGCGACTTCACAAGTTGATCCATGATGATCAGGTTCTTCAGCGCCACCTTGTGGGTCGCTGTCCTGCCCGGTTTCCATTGCACCCATCTGCAACACACCCGCTTAAAATGATCAGCAATCGTTTTCGGAGCCTGATCATTTCAATCAGCTGTGGCGCAGCAGGGAGACAAAACATTCAGGAAACAGGATTGGAGACTTCTGATTAGTGTCCTGACTGCAACTTTGGCAAAACTGCAGAGAAAAAAAATGCTCACTTGATACACCGCCATCTTGTTTCACAGCTCTCAATGAAGCTCTGGCATGACTGCAGAAAAGGAGGGGGAGGAAAAACAAAAAGCAGAAGTTTGGATGGGACACTGCTGGAAAGTCACGTCGGGTCTCCTGACATCCAAAATCCTGGCTGGTGCCTCTTCCTGGAGTGATACTGCAAAAAACATTAAAGTTGACATTGATCTTCGCGTTGCCTTTGAGTGCATGTTCCCACCTGACTCAGCTGTCAAATCCAGGTGCAGAAAGTAAAAGCCCTGCCGCCACAGTTTGGCTGTAGCCGCAGGTGCTTCCACCAAGCGGCAGGTAAACGAGCTCCCCAGAAGCTGGTTGAGTGGAAGCACCTGTGGCGCAAATCAAACTGTGGCTGCAGGACTTTTACTTATTGGACCTGGATTTGACACACCTTTGCTGATTGAGAAGATCGCAGCAGGCCCCCTGGTCAGCGCATGCTGAAATAATTAGTCAAACATTTGTACATGTATGCAAGTGTGTTTTACCAGTGAGGAAAGCAGAGCTGGACGCCTCTTCAACAGCACGGTGGCCTGACAGACGAGGGAACGTAAGCATTAGACTTTAAAATGCTCTCAGCCTGACAAGCTAGTGGCTCAGCAACCTGACATTTGGTAGACATGCAAAAGTCTCATGTCCCAAAAAGACACCAAGTCAGCCATTTTAAGGCTCATTATGTTGAAGACGTCAGCCTGTGGACAGAAATGAGACAATCAACACGCAGGCACGAAAATATACCTGATTTATTCAGTGTAATTGTGAAGTTTTGTCTAGTTACCTTCCGCAAAACGGCACTTTCGTCCAGATGCTGGAAAAGATTTGAGCAAATGCTTTGTTAGTCATCGTCACACAAAGTAGCTGCATTACTGTTGAATAAACATCAAGTTAAACATGAATAAATATTTTAATTATTGCGTTCTTCCGTTTCAGCATGTACGTTGCAAAAGCGCGTTTTGATGCAATTTAAAGTCGTAGGAAGCGTTAATTACCAACGCTAGGGCAAACGCTTTAGCTTGCCACGTTAGCAAGGCGTGAGCATGCCAAAAGTGATTCTTGAAGTTCAAAGTGACCAAAAGCAGTGAGTTTTAAGAGGCTATTAAAGATTAATCACTCACCTTTTCAAAGGTTTCGATGATCTTGTGTAGGAGATGTGTGCGGAGCAGCTTGTGGACGGCCAGAGGCTGACAGCGAGCTGAGACAGAATAATTTGTGTCTTTTTCCCCGACTTAAATAGGTTTCCGGTGATGACGTCACTTCCAGAGAAAAAAATAAATAAAAACCTTTCATTTAACACAGAAAGCTAAGTAGTCGACGCTAGTAAATATGTTGTGTTACATTGAAAATGCAGGCGCGAAATAATAGAAAAATTGTCATATATACTTGCCAGGGCTCGAACCCGGGTTGCCTGCATATGAGGTTGGTGGTGCACTCCGCTTGACCATCACCCAGTTGCAGTCCTTGTGTCTCTCAACACTATATATAAGATATGATGATGCAATGAAAATTTGTGTAAATTAATGCACACATACAAACAACCGAGTTACCTTAGTAGGTCTGACATGGTCGAACGGTTAACGTAGTGACTTGTTTTCTGAGAGACCCGGGTTCGATCCTCACTCTTTGCTCCATTTACAAATTAAATGGAGAACAAGGCAAGAATTGAACCCGGGTCTCCGGAACACCAAGCCACTTCTTATACCACTCGCCCATCTTGACGGAGAAATTTTGAAACAACAGTTGGGAGTTGGCTGCAGTCTTCCAAACACATCTACGGCCACCCGAGCCGCTCGTCCTCAGTTACATGAAAAAAAAAAAAGAAATGTAATTGGGAAGATGGTTGGCAACCCTCATGAAGTGATCACTTCCACCGCTAACATTCCACGTGGACTGTGTGATGACACTCAAACCGAACAAATAACCCCAAACCACCAGTGTGTACTACCATTAACTTCATTATGTCATCCATCGGGAGAGAGTTTGCAAAGTCAACGTGGTTTGAAATTGAAGACGAACATGACAAAGAGGCAGTGTAGTTTGTTACTTTGCTTTATTGGTGATCGTAAATAAAGTGCTTGACTAAAACACACGTGTTTTCCTGTCTGCTTCAGTCACAAACAGTTCGTGTTTTAGTTTCAAGATGCTTTGTCGATAAAGGCAACTCTGCTGGGAGGTTGAGCAGCGTCTCGTCTCGTTAGTTGGGGGGAGTGTGTGGGTCGCTACTAGTCCGACGTCGGGTCTGTAGCCTTCACCTGCAACACACAACGAAACATGGTGAAATCAAATTCAATAATAATAACTATTAATATTATTGGAGAGAAAAATGGGAAGTCTTTCCGACGGCCCCCCCAAAGTATTAATACGTGTCATCGGGAATATACACCACCTCTCATCCAACCCACCCCCACCCCCCAAAACCACCACCTCCAAACCAAATTTACCAGTGTGTGCGTGAAAAACATTAACGAGAATAAACGAACAATAGCCACCAAAATGCATGTGCACATCTCAACCCGTGCCCACATAAATCTCTTGAAATATCAAAACAAATCGCCTCACTATTGTATGGGACATGAAGCGTTTTCTTCTTTGAGTGCGCACCTATGGAGAAGAAAATGGTAATGTCCATAAAATCTCAAATATTGGTGCGATCCTTTTGCTATTGACAAAAAAAAGTATTTTTTTCATTCCCGTTTCGTTTTGAAAAACGAATTCGGACGTTTTTACATTTTAGTATCTGCTTCCAAACCCAATATTCAATGACCAAACGTCTTAAGGTCCCGCCAGACCGAATCTGCTTCTGTTAGCGACGAAAAGGTTTCGTTATCCTTCTGAAAATCATGACAAACCAGGGTTTAAATGCCCACCCAAAATAAAAGCGATCGACGAAAAAAAATTGTCCACATCTTGTTCATCGCTAGCTGTTGCCATGGTTACAAGGCACGCACATAGCAGTCGTTTAGCATTTTGAAGATAGCTTCACATTTAAACGCAGCATGTGCTGTCCTTTCCCGTGTCCTCGTTAATAGTTATCACGGAAGAAGATAATTATACAACACCCTAGACCGATCCCTGTGTGCTGTTTAAAGGTGTATTTACCGTAACATCGGTGATCATTTTGGTTAGCATGTCTTCCTTTTACTGTATGATAGCATTTAGCTAGTGGACGTTCGTTGTTTAATCACTTGTATTACACGCCAGTGTTGCATGGAACAATAGCTTGGAGTGACAAATAAACAACTTGAAGTAAGAACGTTTGCCTCTTATTTGTAGAAGTGGTTGAAAAGTGCCCGGCCCTGCCTTCAGAAAACCTTGAATGTAGTATATCGATGAGAACACGTTAAGGTAATTTGCCTGAATTAAGACGAATACTACTGTTTGACTATTGTATACAGATTTGTGTATTGTACATACATATTTGACGATTAAGATCGGTATCATACTTCGATTACTGGTCAGTAATCCAGTCTTCCTGTTGACGTTTCTAAGGATCCAAATCTCCAATCAAACGCAATTTCCCGCACACTCGCCTTCCTGTCTAAAGTCTAAGTGCACTTCTACATCGCTACAAATGGTACAAACTATCAAAATGTTTACACTCACTAGTTGCATTCGCAAAGAGGAATCACGCGTTCGCCGCATGGGATTGTGGGATGTACTGCTAAGTTTACCACCATGGTCGGAGCACACGATTGTGAACAAAAACAATACAGAATCCAATTTCATGCTTGTATTTTGATGCAAAATGGGTCTCATTTTATTCCTTAAACCAGCTAAAATTGTTTGTTGTTTTCAGATTTGAGTTTCAAAATCGGAAATATAATACACGGGAACGTCCCTAAATTCTAGTATTTGTTTATTTAAATTCCTTTAATGTAATCTTAATACAGTATTTTCTTCTTTGCGTAGTGTTTTAGTTGACTGCATTTCTTCTAGTACACGTTGATGCTTTTATCTCCAATCAGCAGCCATGTCAATTTAATGGGCCCGGGGCGTTCAGAATCACTGGTAGCGCTGGCCGAGCAATGTCAATTATACTGTAGGAGAAGAGGGACTGTAAAAGTTCAACTGCGATCGTCCTTTGTGATGTCAGCATTGTCCGTCCGCTTATTGGTCTGAACAAACCTCTTCCTTTCAGCAGAAGTCATTCTCTTGTTAACTTAGTCTTATTGAGAACAGCAAACATGAAATGAAACAAATAAAAAGCAAGTCAGTTTTGTAAGTCAGTTTTTTGGTTGACTCCCTCTTGAATGTGAGGTTGGAACAACATCCATCCATCCATCCATTATCGATACCGCTTATCCTCACAAGGGTCGCGGGGCGTGCTGGAGCCTATCCCAGCTGTCTTCGGGCAGTAGGCGGGGGACACCCTGAATTGGTGGCCAGCCAATCGCAGGGCACACAAAGACAAACATCCGCACTCACAATCACACCTAGGGGCAATTTAGAGAGTTCAATCAACTTACCATGCATGTTTTTGGAATGTGGGAGGAAACCGGAGTACCCAGAGAAAACCCACGCAGGCACGGGGAGAACATGCAAACTCCGCACAGGGAGGCCGGAGCCCGGGATCGAACCCACGACCTCTGAACTGTGAGGCGGACGTGCTAACCAGTCGAAGGCCCGTTGGAACAACAAAAAACAGGCTCCAGAAGTACGTATTATTCTAATACTACTTGAACATTCAACAAAATGCAACCCCTCTATACTTGACAGGTAACAGGAATCAAAAGACAGACCCGGGGCCAACTAAAGTGTCATGCAAAAAGGTCCAAATTGATTCCATCCGATAATACACGGCACCTGCACACAGAAATATGTCGGCTGTTCAGCGGGGGGTAGCCATCATAATTTGGCTAATTTTTGCAAAGTACCACCATTTTTGTCCAGGCCTGTTTCATGAGTTTATGATTATCATTTTTAAAATAAAGCTGTTCAACCATAATTCAAAAGATATTACTGCTTTTCATTAGTTAGTTTTCATTCAAGTTAGATTTGTTTTTATTATTACTATTATTATTTATGTAACAGAGGATACCAACAATTTTCTCCAGGTTACAATACAGTTCACGATATCGTCTTCAGGCGCAACGCTGTCACCATCTCCTGGTCACTAAGAGAAATGCTTTCGGTGACAACTTCCAGAAATCTAAAACCAATATATGAGCCGTATTTCGATTGTGTCTCGTGATATAGTGCTCCATTTTCGTTTTAGAATTAAAAATTGATCAAACTAAACATTAAATTAAACATTTTCGTACTCGTTACAGACACCAAATTACTTGATTTTCTATCAAGCTGTATTTCAATTTCGATGTTTTGTTATTAGAACGAAAATCAATGCGTGGTTTTTCAATTTTTAATATCTTGTTTCTAATCTCATTTCACTGACTGACAGAAGCATGCCCATCCTTGTCTTGTGTAATTCGGGATAATTTTGTTTTGTTAACAGTTAACATTTAGTACCTCACCCCTTTGCATGAAAATAGTATGTCCTTTGTGGGACATCTTTAGGCGGATTGATGGAATGTAAGGACGGAAGCGCTTCTAAAGGACAGGACGGACGACGATTATTTTTATGAATAAGGACAGAGGGACGAGAACGGAAGGGTAACCAGGTCGCGGACGAAGGACAGACTGGCAAGAAAGGGTAAAGTGCCCAGGTCTGGTAATGCAGGAACCCCATTCGCGTAAAAAGTTAAAAAAAAAAAAAAAAAAAAAAAAGGACAGGCATTTTTCACAGGACAGCGACGATAGAGAGAGCGATAGGGAGAGAGAAATATAGAGGTAGGCAGAGATAGAGAACGAGCATACAATTGTTTTTTTTGCAGAGATTTTTAAGTGATTAAAAAATTACAGATCTCAATTTTTTAAATCTCTTGACAGCTCCCTTAACAGCATTATCAATATTGTCCATAGAGGGAATCAAAAACAACTATATGTATGGATAGCTCTGATCCTCCTGAACAGTTTGAGTGGTTGAAAGTTTAGTTTTTTTTAAATAAAAAAAGAAATGACAGTTATCACAAACTTCGTTATCACATTTCCAAGTTTTCTACAAATTTTGTAGAAATATGGCTAGGGGGCGAAAAAGTGAAGAAATTGCCATTGTCAAAAATAGGGACATTAAAAAAGTATATACTCATATATAACACAACTTATTCAATGCTCTATATCATACGAAATAATCCAATTTGAAATTTTAAAATATACGCATACTTTTGCTATTAGCGTACCACTGCTGTTATTGACCATAGAGGGCATCAAAAGCTCTGATCCCCCTGAAAATTTTGAGTGTTTCAAAGTAAAAAAAAAATATTCAGAAATTGGTTATCACATTTCGAAGTGTTCTACAAATTTTGTAGAAATTCGTTTGGGGTAAAAAAAATAATACACATGCACAAGGGTTAATGCTTAAACACCTTTATTGTGCCCAATCTGAACATACTCCACAACTGTAAGCAGCAAACTTGGCAGACCACAATGAGGTAGACTTTGCAAACTGTAAAAAGCAGCTGGGTGAAAGGAACTAAATAGCGAGAGGAACGACAGTCTTTGGCACACAGCTTATGCAATCACATCCAACCGCAACAGGAAGGCAGACTAGGCTTACAAAGGGTGTGTGTGTTGGGAGTCTACTCAAGGTCTGGGTGGACTATTCCATCAACAAAGTGGAAGTTCCTACATTCAACAGGAGGCAAGCAGCTCCATCACAGCCGCATCCTCCTACCAATGTACTAATGTGATTAAAACCACTGTCACCTCTCCACAAGTGCAAATTAAAAAAGTGCAAACAAAAAAACATTCACTCAAGGTCTGTTTGATTGAAAAAAATGGATGACCAGTTGAAGCAGTATCCAACACTACTGGAACCCACATTTAATATACGGCAACAAATCAAGTTAGGTGGGACTTCCAAACTGTGCCCATGTTGAAATCTGGCAGGGCAAATTAAAAAGCGGTCGAGGGGGAAGGAACAAAAATAAAAAAAAAAAAGTACTGGGATCAGGGGGGGGAAAAAAAATAAAAAAGTGTTTTCTCCAAAACAGCCACCAGGTAGAATTCTGTTCAAATTTTTCATGTCATGACTTAAAACCGTTGTGTGTACAAATTAGTAAAAAACTGCGTAAAAGTCTGAAATGCGACTGGTTAAATGAAGCCCAACATTCAACTCCCAAAGTAAGAAACACCAGTTGGCGTCCGCTGGAAAAAGAACAAAAAAAAAAAAAAACATGCCAACTGGGGGAAGGGGAGGGGGAAAACTAAAAATTTAAAGGCACTGTATGGCGTTTGCCAATGAACGGCAATGAGACTTGCGTGACTGCTCTTCACTATGCAACATGTAAACCAAAAAAAAAAAAAAAAAAAGAAAAAAGAAAAAAAGGGGGGGGGGGGGAGGCATTTTCCTCCACTTCATCTGACTGAAGTGTTTGAGGAAAATTCTGGAAAAGTGAACGGTCCCTTGTCTCTCCCAACAAGGTCACGGTGCATAGTGCCAACTGTGAACAGCAAAAATAGAGCAAGTGCAAAAAGTGAACATTTCCTACAGTGATATCCCCAGTGCCTGGTGGAGTGCCCCGCCCCTCACACCGGCGGCCGTCCGGCCGACTCGTGCTCCGCGGTCATGCCGCAAGGGGGATTCTGGCTCCAGGCCCCTCCTAGCTGGAGTCCTTGTTCTTCTGGTTGCGCATGAGAGGCCGGTGGTTGCTCAGGATGTCCATGGAATGCTGCCAGTGCCAGCACGAGCGGCAGTAGTACTTGAAGCACGCCTGCGTGCATACGCAAGACAAAAAGACATTTTCACTCTGCACATTTAAAGATTGGTTCCAAGAGCACTAAACCAACACTTATTTTGCCAGAATGTTGACCTGGTCTCTGCAGAAGAAAGGCCCGGCTTGGCGGAGGCAAACTTGACACATGGAGTCTTCCAGGTAAGGATCAATCTGGACCTGAAGACCAAGACGGACAAAGCTTGGAATTTGCTTTCCACAAAAGTTTTGCCAAGTGCAGACCGGTTGCGGTACCTTCTTTGTAAACTTGGGGCTTTTGATCTCCACAAAGGCTGCGCACACCGCCTTCAGGTAACTTCGCTGATTGTTAAAAGTCACACGCCCAGAACCTGTGCACAACACCACAAGGTGGATTTCAAATACAATTTATAACCCACTTTGCGTTAAACCGAAAGAGGATGACTCCAAGTTTGATTTTATCGACTACCCCACTGCAGGGCTAAATAAAAGCCAAGCATGCAGCGTGTCGAGTTGTCAACAACACGTAGCAGGAGGCTCCCGAAGCATGCGAGGCACAGATATTAGCTGTTGAGCATTTGGTTTGCAGCATTTTGTGACAATTATAGTTACCGTTTAATCAGACTTTAATATTTGATAAACCATGATTATCATGAAAATGTCCTTTGCTTTGGTCTTTGGCAGTTAACTTAATAAATGATCCTTTGGGGTATCGCCATTAGCTGGAAGGAGGACATTTGAACAGTCTGGGAGTTTGCAGTGTGTCGCACAGAAGCCCCCCAAAAATTTACAAGAGCCATCAGTGTGCGTGTTTCGGGTCAAATGGCTCCACTGATAGTAAATCCGTATTTACATCAGTACTATACACCCATCGGCAAGGAGTGATTTTCTTTTTTGATTCATATGAAAAACAGTACAGGAAGTCCTCAATTTACGAACGAGTTCCGTTCCTACACCGGTGATGCAACGCGACTTTCCGCATATGTCCAATTTCACTTATTGTAATTCAAAGTCTGTGGACTGTTATACACTACCTGTATTTGTTTTGTGGCTGGACAGTCTCAAAAATGTATTAAATACTTTTTGAATTTTTACTACAATACATACCATGGTATTTTTATTTATTTTTTTACTTTTGCACACAATTACACAATTTTTTTAAAATGAACACTAAGCATTTAAAAAAAAAAAAAAAAGCAAACAGCGGCCCCAAAGGCTAAAACTAAATCAAAAAAAAAAAAATCCTAAACTATAACAACCCTGGTCACAATCCATTCTTAGCTGCTATTTAATTGAAATCTGGTTTGCAGATCATTTAATGTTCTCCATGTTGCTGATGTAACTTTAAATCAAACTCACACACTGCTGTATTTTAATCCATATTCAGACCAGCTTTTTTCCTGCTGCTGAAAAGGTAGCAACGCGGCTTTCACGTTGACGGTTATTGACCTGGCCATCGAAAAGCAACTGCGCCTAAACAAACTTGGAATAAATTCGATATAAATCATACAAGTCTCGTAAACCTGTGTTCTCCCCGCCCCGCCTCAACATTTTTGAGTGAAGGTGATCAAACTTGGCAAGTTCACCTCCACAGAATTACAGTGTGAGAAAAAGCATGTGAACCCTTTTGGAATAAATTGTGACAGTCATCAAAATCACCAGACCATACAGTCTGCTTAAACTTAGAGTAATACACAATTGTTTTCATACTTTTATTGAAAACAAGGGCATAAAAAGTGAATTGTTAGCTTTAATAACTGGCCTAAACTCACTTGGCAGCAATAACCTATCCTTTTCCTCTTATTGAAGCTGAGCCCTGCATGATCAGGATGAATTTTGGGCCATTCCCCTTTACAAAAGTGTTGGCAGTTGTACAAGATTCCTGGGATGTCTTGTGAATAGCTCATGCAATCTGGTGATGTCGATTAGACCACACTATGACCCATCTCTGCCGAAAATTCATTCTAAAGTGTTCACATACTTCTTCCTCCCACTGTGTGTACACAATGAGACACAACAGAGCATCAGAAATTCAGTTAGACGGCATCTCTTTGTACGTACAAGAAAGGAAACTGAACCTCTTCACTGTGGTGGGATAGACGAGAGAATCCATTTGAGCAAAGTTGACAAGGATGAAAGTGAGGTCTTACCTATGGGATATTTGTGTTTGTCTGTGTCGATGCCCGCATACATGACTCCTCCAAAGAGATCGTTCATGATGCTCGCCAGTGCTTCTGCATTAAGCATGCCATGCAGTGCACCCACAAACACCGTCTTGCTGGGGTCCAAACGCTGAGCAGGGGAGCGCACGTAGTTGCTGTCCGAAATGACCCAGGGAATAACCTGCACCTGAAGTCACAACACTTGGCAGTCATTTGGATTTCCAAAAGCCACAAAACCTTTACGGGAAGCCACACAACTCCCCGGCTGTTCATTCAATTCACCAGCCACATCATTAGGTACACCCGGACTATTAAATGAAATCCAAGACATTAAAAACATTCAGACAGTCGCAATACATTTGTGGTCCCGCATCAAGTCGACATGCATTTTAATGGTTTGGTAACCTAATTTACTGCCATGACTTAACTGCTTTTAGTATAAGGCAGCCGTCAACTACATTACGAGCATTAAAAGTGGCGATTTTGCATCAGAACTTTGAACAAAACGACCTCCATTTTGGTGGGGAGTCTGGATGGTATTTTCTTTTTTTTTAAGCAACAATTCAGCAAACCACTGGGCAGCAGACATGACTACAGACCAGAACACCTTCCCTCGGCTCATGAACAATAAATTCCACTTAAAGTTCTCATCTACTGCATACCGTTGAGGCCAGACCTGGGCAAAGTAAAATAGGCGGTGCTTTTATTTTGAAAGTTGTGCCTTGTATGTGCACAAGCTTGGACAGCAGTTAACAAGTGAGGTAGTGAGTAAGAGTTAGGACTTGTCTCAAGTAATAAAAATCTGTGCCTGAGGGGACACCGTTATCACAAAGCGGACGCTCATTTTATGTAGTTAAATATAGAATTTTATTTTCAGACAAACACTGCATGATCTGGTGCATATGTGAAGCCCTTTGAGACTTTCCTGTGACTAAGGGCTATATAAATACATTTGACTTGACACTGTCAAATGTCAGCTGTTTGAACAGACACCTGAATTGAGACAGTTTCAGTGTCATTTCATATCTTTGGAATGTATTTTTTTCCCTTAAATTATGGTCATGCTGAGCAATGAACGTGCAAACGTGTATTTTGTGGTCGCATACACTGTCACTCATTGAAGCCGCGGCGACAGAGGTGAACGCACAGCACATCCCGGCAATGTACTACAACCAAGTACACAAACCTAAGCTTTTTGGCCAGGGTCCGCTAAGTGGCATACGTGCATTTTTTTCCCACTGCAACTGTACACCAGTTTCTTTGTGAACACACTGCAGAAACTAACACCTGGCTCCATCAATTTCTTGCATCAACTAGAAAGGCTTTCCATCGCCCCTTTTTCACCAAGCCATGCCCAGTTTATTTGTTTTTCTACACTTTTTCCCCTGATGGATTTTTTTTTGTTCCATCCTTGAAGGGCCATGTATATGCCATTGTGCCATTTCAAGACAGGACCCGACCTACTATGCCTCCGATTGGCTAGTGACTGAATTTGACTTACACCATTGGTGGATTAACTCTTGATTAGCTATCGGACTGAAAAAGTCCGTTGTGAACACACCTTTCATTGAGAAATTCGGTTCTGAAGATTTCCTTGTTGAAGGCCAATGGATCGTGCAGGTAAAGGTGGTGTCCTTAATCTGCTTTAAAGATTAAGTGAACCCAAAGATTCTTTTTTCCAAGAATATGTTCTATGCAGGCCCAATAGTTGGCAAAAAGGCATTATGATTCATATGAAATACTTCTTTTTAGCCATCTCTGGGGGCGACCATTTTGTCATGACATCACAGATGCTCAGGGTTCAGATAAAGGCCAAACATGGCTCATCAGTCTCGATTGGTTGTTAGCTGAGCACTGTGCAACTTTGATGTCATTTTCAGTCGACACAAGTGACAAAATGGCCACCCCTAGAGATGGCCAAAAACAGGTGGATTAACTCTTATTCCACAAACAATATTTATCAGAATGCCTTGTTTCAACTAGTGGGCCAACATAGAACATATTCTTGAAAAAATGTTTTGGTTGACTTCCACTTTTACTTAGCACTGATCAACCACAGTATTTGGCATGCATCTTAGGTTGGCCAATGTTCCAAGTTATAGCAAGTGTGAGCCAACGTGTGTGTGTGTGTGTTTGTCAAGTTTCTACTCACATCCTTGCAACGCATTCTTCGACTGGACATTTTGAAGTAGTACTCCCTGTTATCCTCTGGGTGGAACGGGTCCTGAGAGCAGGCATGGAGCAAAGCCCGCACAGATTTCTCATTCTCAAAAACCAGGTAGACGTAGCCTACAAGGAGAGCAAACCTTTAGTCATTGCGAAAGACCATTTAGAAAACTAGTGTCAAACTCAAGGAACGGGTGCCAGATCTGGCCCGCCACATTTTGTGTGGCCTGCGAAAGCAAATCAAGCATGTCAATTTCCATGGTGTGGTAAAATTTAATTGTCCTAACACAGATATTGGAAGCATCTTGGCATATTACAGTAACTTGAATAGTTGAAAAAAAGTCTTGTCGCTTGGGTACAAGATGACCTTAAGTGCTCCTCAAATATTTTGATTTTTTGAAACAAGAAATGGCTAATTTTAATCCCAACAGCTTTTGATATGCTCTGGTGACAAACAAAACTGCTGAAAAACAAACATGTTCACAGCTTAGTAAAATAAAAAAAACACTGATTCAGTTTTGAAAAGTCTTGCCGCCTTGTCATACGATGCACCCAATCCTAGGTTACAGCCTCACCTGTAATCAATTGTTCATAACAATTCAGTTAGTGGGTGTGTATAAAAGAACCCCAGCACACCACACCTTCACATCAAATGTAACTTGACCTCTGACAACATGCCTAGGATTGACCCCGAGACCAATGCGCTGATGATCAACAGGATGAAAACCAGATCCACTGTTTAGGTGGCTGACACCTTCAATGTGTCTCAGCGTCAAGTACAAAGAATAAAAAGATCTGAAGAGACTGGAGATGTTTTTGACAAGCCTAGGTCACGCAGACCCTTGCAAGACAGCTGCTCGGGAGGATCGCTCGTTGGCTCGAAAAATCAAAGGTCCTCCCCTTTTCCACTGCAGCAGAGCTTCACCAGGCCTGGTCACCTCAAGTCCCCTATGTCACTAAGCAAATTTTTCAATATTAAACAATTTGGGAAGGATTTAGCTTTGATATGAGCCATTTCTAAAACCAATGGATTCATTAAGACAAGTTATAAGCAGTTTCGGGAAAAAGTGACAAGACGGGGGACTGTATTATTCTTTACAGGAAGTCCTAAATTTACAACGTGACATACAACTATGACATTTCGACTTTACAACGCCCGTGCCTCTTACGCCATTTTGCCCCCAGGACCATAGTGACTACATTTACATTCAGTCAATATTCTGATTTCTGAAATATTCTGAACAACATGATTGAGCGGAGAGTTGCTCGAGCATTTGAAGAACTCACTGTACGGCGTCATGACTCAGATGGACGTCATTTCCGCTAGTTACTTTCAACAGTCAATAAAACACTCGATATTCATGTCACTCGCCACAGGAATGAAGCAGCCGGTTTCCTCCTCCTTGCGGTTGAGCGTGCGCAGTGTGTCTCCATCGTATCAGTTTGCGCGCCGGCAATATTTGCCTTTCGCATTCCTCTCCATCCACCTCTCTGCAGTAATGTTAAATACAGCATCTTCTGCTTTTTTTTTAATACAAAGTATTTTGATATCAATTTCGACTTTAACGAGGAAATCCGATATGCACGGGAATTTGTGTTTCATCGCCAGTGTAGGAACAGAACTTGTTCGTAAATTGAGGACTTCCTATATTCTTGACTTCTGATTGCAAAACTAGTTATTTTTGTTGTTTAGTGTGTCCTGTATATTCCTAGTCATAACAGAAAACTAACTATAATTTAGCCCACAACAAAAATGAGTTTGACACCCTTGATTTAGATTTTCGAAGTGAGACATCACAAGGACAACAGATTCAAGATAATTGTGCAACAATTTACTTTTGTGGAAAAATGCAGTTCATGTGACATTAACAGTTACAGGTTTGTTGTGCCATGTGGGACAGAGGACATTTGACACCATAAACTGTGTTCAACCAACTATAAATGAGATCAGCTAGAACCCCAGTGCAGTGTAGAACAGAGATGGGAAGTAATGAAGTACAAATACTTTTACTGTACTTGAGTAGCTTTTTTTCCAAAACTTTACTGAGTATTTAAATACCCCCCTCCCCATGTTACATTTTAGCACCAGTATCTGTACGTTGTCAAAATAGGGTAATTCAGTTTTTAATGCGTGACTGATTAAATTTGATCAAATCTATAAGAAAAGCTGCCCTGGCCATTTCTGGCTCCTCCAATCACATGAAGCATTGCACCCAGTCACCTACTTCCTAGCTTGTCATTTTCATAGCTTGACATAGAGCCATGATATGCAATTGGACAGTCCACATTTTTCGGCAGGATGACGTCACTCCTGGCGCGACCCGACAACACGTGGTTTCCAAATTATAGAAAGTTCCTCCTCATGCAGTCTCCGTGGACCGCTTAAACTGTGGTGAATTTAACTCATTTCCTAATTAATAAGACTGCCATTGTGCCTAAGATAATCTATAATTATATGCCTACAGTAAACTGGAAAGTGTTAAATGGCATGATCCTTTACAGTATATTGTATATTACATGAATCATCTCCCAATTCAGGGACAAGACACTATACAGGAACTTACGCTCAGTGCTCTCGCTACAGAAATTGTCTAAATAGAATTTGTATTTAGTATGGCTATAGAGCAGAGCTCACAGCATTTAAGTTGGACTATTCTAATTGAGTAATGATTTGAATGAGTACTTTTTCACAATTATACTTCTACTCAAGTACAGAATGTTAGTACTTTCCCTATCTCTGATAAAAACCCAAATTAACTTGTCAGGAGCGTGCCACCCTAAAACCAATGAGAAAAAAAAATGGCCTACCCACTTGTCATTACCTTTGGCCACATTACCTTTGGGAGGACAGCGAGGGTGCTTTCCATCCTTACCAGGCCACTCCACAGTCAGAGGGCCATAGCCACTGAATGTGTTGATGAGTCCAGCTGAAACAAGGGCAGATAATGAAGGACACGCTTGTGGCAAATTCCTGAGAATTAAGATCAGCAATAAAAGTTTCAGACTGTGGTGGCAATTCCTAATGTTATCAAAACCTCATGGTCACTAACCACGTACAGAGTGTTGTGTTTATGAACTCTGAAATCTCACCACTCAAATTAACACATGACCCATTTTCCACAAACCCCTAATGACAACACCTAACAAGAAAATACAAAGTTCCTAGGTCGTTAGAATATACAAATTTAGAATGCTTAAAAAAATAAATAAAAAAAGTTACCCTAATCAATTTTTGTTCCCATTCCGGGTGCATACCACATTTTGAATGTGGCTATCAATTAAAGAAGCAAAACAAAACGTTTTGGATCAAGTTTAATAAAAAATAAAAAACAATTTAGTTAGGTTTTATCTAGTACAGTGCTTTTTGTAAAATTTACTCATATTTCACTCTCTTCATTACAAAAAGGGTTGGTATCCAAGAAAAGTGAAATGTGTTTACAAGCATTTCTAGGTAGTATTAGTGCAACTCAGCATGGTGTACAGTTATGTGATTCGTAAGTTAGCCAGCTAATGCGCGTTAAATAAACTGATCAGCAGTACGGTCAATAAAGCCCATCTCAGCAGTGTATGAAACCGCTGTCATTAGCCTCTCTCACTCACATGGCAAAACAATGAAAGTAGTTTGCCCCAGAGAGAACATCTCAGCTTTAGGAAGCTGCTGATGCCCGCTGGCGTGGACGATTTTATTTTTGGGATCGTGATTAAAGTACTGTAAGCCATTTTAAACTTTAAAGTAAAGCATTGTAGCGTTTCAGGAGTTAAAACAGCGGCAGGCAGCCACCAGCGTTCTTCCTGTACTTAACAGTTCAATAGATTGAGTTTGTGAGGCTTTGTTGGGCAGCCATTGTTTGATGCACATCAGGGGGTCACTGACCTTTTTGAAACTGAGAGCGACTTCTTGGCTACCACTTTGATACACACTTTTGAAATGCACTCAAATTACCTTTACATTATGATTAATGAATAATGATTAATTAATGAAATACATTTATGGGAAGACACTGATCATGTTCACGATTTATCACAATTAGGAAATAGATCAATATGCAACACTTTCTAAATATATCTGCCAGTTTACATTTTCAAGTGATCACTTATTCAACATTCGTAGAAAATCACAATGTTCCATTACTGGTGAGCTATTTTTTAGAACAGGCCCGTGGGCTACTCATAATGTCTTTGAAAGCTACTTTGTGACTGCGCGCACCACATTGTTGACCCCTGATGACGATGCACTGTTGTATAAGTGCACCCTATTCACTCTTTTGATCAAATTGGGCCGTGACGAATCAGAAATTTAGCCATGTTGGAAGCGCGGTTAAAATAACGATGGCGACCTGACAATTACAGTTCTGCTTTGCTAGAAATGACGACGGACACAAGGTGCCCTGGCCGCTGGAGAACGACAGACGGCAAAATTCACTGATGTGCCCACTTCTTATCCAGACTTGACAATTTAGTGGAAGCTGCTTTGCTCCCGTAAACTAGTAACGGGACGTACTGTGATGAAAGAGGCTTAAGCTTGTTGCGTACTAGTTTACTTAAAAAGCACCAAATTATGAGCTGCCCTTTGTAAATGGGCACTCGAATCATTTGCAAAATGAATACGGTACCCTGTGTAGGCTACAAATAGTGTGCATTCCAATTAGCAATGGAATGATTTATTACATTAGCTAATGTGTAAAAAGCTCCCATCGCCATGCTGTGCCAGCTCTACAGTCATTACATAAAAGTGTATTTGTCCTTTTAGTTTAAAGCGACCCCAAATTTCAGGTATCTTTTTTGCCTTTGTGTATTCCTCCATGGCAGTCCCGATTGACGGAGTGTGCCCGTCCACCTGGGCCGTAAACACGAAGTGGCCAAACACGGTTCTGGGCATTGCAAATATGATTTCAAAATGATTCATTTTGAGGCAGAAATGTGTGTCTACCAAACCAAGTGACTTTCATCTAAAAACAATTTCACTACAGTCCATGAACGCAAACATTTACCTTCTGTGATGTCCCAGGGCACACCACCAAGAAAGACCTTGCAGGAGTAGAGAGGATCCTTGTTGTTTCTGGGAGGCAGCTGACCACTCCAGGTAAAGGTTGCTTCATTCACAGCTTGGAGCAAAGACAGAGGTTCTTGCAATTTATAGTTTCCAAAACCTGTTTTTCACGCACTTACCTGCAGCCTGTCTATGCAGGCGTGCTTCTCTCTCGATGCTAAATGCTTCATCCGATTGGTCCAGCATGTCCACACCAGGCCATGGAGAGCCAGTGCGCCAGCGGCGAGAAAGAGCAGCGGAGGCCGGGCTGGCGCTGGATGGCGGGGTGAGAGGAGAGCTGGTGTCCTGGGGGTCCAGACGGGAGCCCAGCCGCAGCAGATCCTTTTGAATGTTTGATGCATAAGGCAGGGGAGGCGAAATCCGCAGAGAGGACTGAAGGAAAAGGGATCATAGAAGCACCATTCTTTCAAATGTAAACAATTACATCTTGCTGCATTTTATTTTAACCTGTGTGAAGCCACTAAATGGATTGACGGCATTGCTATAGGACTGAGCTCTTTTGGGCTTCATGGAAGAGCTGCCTAGACCAACTGCAGTAATATTGAGCCAAGTTTGAAAAAGGCTCAGGTCTAAAATGGCTTCTCATGTGAGAGGTCTGCAACAAAGTCACACAAAAAGAAAATCAGACTGGCTGTGCTTGTCCAGCTTTTGTCACTTCCTGACCAAGGTCAACAGTTGAGTCCTTATGTCCTATATATAAGATTATCCTGTAGTCTGAAGTGTTGAGTGAATGTGCCAATTGTCAGCCTCAATTTCAGAGACTATTAAACATGGTCAATATACACTGCCTCCGCCACCACCAAAAAAAAAAAAGCGGGGGGAAACTTACTAAAATCATGAGGCACCCCGACAAAAACAACAAGAAAACATAAACAACCATGTTCTACCTGAAGTTAGTTTTGGTATTGTGGCACAGTGGCTCCCACCTTTTGTCATGTACCCCTGAACCTTTGTTGATTCTCCAAAAGCAGATTTTAACTGATTGGTAAACGGAAAATATTTTATCTCCTAAATTTGAACAATTAATTCAACCCTAACTTAAATGTTGCCTTGAACATAAAACAGAATTAACCTGCCTAAAAATGCTGCTCCTTTGAATAAGTCCCCTTTAAACAGGCATTTAAACTATCAGAAACAAAACGCTTAAGAGTAATATTCAGACCCACTCCAGCAGTTTTACTTTCTCAGATCCCGGAGCAGCTTTGCCACAGGTTTTTGTCTCCCTGGGGAACGAGTTGTCGCGCTCAAATACCATTTTTGATGTGCTTATGAAATGATTGAGAATATTCACTTATCTTAGAAATAAATTCTTAAATGTTTGCACGTAACCCCTGCAATGTGCACGCGTGCCCCTGGTTGGTAAACACTAGTAGTGGGCTTCCCCAGACGGCAAGAAGTATTTCCAGAGCAAGTGTCGTCAACATCGCCATCTTACAACGCTACCACTTGCGGTCCCCTTCGGAAACATGGGTGCAACATACAGTATCTGGTAGTCAAAGGTCTTTGTTAGATCGTGATAAATGGTCTTCCACTTGTATAGAGATTTTCCACCTATTAAGGCATTCAAAGCACTTCACACTGATTCCACATTCCACCACTGATGATGCAGTATCAGGAGTAATTGGGGGCCCAATATCTTGCTCAAGGACACTTCCGACATGGTCACAAAGGCCAGGGATCAAACCCACAACCTCTGGGTTGGAAAACAACCTCTCCATCTCTGATCCATGCCGCACCATCATGCAATTCTTTTGCTTGTTTTGAGATTATGGTGGAACAACCTTTGTATTCTGTGTAAAGACTATCTCACTGAGGGTTGCAAGTAGGGATGTAACGATTTTCCGAAAATCATTATAAACGGATTAAAATATCGATGTAAAAAATATGAGAATCGAGACGCAAGGCCATGTTAACTATAGTCACTCTCTCATGTCATGCCTGTTTGCAACGCACATGCGCAGTAGTGGTAATTTGGGTCATCCGTGATGTAAACAGACGCTTTGTGGGTAATTGTGTTAAGGCTACCCAAGTGAGCGTTAACAGTCCAAAAGTCCAGGCGCACAAAATTACTTAAAAGGGAAGTCTGGGGACGGAAGACGGAATGCAAGACCGGAAGACTTGAGTGAACCATTACATGCCTAGTTGCAAGTGGGTGCGCACCTAGCGAATGTTTGTCATGTTTTTTTTCAAGGTCGCAATCGATAACAAGGACAACTTGCAAACATTCTGTGCTCTTCATGTGAGGTCTCTAACCGATCATCTTTTAAGATTCATTCGAATAAAGAAAACCCATGAGTGCAGCGGCCCTAACTTGTTAACTGGACACTGTAAATGTAGCGCCACATACCAGCACGTCACAGAGGTGGTCAGAACCAGAGCTGAAGCCACTCGTCTCAGAGTCTTCAGGGCTGCTAGAGCGTGAGTCCAAAAAGCAGCTGGAGTCCAAACGGTTAGCCATGCGAGCCATGCCAGGGAACTTCTCCAGGAAGTCAGCGGTCATGCTCATGGACTCTGAGGGTAGGTAGGCTGGTGGCTTTCCAAGGATGCTGCTAAAGGGACTGTTCAGGAGGCCCAGCACTGGAGACGTACACAGAGACAAGCAGAACCATTTTGAGCAGACAGAGGGATGTCTGAAATTGGCATCTGTGCAGTTTGGGGACTGGACGCATGATTTTACAAGGCATGTTTAGAAACGAGCCGCTGACTGAACGCAATCGGATTTCTAACAGATTCTTGCAAAAAACAATGTTATTGTCATCGCCTGTTGAAGCAAGTGTTGCAGGCTGCCATCATTGAGAATCAGAGCATGGATCATTAATTCCTCCATCAAGAAAATTATATACCAAGGGTGGCCAATTCATTCTGCAAAGCGGCCACCACATGAGAAACCGGAAAGCTTGCTGAGGGTCAAATTTGTCTTATTTTTCATGTACTTAAAGTGGAAGTCAACCCAAACATATTTTTTTCAGGAATAGGTTCCCAGCACGCCCACCAGTTGAAACACGGCATTCTGATTCATTTTGTGCGTGTAGAATATAAATTAAGCAGCAAAATGCACTCGTTTTTAGCCATCTCTGGGGGCGGCCATTTTGTCTTCTGTCGACTGAAAATGACATCACAACTGCTCACAACGACCAATCACGGCTCACCTGTTTCCTGAAACTGAGCCATGATTGGTCGTTGTGAGCAGTTGTGATGTCATTTTCAGTCGACAGAAGACAAAATGGCCGTTCCAAGAGATGGCTAAAAATGAGTGCATTAACACTTATTCCACAAACGCAAGATTTATCAGAATGCCCCGTTTCAACTAGTGGTCTTGCATAGAACATATTCTTGAAAAAAATATGTTTGTGTTGACTTTCACTTTAAGAAAAAAAAATAATCATAGTCTTGATTAAAACAAAAAGAATCTACTTGTGCAACTTTGCATTATGATTACGATACATTAAAACACATTTTAAAGAAAGTCCTTACACTTTTGAAACTTATAACTTTCATTTTGTGCACCAACCAACAACTCATATTAGCCGATCTAGTCAGAACTCCCAAATATTGATAAGCCGGAAGTATAATAGAATGATTTATAATGATACAGCAGTGACAACGTAGTTATGTCACACTCATGCAAAAAAAAAAGACAGCATGGTGATTGGTGAAATAAAAAGGTATACTTTTTTTTTTTTAACTGGAGCTTGCACTGTTAGCTCCATGATGTTCTGAGGGGAGGGGAACATATTCAGCAGCAGGCCGCATTCAAAGCTCTGTCCCTTTTTGTTGTCGGCCCAGTTTTAACCTTGATACATAGTTATGTCGGAACATGCGGCGATGCCATTTCAGCACTTCAAGCGGGTGGGAACAAACGAGTCAATTGTAGTGGCAAGTCATTGGGACACATTCACTGTTCCGTCCACTGATTTATGAAACTCTGCTGTAAACCAACTGAAATTGCGCATCGTCTAAAGGTAAACCAAGTGCAAGTTGTAAAGACCACGGCTATCCTATTAAGTTTTGTGTACATGTGGCTTCACTGGATTGTGGACAGAGAAAGCAAAGCAAAAGTGCCAAATCATCCTGTGATGCTACAGTTTGTGGAGACACTCTGCTTTTCCCATCACAGTTCAGCAAACGTTAAGCACGACACCAAATCTACTCCTGCATGTATTTAAGTGTCTTTTTTTTTTTTTTTTCCCCCCCTCTTGGAGTACACTGTAGCTGGGAAACAAAGCTTGAACAGCACTTACTTGAGGGTGAGCTGGTCTGAACCTGGGAGGGAGAGGAGAGTGACTCAGTCTCATGGCTGCTCCAAGGTCTGTCCCAGCCAGACAAACGGAGAGACTGGAGGCCCAGGCCCAAGTCTGCCACACTCGGCGGGACCCGGGATGGCTGCATCTCGGGCATGCCATCGCAGTTGGCGAAGAGCATCCTCCTGCTGCCCACCGCAGCCAGGTCGGACTCTTCACAAGTCAAGATTGGGGTAGGAGGAAGAGAAGGGAGAGTGTTAGACAGCCTCGAGAATCCCCTTGCAGCCAGAGCAGACAGCACCGTCCATTTTCAGCCCTACCCTGGATGACGAGGGAGCTAACCTGCTGCCTCTGCGCCCCGTGCGTGTGCCATGCATCTCCATCTGCATGGCTGACCCACCTAGCAGCATGTGACATGGCTGCTGATGCACTCACACTCCCATAATAATGACATCAGCTTCCCACAACCCATAAAGAAAAATAAAAAAGAAAATAAAAGCCTGCTGGAGCTACAGGCTAGTTTGTCCCCTCTGCTGTGTTGGTATAAGGTATCAGGCGGCAGAGGACCACCGACGTTGCTGCGGCTACCGCTTACTCTCTAGCCTGTTTCCTAAGCCAGCTGATCAAGGCAGCGAGGGAGGGGGAGGCAGCTCAAGCACGCAGGCATTATGACTCAGCGAGCTTAAAAGTATTCAGACTTGAAGGCTGCTCAAAAGCAGAAAAGTTCCCAGTCAGGCGACTGTTTCTACATTCTCTCGTTTTGTCTTTTCACAGTGAAAAAGGAACAATAGTGGGCAACAGAGCCTCGCTGCAAGGAAGCAGCTGACTTATCAGATGTTTAAAAAAAAAGAAAAAAAGAGCAATGTGAAACAGCTCCTCCCTTTTCTCTCCCTGGAGAGAATCCAAACACCAGCTACAGCCCTGATTCAGCAAGTGCCAAGCTAGGCTTTGGCTGTGGAGTCACTATACATGTTTATTGGTGTTTAAATACTTTGAGGATGCTCAAATTGCAATGCAAAGTTTTGAACTAGTCTCAAAAGCAAATTGTGTATCAAAATGATACACTTCAGGAAGAGCCACAAATTGTGCTGAGCTAAAAACTTGGCAAATCTTACATTGGGCACCCCGAAAAAAAGCACTGCAATGCTGTGAACCAGTGATGCAGCATGAATCAGCGATTCACTCATGTTTAGTAATGCCACAATGACCAGAAGCTTAAATGTCAGCCAAGATGTGACATGCTTCAGTTTATTTGGAAAAAGTTATGACTGGGCAGTTGTGCTAAATACAGACACGAACCTGTACCTTTCATCGGAAATCAATTCTAATAAATGCTACCAATACAAATCTATGCAAATTTCCAGTGTTTCCCGACCTTTGCATCAAAGTACTTATTTCACAAAATCTCTCAGAACACCAAAATGTCAAAAAGTGGGAGCACTGAAGTGACGACATCTTGCATTACTCATAAGGCATATGGAAGTAAGTCCTTTAATGTTTTTCTTTAAGAAAAGAACCTGTTTAATATATCAAATGCAACTGTATTTTTCTTCCCCCCCACAGTTTTGACTTTTTGACTGTTGTATGAATGGCAACAGGCGGATACCAGAGGTGCAACGATTTAGACTAATGGCTTATCAAATCTATCTGATTAAGCGATTCATTTAACACCTTGTTAAATTTAAAATGATCCAAATCCTAGCAATTATAGCCTTTAAAACAGTAAATATTCCGATTTTTGTTAGTCTTCAATAGGGCTGCCACAAACGATTATTTTGGTAGTCGACTAATCACCAACAGTAGTCGCGATTAGGCGACTAATCGGATCATATGTAATTGCGGCGTGTCGGACCAGCAAGCAGCTGCTCTTATACAACCATAATTAGTTTAGAGCTTAATCCTTTATGCATGTACAAATTAATGATATGATACAACATTCAACTGTGATAAAACTTTACAGCTTGTACCAACAGTTCTGAGATGTTCATAAATGATGGTGCATCTTAAATTGAAGTCAATATTGTGGCTTTAAAAGTTTAGGCTGCAATTGTTTAGTGAATTTTAAAATGAAACCAAAACTAGACATAATGCAGAGTTGCACTAATTCCATGAAAGTATCTATAAATACAAAAAGGAATACTTGTAAACAAATTTGACTCTTATTTGGCACCAAGCATTTTTTAATTTATTTTTTTATTTAGAAGGTCGTGAAATCAGGAGTAAATTAGGAAAAAGCACTGTGCTAAAGCAAACTAAAATAAACACTTGTATTTGTTTTAAATTTTGTTTTCATTTAAGCTTTATCCCAAACGTTATGTCCTTCTTCACTAATAAATATGGGTAATTTAATAGTAAACTGGTCTGCACAATCAATGCAACAGGGGGAAAAAAAACCTTTAACTATTAGGAGGAACATATTTTTAAAAAAATGTGTTAGTACTATAACAGTATATTGCAACAAACCTATGTGTTTTATTGTTATGTGATGCCAATGAGGGCTGGTGGCAAATATGTCATGTTTTGTTACTTTGAGTACTGGAATTTCCCAGTTCCCCTCCTTAATCCATATTAGACGCTACAATATGTTAGCGTAACAAAAAGGACATCATGTCCGTGTGTGTGCGTGTGCGTGCGCAAACTACAGCTAGCTTTCAGACACGACTGAACGTGTCAAATGTAAAGGCATCAACCACAATAGGGCTGTTCGATTTTGCCTAATAAGAAAATCCCGATTATTTTCTCTCAATCACTATTACGATTTCTTTGTAAAATAAAAAATGAAAAAGTATTTTGAATGTCTTTTATTTAAACTTAATTGTTCTCTTTGAAATCAAAATGGGGTGCCCCAGATGACAACGCCTCATTGAGGGGTGGCCGGACAGGGTTTCATGGAATAAATATTTACTCAAATTATTGTTCAAAAGGTCAAATTATGAAACTATGCACTAATCTTTTAAATGACTGCAGATTTGGATTCCTTGATAAATTCACTTCCCAACAATAACAGTTTTGTGAAAATTGACAGAGTAGATCCTGAGATCCTGATCCCGAACGGAGAGAGTTAACCCCTCCCCCAAAAATTCAACTAACCCGATTGAAACTACGACGCACAGAGGGCATGACACAATTCACACCATCCCGATAATTGCTTCCATCAATAAAACATTCATATCATTCACTGCGCGAATGAAGACGACCGTTTCCTCCTCACTTTAAAAGTGTGGTGTTGTACTTAGTCTAGCTTTCGCCATGTTTCCTTTATCACTAAACACGCATTTCTGGTGGGTTACATGCATACAAGCACTTCCTGTACTACAAAGACCAAGATTCCTTGCAGTTCAAGCATGCGCAGTGTCCGATGCAATCAGCATATTCCGAATGCCATTTACATTCACGCATATTCGGGTTGGAAAGGGAGTAATCGGGACATATGCAGAATTTTAAAAACATATTCGGGTTACTGCGCGCATTTACATGGCTTTTAAAAACCTGAATACTGCCAATATTTGAGTTTTCAAAGGTTTATTGGCTGCATACAAACAGTGTGTATTTATGGAATGACAAAAAGGTTGGAACCACTGCCATAGAACAGCTACTAAAATGCCTAAACCTTTCAATAAATTGTGTACAGGAGGCTTCATTCGTCATTTTGATGAATAAAGCATCTATTTCTTCTGTTAGAAATCATTCATATATTGTCTTAAAAGTCTAAGTCACAGAATATTCTACTATCCTGGTGTGGTGATGACTATGGTTGAATAAATCCACTGTGGCCTCATCGACATCTGTGAACAAGCTGATGGAGTACACTGACTTAATAGAATCCCAAAGAAAGCAATTCACCTTTGATGAACCTCCGAAGAATGCAAAACAATAAAAAAATAACAGTTTATTATAAAGAATATATTGTTTTAGTCGGTCATTTGAAAATGGCTGAATTTGTACATTTTTGAAAAAGAGAAAAACATTCGAAGCTACTAACCAGTTACTCAGTACGAGTACTTATACTTCAGTCCCATTATTCCAAAGTTACAGTACGCTTACTTGAGTACAAGCCTTTGCTACTCTATCCACCTCTGCTCTAGAGAGAGAGAGACAAATGATAATTCGATTCTTTATGAAATGGACAGAGACTGACAAAATCGTCGAATCCCTAAATGTGTCGGCATGTACTTTACATTGGCTGAGACTGTAAATACAATTTCAGCACAGTTGGTAAAAGTTACAAATTATGTATTTATCGAATAGTAAAAATCCACCTGAGTGGGACCAGTTCACAAAGGTAAAAGGTTTATTAGGAAAGAGTTTCGACGTTCAGAGTCAAAACTCGAGCAGACTTGACAATCAAATGGCCGCACTATGTGAGCCGTTGTGATAAGCGGAGACGTTACCACACAGCAAGTCAGCCTTGCCCTTGGTGTTGTTGGGAGTGGTGCACACTCCGGTCAGATCCAGAGCGTTGCCCAGCATGGTGTTCATCCTGCGGAAGATGTCCGCGTTACTACACGTCGACAAGGCCGGAGAGTCCGAGTCGGGGCTGACAGGCCTGCGGGGGTCGTTTCTCTGTGCCGAACACAAACCAGACCGTTCTTTCAATTCCAATTTCAAGACGAGCACACGCTAGGCGGTCAAAAACGCCGCCTTCGAATATTAATCAAACACTCAATGACACTTTCTGCCAGACGGGATAGAAGACAAAGGTTTTTGGTGACACCAAATAACCCATAATAACGTTATGAGAACATTGGCGAGAAACGTCGAATTAGCATTTCTCATGTAGTTCGAACACTCACCAAGGAAAAGGCCATTATGTAGACTGAGCTACTCCAAAAGAATCGCTAAGAACGAGGGTGCGCAATAAAATGGCATGTTTTATGAAGAGGGCAACCTGCTAATTAGTGTAAATATGGTGAACGTGTGCAGCTAATGGCTGAGCTTAGAGCCTCCAGGGCCTCCGTCTGGTCACGTGGTCGCCTTCAAAAGCGCCACCGCGCTAATCAAATCCCTATACGCATCAAAACCTGAAAAAAGGCCATACATACAGTATATTTTTTCTTTTAATAATAAAAAAGCCATTTCCCTTTCATGGGTTTCTGGGATCAATCAATGCCGCTTGCAAAAAAAAAAATGACTGTCATTTTTAAGTGTCACAATTTCATCCATAGCTACATATAAAAATGTAAATATGGTTAACTATTGTTAGAAAACAATATATGTGTTCTGGTTTGGGTCCTGAACACATTAATGGGATAATTCACTTATGTACTCCGTTTGCAGCAGTAAAAGGTTCATATTTTGTCTATTATTAATTTGATAACTAAATCTTTTTTCATTCAATATCTAAAAAAATATTTTAAAAATGATATAGCTGGCCGCCATGTTTATTGAACACGTATGAACGTTGGACTAAGCTGCACAATTATACACGTACAGCTAAGCCAAACGGAATGTATCTTTAGCATAACTCTGAAAGAATGAAGCCTTATCGTTTCCAGCCCACACAATGACATAAGTCTGCAGAGTGAGATTTCACTTTTGATTAGGAAGATGCAGCGCCGGATGGTCTTTTGATGGCACAAAATACATACATCCATCCATTATCGATACCGCTTATCCTCACAAGGGTCACGGGCGTGCTGGAGCCTATCCCAGCTGTCATCGGGCAGTAGGAGGGGTACACCCTGAACTGGTTGCCAGCCAATCGCAGGGCACACAGAGACAAACAAACAATCACACCAAGGGGCAATTTAGAGCACCCAATCAACCTACCATGCATGTTTTTGGAATGTGGGTGGAAACCGCAGTACCGGGAGAAAACCCACACAGGCACGGGGGAGAACATGTAAACTCCACACAGGAAGGCCGGAACCAGGCTCGAACCCACGACCTCTGAACTTTGAGGCGGACGTGCTAACCAGTCGACCACCGTGCCCCCCCCCACAAAATACACACGGTGCTCATTCGCAAACTACACACGCATGGACAATCCTCAAATGAATTTGTGCTGCCTTGCGTGCATGATAAAAAGAATACTGCATGCTTTTGTCCGGTGTCTCAGCAGCTGTACCTATAAGTGCTGGTGGACTCCGTTCGCCTTTTGTAAATAACGTGCCACAAGTGCCTGCCGGGATCACAAAGTTTTCGAGAGGAAGCGCAGATCCTCCCTCGGGCAGATCAGCTCCCACCTCTGGCTCGTTAAAAATATTCTGCATGGCATTGGTTTTTAATATTACCTGTGTGGCGGGTCCCATCTCAAACTGCAAAATGTTTTCATATTTCAATCCTCATCTCTGAAATGTTCATTGCACACGCGTACCTGCCTGCTTGTCCTTGTGCTCACCGTGGGCTCAATAAAACTTGCGTAAGTACCATTTTGTGGAAATTGTGGAATAACATGCCATTGTGCACCTTGTTTATTGTTTCTGGTCGACCCCTTGGAAATGTTTGCAATACATTATGTCATTGTTTGTCCTGATTTTCGAATGTCTCTCTATAGACCCATTTTCAGTTTGTAAACCTAGATGGAAAGGGTGTGTGCACATTGTTGGCGCAAAAAGACTGGAGGGGTACGTTAATATTTTTGGGGGGGACATTATAAGCGATGTACATTCAGTGATTTGGACTGTATAAATTGTGTCCAGTTCCTCCACTGATGTCACATGTACAGGGTAAACAAAACCATATGGCAGAGCAGAAAGAAGCATTACAAGACTACTCTGTTATTTAGTGATTCCTCCAAAACAAATTGATTTCCCTGATCAAAAAATACACAGGGTTTTTGATTGAAAAATGGTCCATCGTGGCCGGAGAGTCCGATGCTTGAATGAAAATTTTGTCTCCTCAATTTCATCATTTAATTCTCAGGCATTGTCTTCTTTTACACTCAAATTAAAAAAAAACATAATGCCTTAAATATAAACATGTAATATAAATCAACCAGGAAAAAAACACTTGTCTGCCCAGGGAAATAAATTGTAGCGCACACATGCCATTTTATTGATGGAAATATTTAGTTAAAGAGTAAGTCAACGCAAACACATTTTTTTTCAAGAATATGTTCTATGCAAGCCCACAAGTTGAAACAAGGCATTCGAAACTACTCATGGCTCAGGTAACGACCAATCACGGCTGAAATGTTTTCTGAAGCTGAACGGACCTCACAGTCCATTATTGACGGACGGCCATTTTGCTGAAGGGAGACGGAAATGTAACCCAAACCGCATTGATTTATGTATATGTACCATATGCACCATTGAGAGAAACGTGTCCGCTGATCAACCATTATCCAAACCGCTTATCTAAGAAGTAATAAAGTACCAGTAACTTTGAATACAGAAAGAGTATTACAGAGAAGTCCTTGTTAAGTTTTACATTTCTATTTTTATTTTTGGAACGAGTGGGGTTAGGAGGTTGTTAAACAGTATTTTTCAGGCCCACACTCCATTTCATAAGGTGGCAGTAATGCACCAATAGTTGTTTGCCAACCGCTAAAAAACAGAAGAAGAATGAAAAGAAAGAAGACGAATTTGAAGAAAAAAAATACACAACAATTTATTGTCATTTCTGCTTTATTTCGGTTTGGAAGGACTAGGAAACATTTTAGTCTAACAGGATTGTATCTTTGGCAACAATGTGAAACGGGATTCTGGTTAAGGTAAGCAAAACTTTAACATTTTAAGCAAATTGGATGAATATAATATAATAGATGAATGGATGGATGGATTTTTCATCTGCTGGACCTTTTTTTTTTTTTTCACAAATTGACAAAAGACGCTCTGGCGTACCTTTGAAGTTTACTAACAAAAATAATATTTTTGCGTGGCAAAAATAATAAGATGTACTGACTGACAGACATGACAACATTACAGTTTCGTCCGGCTTGAAAAATAGACAGATGAGGTACCAAGGCTGTTGACGGATGACGAATGACGGACCAACCAACTTTAGTAAAATGCCCACCTCTGGAAGAGGGCACCTGCAAAATATAGCCAACGTACTAATGCAACTCCAGAGAGACACTCCAGTTAGTAGATTTACTACAGAGTGAAGGTGTATCATTCATAGATGTTCTCTTTCAGGAACTCCCAAAAAGATCTTGGGGAGATGGTAAGACACAGTCCAGTAAGGAACATGCTCCACATTTAAAGGCCGACCATTGGATAGGCAAATACTGGAGTTTGAGTGTCTTGAAGCGATTCATATACTGTGTGATTTCTATGGAGGAGAGGAGCAGAAGTTGAGCACAGAGCTCCAGGTTTTTCATTGTCAAAGACATCTACCAAGAAGGGCATGTTACGAACACTGAGAGACAACAGTGGACAGGATATCTTTCCAACCCCGGTGGAGTTGATAAGGATTCATGCAACACTTCCAGTGGCAACAGCCACAGTCCTTCTCCGAGGTCAAGTTGGTGATAAACACACTGCCCATGCACAGAAGACAAGCTTTCTGATCTCTTCTTCCGCGCTAGACATTCCAGTAAATCACAGTGAAGTGCTAAACAGCTACAGCAGTGGAGTTGAATTACAGTCGTCCATATCCAGCATGTTTTAGGCCTTGTTTACACGTAGCCGGGTTTTTTAAACACCCTTATAACCCCCAGTGGTATGTCCAATTTTAAACTGATCATCTTAGACCTTACCGGCGAGGATGAGGAGTGTGATTCCACTGTAACCAGAAGACACGCTCCGGTCCCCCTTCTTAAAAAGGGGGACCACCACCCCGATCTGCCAATCCAAAGGCACTCTCCCCGATGTCCACGCAATGTTGTAGAGGCGTGTCATATTGTTCGAAATATTAGGTATACCGTAGATTCTTGCTGGTAGCCGTGGGGTGGCCATATAGTACAAAACATTAGGTACACCCCAGATTCTCGTGTGTAGCCATCCCTTATGCAGTGGCCATGTTGTTCAAAATATTTGGTACACATCGAATTCTCGTATTAAGTGCCCCAATGGGTTGGCCATACTGGCCAAAATATTAGGACACCCCAGATGCTTCCTGCCTTCCATGATTTCTCATTTCCTAGTTACCTTGATTATTTGTTTCCTTCCTTGCTTCCCAGTTTCCTTGCCTCCTTGTTTCCAAGCCTTTCTTCTTCCATTGTTGCTTCTTTGTTTCCTTCACATTATTTCACCAAGTTTTATAATAAAAGCTAAAAAATGTGATCTTTTTTTTCTCCTCGTATTTCCACACTTGACCGATTAAAACTGTTCCAATGTTGAACTGTTCAGTTTATTCATATCACTACATATTTTATAAAATTCCAAAATAAAAGCCAGAAATAAAAAAAGAATAAAGTTTTGTTTCTTCTTCTACTTTCAATTTTTTTTGGACCAATTCAAAGTTCAAACCATTCCACTTTCGACATTCACTGCTTGTTCCAGGTCATTTATCGTTTTATGCTTTTCACTATCATTGCACATTCAATATAATTCCTAATCATTCCACAATTTTTCGTTCAGACTCACGATTTTTCCAGAAATTGCATTGTCTAGTTACTTAATAAAATCACAATTCAAAAAACGCACTATGTACTTGGATTATCTTTGATATTTGCATTTGTTTGATTTCAAACAATAAAATGCGTAAACTCTGCAAAAAATAATTTGAAGTGGCGGCAAATACTCTTTCGTGTCACTATATGTATAGTTAAAAAGAGAAAACGTAGTTACATTGTGAGAATTCCAAATACTATGAAGGCTCTGTCACTTATTTCATCTATCCATCTATTTTCTCCCACTTATCCGAGGTCAGCAACCCAAGCAGAGAAGCCTGAACTTCCTCCCTCCTTTCTCTGTACATGCAAGTTTGTTTCAGCATGAGTCAGTCAAGAAAGTCCCTCCAAAAACGTTTGCGTTGATTAGTCATGCACGCGCTCAAACAGGAGATGGCAACAGCGTACTCCAATAAAACATTGCCTTCGCTTTCAATAGCATAACTAAGGTCCTTTTATTTATCAGGCCAATCGAATCCATGTTAAACTATAGGCTATTGCCATGCTAGTGCAATATAAAGCTATTCAAAGTTCTACAATTTTATTGTGTGCAAAATTTGAAAACTACATCATTGCATTTTGTCATAATTGAATACTTTATAGTCCGTGACTCCTTTACACAATGTTTCTGCAAGTGCAAAATAGAAGACAAACGTGTGATTGCGCTCCAATGCAACCAGCTGTGATTACCGTTTACACTTTACATGTGCTCAGATTCCTTAACTGTGATTGTTTTTTCATCCAGAGGATTACCGGTAAATTGAAGTGAGGCTAGCCTGTGATGCTGGGAGGAGGGGAAGAAAAGAGAACGGGACGCTTTCCAGTAGCACACATCTTCGCAGTTGGTATTGATTTCATGTCAATCCGGATCTGTGCGAAAGTCAAGTTAAATGAACCACATCCCTTTAGATTTCCACAAGGGACAGAGGAAAGGGCATTTCTTGGGTAAAAAGAAAAAAAAAAAAAAAGTGCTGCCTAGGCACTGCTCGCAGTTCTGTTTTCATCCCTTTTAATTTAAAATAGATCTCACAGCAAGGTCTTCGGTTTGATCCAGGGCCTTCGCATGCTCCCAGTTTGTCTGGGTTCTGTCAAAGTAAGCCATCTTCCTTCTTGAACACAACCTTTGATTCAGTCAAGAATGCGTCCATTGGTACAATTGTGAACAGCTGGACTGCTTGTCTTGTCAACCCCTTGGTTGCTTGATTAATCCAGGAGTTATCCCGCTCCAAATCAAATAGTAAAAACAGAATGGCAGTAAGACAGTGACGTTACTTTGTATGTGTTAAACTGTCACTGAGTTTGATTAGTAGAGCTACTAAACCTTAGCATGAAGTACAAATGTAACCCATGCTTCTAGATATTGCATAAATGTAAACGCATTGAGATTTGATGCCAGCATTAAAGCTCAGTTTTGGGCACTACACATTCAGCATGTATGCAGTTGACATTGGGTGGCCCATTCTATAAATTGGGATAGCATAGTAAGCAGTACAATTAGGCAGCTGCCACACTGAGAACAGTCCTTGGAGTCCCGGGAGGAGCCATTATGGTCTGTTGAGCAGAGAGTCTTAGCAGTTTAGGAGGTCAACTCTACACATGGTGCAGGGACACTAAAGCATCGGTGCATTACAAATGAATAGTTGGGATCCATTATTGATATGAACATCTGACCGTACAGTATAGTTTAGTCAATTTCTGCAAGTGTGTACATTTGCAATCCATTTGAAAACTTCCAGTTGGCTTTCAGTGTCAGAAATAATTGATCACTAAAGAAATGCATTCACTTTTTATTCATAAGATGGGCATTTGTTTACATCTTATGCACAGCAGATACAGAGACAAACATGTTTCTAAACCACAAACTAAATTCCTCCCCTCCATTCCCACTTCAAAACAGCCCCCTCAAAAGTTTGTAGCCCAGGTTCACATTCTGAAAGATTGTTTCACAGCAATCTCATTTTAGCAGACCGGCACATGCCATGTTCAGAATACTGTACTTCCATTTTTTTTTTTGGGAAAGATACCCACTTCCCATTTCAACAAATTGCACTTTTCTTAATCTAAAACTATATTAACAGGATTATAGGAACACAAATTAACACCGAAAACACAAGAGACGACTAAACGTTCAACTTATACATTTAGTTGCACAAAAATGCATAGATATACACACACACACTACACGAAAAGTACAAAAATACTTGTACTTTATTCTGGTCAAATAATGACAATATGTTCACAGGGACTGGGATGGTCAGAACATGGTGTTGCCTTCACAAGGTCCATGCGAGATAAGCCATTGAACAACAGCTGAGCTTTGACAGAGGTAAGACCAAGGAGCTACGGGAAAACAAATTATTTTGCTGCCCAGACCAAGCTAAAGAGGCAACAAACACTAAGAAAATTAGGATACACAGAACTCTGTTCTAAATTCATGCCAAAAAGACTTCAACATGCAATGACTTCACACTTCAGAGGCCAGTGGTCAGCCACAATGGGACCATCTTTACAACTTCAAGGTGTTCATTTTCCTCAGCAACAATGATCCATGGAGCTTTGACTAGCTGGAAAAAGATTCTAGCAAGTGCTAAGATGTACCACAAAAAAAGGGGCACATTGAGATTGTCAACTGCAAGATGGTTTTCTACTCAGACTCCCCCCCCCCCCCAAGAAACAATTGGCAGAGATATAAATACCGTTTCTAATGCACACTTGTCCATTAAATAAATCTGATTAAATTAACGAGCTTGGCAAACCTCACTTCAACTGGACAAAGGTGTGGTTTCCAGGCGCCTGCAAAAAACAAAAACATGTTAGTCCAAAGACAAACACTTGCATGAGCAAAACTTTGTCTCCAGTTTTGCCCTGCTAAATTTGTCCCTTGCTAATGGTTCATTTGTGTTTTAATTAAAGAGGGAAAAAAAAGACAACTGCTTGGGAACTCATTGAACATGTTTTGTGAAAAATTTGAATTGGTTAGCTCAAAAGCAACAACTGTGTGCATGAAGAAAAACCTACAACTGAAAGCCCAAATTTTTGTTTCATCTTTCCAACTCTTGCTCAATTTCCTTTAACAGTCAGTTTAAGCTCTCACTGTGAATTTGGATTGATATATTTTGCAGTCAATTGCTTGGTTACGGTTTTCACAAGAGCAGTTTAGTAGTCACAGAAAGCTCAACACTGTTTGACCAAAGGTTACTCACTAAGTATCTAACAAAACTGGCGGGACTTCCATCCAGGCTGGGAAGTCTCAGAAGGAGTAGGGTACCAGCGCATCTAAAGAAACACAAACAGTCATGACCAAAATGAGGTGCTTCAACACCCAATTCTAAGGATTTTTTCCCCTCTCCTTTTAAAGTCAAGTAACGGGCTTGTCATGCCACAGCTCATTGAGCAAAATTCCGCTTCACTGACCGCAAATGTGAAGGGATTAAGCTATGCATTCATTGAACATTTCCATCCGGTAACTTTCAAAACATAAGGCCTCCTTTCCAGAAGCCACGACATCCTTCTAGTCAGGTTATCAGCAATTTGCTGGGATACAACTCACTGCTGGGAGTCGAGAACTCCGGCAACTTCTGCAATCTCAGATTCCAATTAGAAAGCCTCCCCGTGCGCGCACACACACACACACTTTGGCTGCATTAGGTCAGCCAAGCAAATGCCTTGCATTCCTCAGCCTCAAGTGGCCAGCAAAAGGGCCTATGTCATAGTGCTTTGTGCGTTCCCTCCCTAACAATGAAGTGGATTTGGCACACAATGAACTTGAAATGACTCAAAATTTGTTTGTGTTTTACAGTTTGCAAACAGGCTATAATATACATGCCACTTAAAGTATAAAACTTTAAGTATGAAATTGTTCTTTTTTTTAAACTGCATCTTTTGGAAAATGGCCAGCAAAGCAGGTAGCTTCAATTTTAGAAAATTTTACAGACACTACTTAAAGCGGAAATAAACCCCACATTTTTCTTTACAATAATATGTTCTATGCAGGCCCACTAGTCTAAACACTGCATTCTGACTGATAATGTGTTTGTGGAATATGAGTTAAGCAGTAATATCCACCTCAGGGGGCAGCCATTTTGGCACTTGCTGTCCACTTAAAATGACTTCACAGTTGCTCAGGGCTCAATGACCACCAATCATGGCTCACCTTCAGAAAACAGGTGAGCCGCGATTGATTCTTACCCGAGCAACTGATGTCATTTTCAGTCGACTGAAGTGATAAAATGGCCGTCCCTTGAGACTGCTAAAAACGGGTGAATTTTGCTGCTTAACTCATACTCCACAAATGCAATATCAATCAGAATGCAACGTTTACACTAGTGAATGTGCATAAAACCTTTCGGGGGGTTTACTTCCCCTTTAAGCCACCCGACTTTTCGTTGAATGTGAAACATGCAAAAGTCTCTACTCATGTAACCTTGTACCACTTCAATTCAGACCTGTCAGATGGTCTTCATTGATACTATCAACCAATGTAACCAACAGTCTTAGAGTTGCACCTGTAGTTGTGTTGATTGGTGAGAAAACAGTTTTGTCAAACAGCAGCAGAGTGAAGTTGCGCAGCATCCAATGTAATGTTTGACAATTGACATGTGAAAGAATTGGAGGTGTGAACGTTTCAAAACGGAAACATGCAAGATAGAAGAGTGAGACACACCGGTTGGTCCCTCACCTGGGCGTGGAGGGCTGCGGCAGCGGCGGCCGCCGCGGGATAAGTGAATGCGGCATGAGGGAGGCCGGGGGTCAGCTCTGTTGTGTACAGTGGGTAAGGGGTCCACGCATCCGGAGAGGCTGGGATCAGTGCCGCCCCTGTCAGGTCATCTGAGGATATAGCGTCACACATTGAAAACAATGCTGACTCACCAATCCTGGAAAGTTGACCATGTTACAGATGCTACCGTTCCACGACTGACTTTCAACCGGTAATCTTAAGTGAAATACAGATGAGCTAACCCATTTCACCAAACGCATAAGCAACATGTACATGTGGTCCACTACTATGCGTCAAACCATTAAGCTGAATGTTGGTTGAGAAAGTTAATTTCATCCGGATAGAAGCAAAGCGGCTAAAGAATTGAGAGGCATGCATGTGCAGGGTGTGTTAGATTTGTTAAATACTTTTTCACGTCAGTATTTCCATAACATGGACAGATTTATTGTGGCACTGCCCAAGTGAGAGGGAATGCGAGCCTAAAGGGGTGCAGCCGTACAACTTACATGGGTCCCGTGCAATGAAGTGTGCTCCTAGAGCAGGGTGGATATTTGTGGGGTTCGGTGTGGCCATCAGCTTACTCTTTGCCATCTTCGTGTTGGCTTTAGCAAACTCTAAGCGCAGGGTCTGAGGGCTTTCGGGGTCAAAACGGATACCCTGAAGGAGAGACGGAGGGGGACAATGGATCGTAAGGGAGGTGGGCTGAGATTGGGGGGGAGGGGGGGGGCTTGTGTTTCGTCTCGCACCATCTCCTTTCCTACAGCCATGTTTCAATACTCAGGATGCATCCTTCAGATATCCTTTGAGTCCAGCAACTGTTCTGACTGGAGAAGACACCCAATTCCTCCTGACTGGACCCACTCGAGCAGAACATTTAAGGACTTTAGGACTGGCTGAAGGATACAACCTGAAAGTATTTGCAAAGTACGCTTGCATCTCTTCTTCCTCATGATGAAACCATAAGCTCGAGCGACTGGGGGAGATTCAGCCACATCAAGCCAGGAGGAGGAGAGAGAGAGATGAGGAAAGGGCCGATGACAAGACAAGAAGTGGCATCTTTGGGGTGGTTTTACCTTGCTTGTGTTTTTGTGCCCTAAGCGCTGTGCCCACATGCAAGTGAGAAGTATTTTGGAGTGTGTTTGTGTGTGCGCCATCTGGTGTGTCTAAGAGGTGATGCTCATAAGGAAGGCTAAGCTATGAGTGTATGTGTGTTAGACACTGCCATTGTGGCCTACTGGTGACAAAATCAGGTTACACTACTGAAGATGTGTCCAAATAACACTAAAAACGTGGCTACAGAACAAGTATAGTAAAGCAGTGATATGCAAAATTAGGAAAGCTACACCAGACTAAAAATGGATGTGTATCAAGGTCAAAGTAAACTACCGTAATGCTACAGGATTCTCCCATCTTTCCAAAAAAGTCCCTGCCATTGAATTATGAAAAGAGAAAGAGTTGACTTGGTGGAAACTTGATGGGAAAGGATCTTCAAAACACTCCCATAGCTTTTTAGATTGATGTTAGAACAAAAAGCACAATTCAAGATTTGAAATGGGATAGTAAAATAATCACAATACTTGCATTCAGAGCATTTTTTGCGGCTTCGGCTCCAGATCGACTGTCAAAGGTTACAAACCCGACAGGCTGTAAGACAAAAAAAAATGAGTGAGGGTGTCAAGCAAACATTCTACAGAACAAAATGGAATTGAGACGCGTGTAGTGTTTATAGTAATGATTGGTCAACCACTGACGTGACCAAAAGAGAGCCTGAGCACAAGTTTTCGCATCAACAGATGGAGACTCTCACCTGTTTTGATGTTAACTTAATCAGTGACCCTTCATAACCCTGCAGAGAAGAAAGACAGCCAATTATCCGCCGTAGAGTCACATGCAAGGATTTCAGGCATGAACGCTGCTCGCCAAAAAGAGAGACCTGCTTCTGGGAGCCATCAGCAGGAGATCACTTGGCAGCCAGCATGGCTCCTGTTGCATTTGTTATGCTAAGAATTTACACCCCCCCCCCCCACCCAAAAAAAAAAAAAAAAAAAAGATAAAGATGGCATGCACTACTTCATGCAGGCTTCCAACTGCAAGACTGACACCTACCACAGTGGTTCCCAAAACTTTTTTGCTTGTGTACCCCCAAACCTTTTTGTCATGCCATAAGTACACCTTGAGCCATACATGATTTTCCAAAAGTAGAACGTAACAACTGTGGCCACCAAGATTAGTCAACTTGTCACAACGGTGATCAAAATGGACAATTCATTTAATAGTTGTCGTTTATGTCTTCGTCGCTTTGTTTTTCCTGTCACAACTACCTTGTCTTGCGCTTCTCCCATTGGCTATATTATGCCTCGTCTGTGACGCACAGGCGCAGTAGTGGTAATCCGGCTCGTCTGATGTAAACAGGAGGATTGTGGGTAATGAAGTGCCATGCTAAACAGTGTTAGCAACAAAGTCCATAAGTTCGGGCACATTCGGGCCAGTAATACGACGCAAACCTCCCTTTCATGGCAACATGGTGATGATAAATGAGCATCTATAAAGTAAGCACATTGTGGCCGACAAAGGGACAGTCATGTCTGGAAGCTAGCTAGCATCAGCACACAAGTTACTGTGTGTGTTTGATGGGCTTTCACTTGTAGAGCGCTTTTCTACCTTAGGTACCAAAAGCGCTTTAACACCATTGCCTCATTCAGCTCCGGACGCAGGATTTGGAGCAACTGGGTGTCCAGTATCTTGCTTCAGGACACTGCAACATTAGGGGTGTAACAGTACGCTAAATCAAATTTCGGTTCTGTTTCTTGGAAACTTCGGTTCGGTATATTTTCAGTACAAAAAAAAAAAAAAAAAAAGATTTTTTAAAAAATGTTTATTTTGAAAAGATGCCAAGTAAATGGTATATTCTTTAGAAAAAATAAAAGTGAACTATTCGGGTGGTATTCTAAGAAATTACACCAGAATAAAAAATACACTAACAATAAAGATCTCTTTTGTAAATTATTAAAGGCACTGAAATCTTTAAACACTCAGCAGCAACAGCCTATGACATTTAGTGAGAGGAGCAGCGGAGAATGCTGTTGTACTTTGTTTTTGACTAAAAATACTGCTTGCTTCCTCGTCTAAGAAACATTCAAAGTCGGATGATATGTTAGACATGCTACCCACAGCAGAGCCGCTGATCTCATGTAGCAATGTCGGCACACAACTTTGGGACTTACACGTACCTTTGCCCATCTGCGATTGTAACAGGACAGCAAGAATGTTCCCAAACAGGAGACCGCAGTGTATGGGGGGGCGGGGGGGCCTTCGAGCTCTGTCTTGTTTGCTCCTCTTTAGTGCCTCCACCCTCCTCTCCCGCATGCAACAGTCAATAGCGCCCATGCGTAATCTCGCGCTATAATAAGTGGACCGAACCGAACATGCCATACCGAAATGTATTAATACACCCACGTGTACAGTTAACCCTATCCGACATGGTCACAATGGTTGGGGATCGAACTCCCAACCCACTGAGCCATGCTACCCTGATGTTAGACAATGCCCTGTTGTATGTTAACATATTGTAGTGTCTACTATGGATGATTTACAGAGACAGTCTGAATTTAAGTTTATTAACCAAAATAGTTTCTGCATGCCCGTGGTTGACAGGGAAGCGGAGCTCCATTGTCAGAAGTGAAATACATTTCCAAGAATTTCTTATAGATAATTTGAAAGTACAGTGGTACCTCTACTTACGAAATAAGTTATGAAACACCTCAACAGGAAAATATTGCCTCGTTACAAAAGAAATTTCAGGATACGAAAGGTAAAAATAGTATGGGCTGCTACTCGCAGCTTCAGTTTCCTGAACGTCCTTGTCATTCGCCCCTCGGGCCATGACGTGTTCCGATAGTTTTACGTGAATTACAAATGAAGAAAAAAAAAAGCTGATTTTTTTTTCCCATACAAACAAAGCAAGAGATAATAGAAAAGTATGAAAAAAGGAAAAGTTTGGTTGATCTCGCCAAGGAATATGACCGTAGTGCATCGACAGTTGCCACGTTATTAAATCAGTTTTTAACAAAACGCCAGGCAAAAAACACTTCTGAGAGAGAACATGAACCAAAGGGGGCAAAAAGCGATGAGGACAGCAGTTAAGGTAAACGACCATTTTTATTCTTTATTTTTTTACATTATGCACAACTCATTTGTTGCGCAATAATCTAATTGTAACATGTTTCGATTCATTTTTATGCTTTATAAAACATGTTTGAATATTGGGGGACTTGGAATGGATTGGGGCATTTATATGGAAGACGCGTCTCTACTTACAAAATTTGCTGAAATTTCTTCCAGAACCAATTAATTTTGTAAGTAGAGGTACCACTATATTAGTGAAACCCTCCACAGTGTACAGTTTCTGGTTTAATATAAAAATGCACTAAACATTTACAGCAAAAATTGCCACAGTATCTCCTTCAATGCAAGTACCAGTAGCTCCATTTATAAATGTCAGGAATGCTGGTACAAGCTTCAAAGTTGAATTGACAACCTCATAGTTGTCCATACCTTAAAGATTTCAAGCTGTATGAAGAGCAGCTGCTTACTGCAGCAATTCATGTACCATATGATCCAATTAGTCGACTAATTGCAACTACTGTTGGAGATTAGTCGAATAGCAAAATCATTTGTGGCAGCCTTAAACAACTGTTTAAATAAAAATTATTTCGCTTCTCTCATTTGAACATTTAATTCTTAGCCTTTTTCTTTCATTTCAAATGGAAAAAAACCCAACTAATGTTGCCTTAAAAATAGGAAAAAAAAAACGCCTCTGTTAAATAGGACTCATAACATACCGAATGAGTTCTTTTTAAACGGGCATTTAAACTTTTAATCTCGGGGAAAAAAAACACTATAGCAGTTTTGCCCTTTTCAAAGGGTAAGTCAACCCAAATTTTCCCCCCGGAGTGTTCTATGCAGGCCCACTAGTTGAGATATAGCATTCTGATTAATACTGCGTTTGTAGAATACCAAGTTAAGCAGCAAAATGCACCCACTTTTAGCCATCTCAGGGGGCAGCTATTTTGTCACTTGTGTCAACTCAAGATGACATCAAAGTTGCTCAGGGTTCAGATAACGACCACGGCTGACCCATTTTATGAAGCCGAGCCATGATTGGTCGTTATCTGAACCCTGAGCAATTTCGATGTCATTTTCAGTCAACAGCAGTGACAAAATGGCCGCCCCCAAGCTAGCTAAAAATGGGTGGATTTCTCATTTCACAAACGCAATATTAATCAGAAGGCCGTGTTTAGACTAGTGGGCCTGCATAGAACATTGTGGAAAAAAATATGTTTGGGTTGACTTCCCCTTTAAATCAGCCGACTGAGCTTCAATGAGACACTGGAGCTACACTGTTGGTGTGATTATGGAAGCGCTGTGCCACAGGTAATTGATCTGGGAAATAAATTAGTAAATGTTTTCACATAGCACTCAATGAGGATTTTAATCTCACACTAATGAAAAAAGGATTCAAGCCTTGACTAGCATTCCTATTTGAATAGAAGGATATGTTGCAGGAAATCCTTGACAAACCACAGATTTGACCGATTCTTTTTTTTTTTTTTTTTAAGCAAAAAGATACCTGTAATTAATATAGTATTAAAACCCATGAGAAAAGCGTACAAGCTCCCTGCACAACTTCCAGCAGGCACACAGCAACAATGGCAGAGCAGCTACTGTAACAAAACCAAACACTTGAGCCATTTGAGGAAAAAATTCCCTTTTCCGTGCATGGGCAAGTTGGGTAACACAAGGTTGGTTGGTCAGTGTCGAGGGTTACTCATTTACACATTCCACAGGATCATCGATGTGCGAGGGATACCACTTCCAATTTGGTTCGTTAGGACACGAGTGGGAGGGGTGTTTATGAACCCGAGAGCCCAGTTGAGCACAGCCGTGGATGAACAATGATGTGGCCTCATTTCCATATATGCAAATATTTGGACTCATTAACAGGGAGATTGATTTCGGCGCCAATGTACAAACCGGCTTGATTAAAGCTTTGTGTTCGAATGCACATCTAGACCAGTGTTTCCCAATCTCTGAGCCAAGGCACATTTTAAGTTTGAAAAATCTCACGGCACACCATCAAATGCGCGTCACAAAAAGGGGATACGCGTCAATCATACACTTTCTGCCATCTAATAGATCATTTGTTGTCCGTCTGTCACGATAAGACAGTCCTAGATTAACAAAGATGACATTTTTTATACATAGATTTGACCAATTTCCCACAGAACAACTCAAGAGCTCTCACGGAACACTAATGTGCACTGAACACTGGTTGGAAATCCCTCATCTAGAAAATGCTGAAATTAAAAGACAAAATGCCTGTGATAATCACTCACTACATCCATACATATGACAGCTACTTTCATTTGCTTACTTTTTAATGACATGAAAATTTTCATTATGCTACAGAATCTTTCACAGCTCTCCTATAAACGTGCGACATACCTTAAAAGGTCTGAAGAGAAGGTACAGTTCCCGTGGTTTGATATCAACTGGTAGGCCGCTGACAAACAGTGTTCGTACCTGAAATATGGAGTCAAAGTTAAAAAGCAAGATGAGAATTTACACTGATTAACCGCTTCCACAATTTCTATGTGAATAGCTTAGGACACAACTGGAATTGGATTCTCCCCCAAAGAACCTTTGGCATTTAGTGAGCAGTCGTGGGGAGGCCAAAATAAAAATTGGTTTCAGTAACTGCCCAAACGTAAACTTGCCATTTTTCTCTATAAACATCACACAGCCAACAAAATTGTTTTGTTCAATTTTGGTGCTTTTTTTTTTCCCCCTCTATAAGAGTTTCTCCGAGTTCACCTCTCGTTTCCTATGCCTTTATGGAAAATGTGCGGTTCGCACCCCTCTGACCTGCAAGTTGGAAACTGTCTGAAGTCCAAAATGCTCTTTAGTTTCACAAACAGGTCACCCGTGAATCAACGCTCATTGTGATCTCCCTAAATGAGCAAAAACCAAACAAGGCTCTCATCCTGCTGGGCGTGCACAGCTCATTGAGGCCGATGCCGAGTGAAGCCCAGAGTGGCTGTGGAAACAAACAGTGTGCAGGGCCCATTAGTTCTCAGCTGGTGGCGAGGCCTTGGCTACAAAAGGGGCTGCCAGAGGAACAGCGCTGGACAACAGCTCACAGCGTGACACCATTTCCTTCCTCTGACCCCTGGCCCAGACTCGGCCATTTTTCAGGTGCCGCAGCACAAATTTCCTCCTTTGCAACCACTAACATGCCTGAGCAGCTGCTATTACAACCGAGGATGAAGATGACAGTGAACCAGCCGTTTTTTTCACATTTAAGCAAACAAGAATGCATCCTCAATTTAACAAAAGAAGAAAACAAGTAATTAGTAAAACCGTCATGGGTCATACTTTTTTGCTTGCTCTTTGGCAATGGCAATTCAGCACAAAAGCTTTGATGGAGATAATGAACAAAAGGGGAACAACGGCCAGTGCAGTGCTCGCCCTGTCTCTGTCCACATATCTAGCTGGACAAAGACGAATTATGGCAGCTGAAAAAATGTTATCCTGTTTGAAAGTAATTTTAGAATATTGTAGACGGATTTTTTTTTTCAATCCTTAAAAAACGGTAGGGATTGGGAAGCATTTTGCCCGTTTAAATGTCATTTTACTGTACGAGTTGCTCTACAAGTGCACTTGTAAACAGTTTCACTTTTTATTTACAGGTTTTGCCACATGTCGCATATGGACTTTCATTTTCACCTCCATCATTTCATGCATTTACCAGTATTTGTTAAGATTCTCATTTCCAGTTTTGAAAGTATTTAATTTTGAAAAGCAACAAAGTGGTCATGAAAAAGAAGCCTAAAAATGTTCGAAGATATTTTTCTGTGGCTTCGTTTCAAGACCAGACAGAGTGAGAGAGGGGGGGAAGGTGAACCTGACCTCCTCCTCCATGGAGACATTGTTGTTGGGCTCAGTGTCCGTCTTGAGGCTCATGTTGAAGATGCTGCCGCTGCGCCGAGTGCTCGCTGGCCGCGTGAGAGATGCCCAAGGTGGGTTGCGGCGACTGTGACAGTCCGGTGAAGGTCGTTCAACTCGAGGTGGCGGGGTGAAGACGTTGGCGGTTGTTTTTTCCTCCTTCAGAACAGCTTCAATTCGTGTTTCGAGAGGGATGAATGTTCCGCTCCCCCCAAAAAGTAGAAGAAGAGGAAAGGGGGGTGACGGAAAAGTAAACGCAGCCGCGCTAAACTAAAGGTGAGGAGGTGGATTTGTGCTCCGTGTGTGAGAGTGAAAGACGGGGGAAAGAAGTGCAAGTAAAAAGCTGAAAGCCTCTCCGGTCACATCAATGCCCTCAGCTGTGCGACTACATGAGAGCAGGAGGAACAAGTCAACTTTTCTCCTCCTCCCGCTCCCCAATTAGGTCATCAATTATGTGTGTGTGCGGACGTAATCAGGCTTGCAGATCCGCCTCAGCTGTGCCAGGAAGAGACTCCCCCACCTCCACCGCCGCGCCTAGCCCCGCCCCTGTCGGCCTTCCCTCACCCGCTCAGCCAATAGGCTTGCACCGAGGACAGGGCCACTTTATTAGGGACACCTTCGCAATTGGCAACTTTCTTTGGGAGAGAGAGGATTTTTCTGCTAGAAAAAAAAAGAGAAACACTCACTGTAGTCTCAAATCAAAATAAGACAACAAGTGTACCCATAGACTGAACAAAAACAAGTGTAGGAAATGATTTTGATTGCGGGACTATATCTTAATTACTCAAAGTGCACGCCGGGGTAAATTTAAAGATAGCATCATTTTTAGCGTGATATTTTAAACGTATTTCACATGGCATTTTTATATGCATTACATGGAGTAAAACTAAAACATTTGTCACAGCAGGCTTTTACATTTATCTGGCTCTTAATTTGTCCCATATCATGCTCTAATTATGTTTTCAAGGCGTACCTTTTTCTTAAAGTATTCTATTATTGTATTATTTTAGACTATTGATAATATTATTTGTGGGGGATAAAAATCTACGACGATGATAACTATAGGATAATAATAGCAACATAATTATGTAAAAAAAAAAGAATGTGATACATTGATATAATTTAGACACTCGATATAGTACATAATACACTATACTGTGTTTTAACTGACCTGTTTCAGAATGCATACAGTACGTGAATGAATTCCAAATTGAAATGTCTGATAATGCAAATATAATGCACAGTGACTTTCGAGCTCCATGTATTAAAGATAATCAAATTTTATAGTAAAAACAAATGTTTGTGTTCCACAAAATAAATATTATGAATGTCTGCTGTACACTTCGTCTAAATATTTCACCAGATTTATTTTATGCGTAAGACATTTACGTCAACATACGTTTAGTTTTCTGGCTCATGAAACGTTCATGTTTTACATGGAGCAAAAGGCCTATACTGTATATGTGAAGTGACGCGGCCGTGGACGTGGACGTGGACCTGGACGTGTGCCAATGTGTTTCCTCCCAACGAGACAGCTTCCGGACTTTGTGTAGAAACACAATCAGACCTGCAGGACGAGGAGGGGCCGTACATGGCGTTACTGGCCTTCTGCAAGCATCTCGTCTAAAAATAGGCAAGTCACGGATTTAATGTTGTCGAGGTGGAGGACCGCATGTCTACTGGAGGCAGCTTTGTCTCAAAAGTGGAGACACATTTGTGCCAAGACACATATTGCAACAAATCTTTAGTGGAAGACGCTGTCCAAAATCAATTTGAGAAGCAAATACAAATGTTATATTGTATGGTATAATGTTAGATATTTCTCTGTTCACCCCGATGCTATTAAATAAAAACGTGCCTTTAAATTATGTTGCACGTTTTGATTTAACGTTTGTTATGTGCACTGTATCGTGCTGAGGTGTTTCTATATTGGTTATTTCTTATTTTACTGGGTAACAAAGTTCTATATACGACATTTTGAAGTTACATCGTTACTTTTTTTTATTGTAGCCTAGTGTGGCCTGGAATGTTTTTCATACTATCATATTTTTAGTAGTTAAGTATAATTAGTAAAGTCATAATTATAAGATAATAGGCTATTGTAATTCTGACATCATTAGAAATGAGTGCTATTTACCAAAAAAACTATATATATAAATATATATATATATATATAAATATATATATATATATATATATATACACATAGTAAGAAACATGAGAGACGGCAGCATTTTGTGAACTCTGCAAAGGTTGCAGTCGTTTGCTGGGGGGTTAGGAGCACATGAATTGAAGGTATTTGTTGTTTTCCTTATTTTCACATTAATGAAGTTGAAGAGAATGTCCAGATCAGTGCTGGTCTTGATCGGTCTTGAAGAAAATCACCAGTTCAGCCGGACCAAAACCGACAAGACCGATTTTGGGAATCGAGTCCGAGACAAAACCAACACTTAGGACCCGTCTCAAGACCAAGACTAGTCTCAAGTGTTACAACGCTACTTTCTACTACTGCTGAATGAGAAAACTTGTCCAAACTTTTGAATGGTAGCGCAGCTGAATATCATTAATTACTACTTTGTCAAGGCTTTCCTGTGGTGATTTTTTTAAATCCATCTCTGATTAAAATTTGCTGTTAACCAGTGCCATTAAATATAAGGAATAACCGTAGGTAATTTAAGCAAATGTGTTATTTCAGAAGTGTGTATCTAACTTCCTATTTATCTGCACCTAAGAAATAGCTCTCAGTTTCAAAAAGGGTGGTGACTCCTCGAGGCAACGTTTTATGTACATCTAACTACACTCTTCTTATTTTTTTCATTTCATCATGTCTTATTGGCCTGTAGTCCAGTGACTGCAATATCGAAGTTCACGTGCCTAAATTTTATTATAACAATTCATTGTAATTATGATTCGGACCTCGGATTCTTTGTTTCGGTCTCGGAAGAGAAATAGAGAATAAAAATCCAAGGCCATGTTTACATGAAAAACCCATAGAGATATCTGCTGTTTTGCTGGCAGCTGTATTGTTTGACAATGTGAGGGAATGACATCTATTACGCTCTGTTTGTCATTTTAGCAACACTCGCAGCATATGAAAAATTTAATTTGCTGCAGCATGATCATGAATTTATTCAGCAAGTACAACTTGCACAGTGAACATAGTGGAAGTTTTAATGTGAAGGAAGACCACACCATAAGTAGGACTGATAAAAAGTTGAAGCTGAACATTATGCGTTTAATACAGGATGATCTCATCTTATAGATATGTCAATAAAATCACAATTTGGTTGAATGTTTTAAACACTGGTGATTCGATATGATTTTATATTGTGGAAGTAGTCATATAAATATCTGTTTGAAATTTTCATTCAAAATACAGTGGTGCCTGGACTTCACAGAAAAAAAATGGAGTGCTATTTACTTTACTAGTTACCCAATCGTCCCCCAATGAAATGAATGGAAATCCAATCAATCTATTGTTGCCCCCCCCCAAAGAACACCAGAATTAAAAAACAATTTTTTTTTAGGATACATAGATCACTAGTCTAGCCTATTGCATTTTATAAAAACATAAAACACTATTGCAATCAAATAATTGGAATGTAACAAATTAAACAGTTTGTAGTAATTCAATGGACATTTTTGCTATTTATTCTGGTGTGCATGCCTTGGTCAACAAGGAGCAATACAATAGATACAGCCATACTACATCTAGATTACACGATCAAACACAGAAGAAAAGTGTTTCGTCCAAACTGCAATGAAATTTGTCAAAGATCATACATTTGCTGTATGTGTGCATATGTTGCTACAATTTATCCACTTCATCGACGTATCGATTTATATTACCACGATCCAACTAAATTGGGCTCTGGGACTGGCAAGTTGTCTTTTGATAATCGACATATATCAATTAAAAATCATTTTAAAAGGTACTCAATCGATTATAACACTACTAGGAAATAATGCATTGGATTTTGGTATGGCAGACTATTCTGTATGGATGTGTGTGTGTATGTGCGTTTTTTAGCATTTTTAATGATAAAGACTCAATTGTTACCCAATTAAGAAAACAGCATGGTGGATGGCCAGTGTGTGGAAACAGGAAATAAGTCGCTCGCTGTTTCTCCAACCAGCTGCGTCATAGAATTTTCAACAGTTTCACATGCATGCTCTAAAATGTGTGTTGGATGAAATTTTCCATTTTTTTCTTTTTGTAAGTCTTCTGCATTATTGTTATCATTACATTGTCTTGTTAGATAATATACAGCACAGTGGAAATTGTGAATCACTGCTGTGTATGTCATTTGCAACAGTGCAATGTTTAAAAAGCATCACTAAAGTACTGAAACTTTTGTCTGCGACCTGGACTAAACATTGTTTTATGTGGCTGCACCCCGCGCACTTGACTGTATATCTTATTTATGTGCCTCTTCTGCATTTAATGAGCTGGTTGACGTCATTGAAGGCAAAAGTCAGTCGTCTGTGGTTTGTTGGCTCTGGAGCTTTGCACGATGAAGACTTCCACAATAGAAACCATGGAGACATATTAGAGATGGTGTTACGCATAAAATGATCAATGTATAATTGTTTTTTAAATATATGACTGCACTAGGTCCACATACACCATCTCTAATATAAAAGCTACCGGTATATTACAAATCCCGTATTTACAAAGGTAATAAATCTCAGTTTTGTTTGACACCGTTAGCAAGGTATTCATTTGACAGTATTGAATTGATTGTTATTTTCTTGTATGGTACAAAAACACACTTTTAAAATAAGATCTGTTGTACCTTTTGGTTTAATATTTCAAGGCATATTGACTTGTCGAACGGTGTTTTTGTGGTGTTTGTGGCACATGTGAACAAAAGTATCGAGCCTAATACTTCAAGAGAAAATGTGCTTTAAATAAATTGCTCATGCCAGTTTTTGGCTATAAAAAGTGTCAAGGTCAAATTCAGCCAAATATACAATTACGCCATGCTACTTATTCTACTCAGTAGATCATTTTTATTGCGCTGATTCTGAATCTGACCTCATACTTTCTCTACCACATCAAGTTTTCATAATAATAATAGCAACAATGATAATATAATATAATATCAATAATATAGTATGTAATACATTAATTTATTTCATAGCGTTTATGAATTAAGCGGGGCAAGTTCAGCAACAAGTGTAATTTTCCTTCTGAAACGTCAAAACATGACAAAATCCGTATTATGCAAACTTTTATAGGTCCAACTTAAAAACAAAAATGAAAATATCTAAAAAAAGACAAAAAAAATCAGCGTCCAAAATATATTAAAGAACACATGAAGCCATTTCTGATTAATTTTGCTGTTGACTAGTGTAGAAAACCATGTACCTTATACGCCTTTCATTATCAAAGGGGTGCAGGAACATTAAATCAGATTGCCCCCCACAATCCCCCCCCCTACCCACATCAGCACCACCAGCTCCTTTATAGCCAAACACATGACAGAAGCCAACAGTGTACACTTTGAGAAGCTCTGGATACGGCTCATGTTTTATTTGTGAGAAGCGTGCCCATTGTCCCATAAGTCACCTCACACAGCACTCTTCCTCTTCACGCCACACTGAGCTTGTCCCACTGAGTTAGCGTCACATGCTGCTAAAGCACTTAGCTTGTGTTCCCCGCGTCCTCTGTGGTATGGCCAAACATCCATTTGGAGGTCCTGGGAAACTTGGAAGCTTTTCACCCAAACACGGAGCGAGGTAGGCCTGGGACACATTAGTGACGTTGGGCCAATGGCTGTGCTAATAAGTCGCCTTCCTTGTGAATACATTAAAGCTGATCGGGGGACACATGTAAGGCTCTGAGACTGAACAATCTGATCATTTCACCTTCAGATTCCTTCATCTGACTGCTGATTCATAGAAAGGCTTTTTTCATTGGCAATACACGGATTGTGGCATCTATCCATTCGGCCGCCATCTTTTATTGGGCGGGCGTTGTCAGACGCTGTCACACCTCCTGTGAGAACCAACAAGGACAGAGGAAGGGTGACTTCTGCTTCTGAAATCAATGGACCTCATACTCTACTAATGCAAATATTCCTCCTGGAGGTGGCTATTTCTGTTTATGCAATGCAAGACAGTGAAATATACGCAAGCGTGGAACTGACAATGTGGAGTAAATATGTTTTGACTGGGCTATGTTGTTCAAACCTATTGGTAATCGTTCGAATGTACTGCAAAGTCATTCGAATGTTTTGGTAAAATGAAAGATTAAATGCTAAAAACATTTACATATGTATGTTGATTTTCCTGCAATACCACAGGGTAACGCCACAATTGCGCATGCACAAGTCAATAAACTGCGGCATTTATGGGAAAAAATGTAAAGTTTCTGGAATGTAGCCTACGTTTTACGAATGCATTCAAATGACTTTCCCAATACGTTTGGATGACTTCATCAATACGTTCGAACGACATTGCTCTGTCAAAACTATTTACTTATTTACTTACTTTATCTGCAGCTCCACACTTCTGTAGTAATCTCCATAGATGACTGCTGTAAAAATTTGGAGTTCAAAAAAAGTTCTGGAACGAGTCATTACAATACTGCATTTGGCTGGCGCTATTGAAAATGGATATAAACTCATCAGAACATTCAACAAACTCATCACATACTAACTCAACACATTATTTTGCTTTTTCTTTGGCTCTTTCGTTTTCTATATCATACATTTAAAAAATGAACCCAAACTAAATGCAATGTACAGTTTGGCTAAAGCAACAATAAGTCAACATCACTAAAAAGAAGAAGGACGTATACTGCAACATCAGCTGTCTTTTGGACATCGTGAAGACGCATCTCCCACTTTTGTGGCTGGCATAGGGTAGAGGGGTGACAAAAATTGGTGAGGTACAGTTTTTGGTGAGTACAACTTTTGACAATGGACAAAAATTGTCGCGTGCCACATCAAAGCACGACAAACTATCATCAGTCGTACCATGTTAGTGCAACACTTTTGGTAAAGGGGGGGGGGCGACTGTACCATTTCCTTCCTGGCCCACATATGCACCCCTAAGCCTGACAGTTGAAAATGTCATGGCAGGCGAGGATGTGAGTTGTTGACTGTCAGAAAGGAGTTCAAGAAATATTGAATGGCTTTAGAACGGGTGAGGTTGCACATCACGGATGATGTCAACCAGTAAAAATGAGCGAGCTCTGTTTGTGTTCAGCACGTCAGCATGAATCATTTGTAGAGAAAAAGGTCTCACCTCGAATGTATATTGCATCTATCATTTGCAAGTGAGACCTCTCAGACATACCGTGACAACACCACAAGTCAGCAGTAACAGAATTTAATTTTTTTTTATTACAAGGCGACAAAACCACAGACAAAAAAAAGTTCATCACCCGCAGTTCGATTGTGCGTTTCAAACTGTTTACAGACTAGACACTTTTCTGAACACTTTTTCTGAGTTTTGGAGAAAATTATGTGACGGATGCGCTTGTCCTTGATCTTGTAACTTGTGGAGCATAATAAACATTCAAGTACCGGTATTTCCTTTGCTTAGAAACACTCCCACCACTCAGAGCTATTTAAGAGGAAATGCTGCAGAAAAGATCCACTGGGACCATCTAAATAGATACTATTTTCTCTTGTCTGGAAACTTGTAGATCCACTGAGATTTACTACAACATGGGAAAAAAGTCTACATATAAATATCACCTGTTTTAAGAGACTTAAAACGATAAAAAAAAAAAAAAAATCAAAAAATTGCGAGCTGTGTCATCCTTTTGTCTACTACAGTTGATGTGAACTTGGTGAAAACAAACCCACTCAACTCCATCCTTCCGAGGCAAAACAGCCTCCACTTCCTGTTTGTTTATGTAATATAGGACACAGAGGGTTGTGCCGTTTCAACCAAAGGGCAGCAGATTCCCAGCTAGCAGAGAGTGGAGGGATGTGAGACTGCTGTAAGCTTCTCTAGGGGACGTTCAGTGGGTGGGAAAAGTCCAAATGAGAGAAAACAACATAATGATGCAGAGGAGGAGGAAAGGAGCATAATTAACCAAGGAAATGCTCATGTAACTGTGGGCCAGATTAGATGCCAAAGTACAGTATCTGATACATTTGCAACTTGGAGTTGTAAGTTTATGTATGCAGTTGTGTGTGTGTGTTTGTATGTTTAGATCATTTCTAGATTGTCTTATAGACACACTAGCATCCCCCCTTATATTACTAGTACTGTTCCCAAAGAAGAAAGAGAACATGTTTAAAAGAAAAATAATTTCTTTTCTATTGCTCTTTGAAAAACAATCCTAGAAATGTTTTGTAAAACGGCATTTTTTTGCCTAATTTTAACTGAATAATAGAAAACTGAACGAAAAGGGCAACTCTTACACGCCAAAAATGTTTGTTTAAAGGTGAAATCAACCCAACATATTTTTTTCAAGAATATGTTCCCAGCAGGCCCACTAGTTGAAACACGGCATTCTGATTAATATTGCGTTTGTGCAATATGAGTTAAGCAGCAAAATCCACCCCTTTTTAGCCATCTCAGGAGCAGCCATTTTGTCACTTCTGTCAACTGAAAATGACAACTACCCAGAACATATTCTTGAAAAAAAATGGGTTGATTTCCACTTTAATCAAAGAACCTGTAACTTATCAAAATAACAGCAATCTCTCCACAAAATCAAGTATATATCTGATTTGTTTTGCTTTGTTATGTACTCATGCCATTGTGTTTGCATTCAGAGCGGGATCTTGTACTGGGATGGTCCATGTCTAACCAAGACATCTCAAGGACAGGAAGTGCGCTGCCACTGACGCGGACTGAGCCTGCAGGCGAATAAGACTCCAACAAATCTCACTGGTGTTTGGACACTTGGGCTCAGCGGACAGATGTGCACACGTTTCAGTTGTTTGGGCAGAAGCTGTGGAATGTAAACCACCCGCCACCCACTTGTAAACACGGGGCTTCATAACAACTGTGAAATAGTTTTGTAGTATAATCAACATCAGATGATTACGAAGAAAAGCTAATGTTAAATTCCACATCTTTACATAGCCAAATTTGACATAATGACTTGGATCCAAATCAACAATAGCACCATCATCCTGCTGCTGCTGGATTGTTTTTTTTTTTTGTTTTTTTTTTTTACATGAGTGATTTATTAAATGAACCCTCCTTGAATTTTGTCAAAACAAACTTGGGCCTCGTGTTGTGTTATCGTAATATGAAGATGCACGGACATACACTCACACATGGACAGAACCAAAATATCTCCTCAGCAGAGATAACTGATCGACCCTGATAGAGTGTTATTAATTTAACAGCATGTTTATATTTTTTTCCTCAGTGCAAGTTTAGGTCACAGTACTACAAACAAAATAATAAACAGAATTTGTCTTGTTCAATTCAGAATTGTAATTCCCTTTGCAAATTATGTGTGTTATTATGTGACAAGAGTACCGTATCACACATACACTTATTTTGGCGTTTCACATCTACATGTCTGTCAGGATAGCTTAGCAATTAGCTTAGCTTCTCCATCTTTCTCCCCATCCTCGTTTTGGGATAATGATACTAGTCAGAAGTGTTGCTTATTCAATGCCATGGCGCCGATGATTAGTGACATGGATTGTGTTGACACCAGAGGCAGAGTGAATTTTGCAGCGGCTTTGCATGGTGTTTAGCCATGTCAGCTAGCCAGCTGTAGCTTGCAAGAAGTTGGGGCAGCACAAAATAAGCATGCAGCAACTACTCCCTGATACACAGCGGACAGCTGTTGGGCGACTGTTCAATGTGAATGTATAGGGTTTTTGTGTGTTTTGGTTTGTTTTTTCCCCCTCAAACAATGCAGTCTTAATTTCATCACATTCATTTGCATTTTACCAGCTAATGAGGAGACTGAGGTGCGTAACTGTTGATATCTTTATGTCAAATGCACTGAAAAAAATCCTTTAGTTCTACTGGAAATGTACTGAATTCGGACATGTACCGGTACATCGCTTATGCATGATTAAAATGTGTTATACAAACATATGCCATTACAATATTTTTGAGGAAAAGAGTAACATCAATCAACGACATTTTAATGATGTGCAACCAAAAGTTAAATACTTTTTGTGTGTAGGTATTTTTAGTCCAAAGCAATTGGCCTAAGTGTCCCAAACGTTTGGATCCAATAGATTGATATACTGTAGATAGACAGACAGACAGTCCAGACTAACATTAAGATTGCAGCTCAATAAATCTTTGCAAGGTAAATCTCCTAAACGTCACGGAGTATCAATCACAGGCCTCCAAACTAAACATGTTAATCGCACATTCTCCTGTTCCCTTTTGAGCGGCGCAGAGCCAAGGCATGGTTCTCATCCAATGAACAATAACAAGGCACTTAATAGCAGCAGGACATAGGTCCGCCACTCAGAGACACTAAATCAGTCCGCGTCACGTAAACATCGGGCTTTTACTCCACTCGCTCATCCAGAAAGTTGACTTTGGAGTGAGGCATTTGTAATTGATTACAATTTAGTGAGGGGCATAGCGGGTGATCTACCCGGATTATTAAGCCATTTCATATGCGTGATAGTGAAGTAAAACACTTTTTTTTTTTTTTTTTTTACATTCTGCAGTGTTTTTTTTTGTCTTTAGTCCTAACCACTAAAATGTAATGCCTGTTCAAGAATTCACCGTTACATACGAATGTTTAATGTTTAATGCGTACTGACATTTTCACAAGACAATTTTTGTTGAAAACCGCTCCACACAAGCCTTATTATTATGAATCACAGAGCAATATGTTAACAATGAAAATGTTTGTCACATTTGTATTTCCATTTCCCGTAGCTTTAAATTGTCATTCAATAAAAAGCAAAGATACAATCATTTACTAAAAGGTGGGGAAAAATCTGTTTGTGTATGCAAGACAGAAGAAGGAGAGCAGAGGCAGTGAGCAGAACTAATTTCATCAAATATTAAACTTGGTTCGAGACTGTGTTCAGAATCGTAGCGGTCCAGTGGGATTTCCTTGCAGTGAGACTACGCCAAGAAAGCTCCACAATAATGGATGACGACATTTTCAAATGTAAAGATGCAGTTAATTCTTGCTAAGTTTGTCTTTTTTTCAACACAAGGAATCCGAGCCCTAAATGATGAGCAATTATTCGTCAAGGGTAATATAGACCCTTGGGAGAGACAATTTCCTTCGAGTGAAGTAGTGATGCCATAATATTTATCTCCAATAAGTGCAAAGACAGTAGGAGCAGATATATTGTTTTAATGGTCTGTTAGTGGGGCGGCACGGTGGTCGACTGGTTAGCACGTCCGCCTCACAGTTCAGAGATCGTCGTTTCGATCCCGGTTTCGGCCTCCCTGTGTGGAGTTTGCATGTTTTCCCCATACCTGTGTGGGTTTTCTCCGGGTACTCCGGTTTCTTCCCACATTCCAAAAACATGCATGGTAAGTTGATTGGACTCTCTAAATTGCCCCTAGGTGTGATTGTGAGTGCGGTTGTTTGTTTGTCTCTGTGTGCCCTGCGATTGGCTGGCAACCAATTCGGGGTGTCCCCCGCCTACTGCCCGAAGACAGCTGGGATAGGCTCCTGCACGCCCGCGACCCTTGTGAGGACAAGCAGTATAGATAATGGATGGATGGATGGATGGATGGATGGATGGATGGATGTAGATGGCTATGTCAGCTTGTTGCACTGACTGATTAGCTGCCATATGCTTGTCACTTGGGATAAGTTAAATGAACACTTATGTGAGGGTTAATATTAAAAAATAAGATGCTGGAGGTACACCATAAGGTACCCTTATTAAAATGAAGGGTGTATATAAAGCGTGTTCTTTAGTCTTTAAAGGACTAATTTTGATTGCAGTTGACTGGCTTACTTCCGTTTTATCCTTGAATGACAATTAATAATGTTAACTTAAAGTGTTAGTTGCCTGTAAAGTAAATGGACTGTGGAACGAATTATTCCTGGTATTATTAATCACATTGGCAAATGTTTATAAAGACGAAAAGTCTGTGTTTGACCATCGGCACGACAGGAATTGTGCTCGAACTTAAGGTACCCCTGTACATAAACATCCCGTGAAACTCTAAGGATCCTTTTAAAATTGGGAGCGAATCTGGACAAATAAATATAAAAAGATAAATAAATGTGTAAAAACCTTTTACGTCATTCACGATCAACCACAAAGCCGCCTGCTAACTAACCAAGGACAGACAAACGCAAATATAGCACTCCTTGATTTGACATTTGTTTAAAGAATGTATTGTTACTTTCTGTTGTTTGAGTGACCTCAAACTGTACCTTCCTCCCAAACCAGCTGCAGAAATGGTGCGGCCTCACTGCAAGTTCTGTTTTGTGTCACCTGCAGTGAACCAGGAAGGAAGTGCTTACTTATGTTGCGTTTCGCTCTGAAATGAACAATTCCGTCGTCAAAATTTTCGGTGTTTTGGATCAGATGGTTTTTTGATCCACAGCTGGTCTCGAGTCCACAAACTTCCGGTCCACAAGCCAAGTCCCGTGAGTGAAGTACTAAAAGCTTGAGAGACTACTGCCCCTCCGTATTGGAACTCCCTGCTGGGGAATCAACCCCCAACTGTGTGACAGCTGGAGATGCGCGCCACTGTACAGCATGGTCAACTTTTTAAATATGTTCTTTCTACGTCTGCAAAAGAGTTACTAATGTTACCCCAAAAAGTTTCTAGGAAGAACTTTTGGTCGCCGCCCGCATCCATTGTCTTAAGTGGAGCAATCCTCCCCTACCCCTTTTAGATAAAACTCCCCCTCAAAGTCAGTCTGCTGCATTTTTGATAAGACATGAAACCTGAAAACAGCGGGCGGCATTTAAATTATGCAACCGTTCACATCCTCTTAGGAGCTAAAGTAGAGTTGGGCTGACTTGTCAGAAGAAACGGGCCATGACAGGCCTGCGCGAGGAGGTGGGGCCGGAGTGGTGAGCATGCATTATGAATGGTGCTAAGTTGGCCTCAGATGCAGCAGCTGAGTGGAGGCGATGGAGGGCGATGGGGTAGTGCCATCTTATTGGCTGCCTGCAGCTAATGCACTTCACTTTCCCCCCCAAAATATACACTCTCCCTCCCTATACGCTCCCCACATTACCGGCCTCGTCTCTCACCACAGCACCTGCCGTCGCCCTGAAACATCCACTCTCCCAAATAAAACCTACGCTTTCGCCTCGCAACACCAAAGAGTGTGCCCAGGATGACTAAAAGATTCGAAAAGATTGCACTTTCCCAGTTGAATTTGGGTAGGGTTTGTCCCACACTTTTAAAATGTCATTTCAACATGGAGGCCATATGTTGGAGAGAGTTGGAGAGAGACAAGTGAAGGCCAGGACACCATGAAACACACTAAATAAATAAATAAATAAATAAACCTAAGTTCCAACTGCGCTGTCTCACATGCATTTTCATGCAGGTGTTTATCACATTTCTGACGCATTTTTCTTCACCTTGTGAACTCAGTCACCTTGACCTGTCCATATGCAGCTGTCCACACCAGCTGCTTTATCAGCTTCAGTCAATGAGCCTTTAGTTCGCGTTCGCTGACTCCACATTAGTCAGTCATAAAGGCTACGCTGACTTATATGCTCTTTACTACAGCTTTTCTATTTCACATAGTCATTCAGTATCTTCACTGGATAAACAATGTAGAAATAGTTCAATAATAAGCTTGCAACCTTTGCCTTTGACTTTGTTATCAGTGAGTTGTGCTGGCATGCTGCGGCCACGCCACGCAAAAGGATTCATATTCTTTTTTCTATTCTGAAAAGTCACACACGATTTGTCAGGCAAATGGTGAAGCAATGTAGTCTTGCTTGTTTGCACATTCGTTTTACTGCGCAAGTATTCAAATGTTCTCATGCACTTTATCAAAGGGGTAGAAATACTTAATAAAGCTGTTGTATTTCGTTATAATACTTTGGATCTTGTCTGATTATGTATAGTGTTCTATATCTGGCCATACATCTATCAATTTTCTGTCGTTCTTGCCCTTATTAGGGTGGCGGGTGAGTTGCAGACTATCCTGACCGATTTTGGGCAAGAGTTGGGAGACACCAGCCGATTCCAGGGCGCTCTCACAATCACACTGGGCAGTCTTGACTGAACCTATCGTGCATGTTTTTGGAACGTGGGAGGAAGCCGGGGAACCTGAAAAAAAAAATGCATGCAAGCACGGGGAGAGCATGCAAACTCCACACAAGAAAGTTGGATTAAAATCCAGAACCTCACAGCTGTCAGACCAAAGTGTGAACTATCTCATCATATAATTGGCCATTGTTTACCAATTTATTAAGGGGCTCTTGATTGCATTGAGCATTGACATATATATAATAAGTCAAGTGTAAAAATGATGTCACCCCCATGAAAAAAAGCCATTATCACCTCCACAAAATCCCAAATATTGTGCCAAGCATTTTGATCTTTTTACAGGTTGAAGTGGGCAATGTGTCAGCAGTTAGCGTAATACAGCCACGGTTACGAAAAAACTCTCAGAACACATTGTGTTCGTATCTTGGTGAAAGATAGAAAGAAAACAGATCCAGCATGAGAGAAACTGCAATTAAGATGCTCCCTCTCTCATAAGTGAGCCAGGCCGAGGTTAATATTTTCAGAGATTTAAGTGGTCATAGAGTAGAGATGTACACAGATTTCGAATGGACCGATTGTGTCCGTTTCGCCCGTTGACCCCCACCAAGACATGGGAAGCAGCCGAGGGGCGTGGCTATATTGCTGACTAGAAAGTGGCGTTTTGAGAGTAGTTAGTTATTTACTGATTTCTCCAAAACAAATAAATACAATTGAAAATGCTAATATCATTTTCCTGATCAAAAAATACACCAAGAGAGCTTTTGAGTGGAAAATGGGCCATCCTTTCTGAACCATTCCTTTAATGTTTAGAAAAACAATCAGTGCTTTTCTGTATTAAGCGCAATGGTGCACCGCAGATGAAACAAATCTTTCTTTTTAAACATGTGTTTTACATTATTACAGAGCAGCAATTGTAATGTTTCAGTCAATTTGGCTGTGTGTGAGCATTGTGTGCGTTTGTCTGTGTTTATGTCTGTGTTTGTATTCATCTTCTTGAATGTATGCTTCGGTGAACAGATGATGTTTGAGCTTTTTTTTTTTTTTTTTTATTGGCCAGGGAAGCAGCATGACATTTTTCTATGGTACTGCAGCCTCTGTCACCAAGCATCCAAAGTTTGGTGTTCAGATTGAAGAGCAGGCCAGAGTCAGATGTACACAGCTTCAGGGCAGGAGTAGGATCAGAAGAGGTTTGTGATACACAGTACTGCGGGGTCAAAGTGTAGCACTTACAAGTATAGGAGGTTGAGAAGTTTGAAGACTACCCCGAAGTTGATGGGGAGCAGGTGAAGATGCATCAGAGTCAGGGTGATGTTCTTCCAGTGCTTTGAATTGGGAGAATTCTGGCAGCAGAGTTGTGGACATATTGGAGGCTGTCCAGGACCTGGCCAGGCCAGGACGCCATGAAACACACAAAAAAAAAAACTAAGTTCCACTGCGCTGTCTCACATGCATTTTCATGCAAGTGTTTAGACAGCAGGGCTATTCAACTGCCGGCCTGCGGGCCAGATCAAGCCAGTGTTACTTCCTGAGCCATTCGGCTGGTGTTCTAAAATGTCATGTTACATTAAATTTACTTGAACCTCAGTGCACGAAAGCCCCGAATGGCGAACGGCTTCAGCTATTCAGCCCACCCAAATCCAATCTTCAACCCAATCTGGTGGGTCAAAAATAATGAACCTATCCTCGGGTAAAAGTAACCCAAGTGAAAAGAGAGTGAGCTGTTTTCCCAGGCCCCTGCCAAGCAAGAATTTTTCTTACTTTTCTCTCCCTTATGTCACCTTAGCTTGACCCTATTGAGGACAAGTGATATATTTACAGACCAGTATCTGCCCAATATAACCATAATGTTATGAATACTATGAATTAAAACCACAAAACATTAAGAATTCTACACAATTGCTGTTTGAAGAATGAATGGCTCCATGTTGTGTGTTATTTTGTAACCAAAGGAATATTACATCTCCCCAAAAAAAAATAATTACACCAACATGCAGTAAGTACAGAAGCGTGCCAACAAAAAGACAAGCTTCATATACCACCCTTAACGGGCCATAAGAGCGCGGCTAGTAAGTACTGTTTACTAAGACTCAGCTCCATTTATGGTGAAGGCAGCCAGTGATGTCTTGCAAGTATTTGCAGGCTGCTCACAAAACGACTGTCATGGATGAGAAGACTCTATAATGGCTCTTTACCCTGTAAGGTCAGTACTTCACAATCCAGTGAGTGAATTTAATTGCAAAATGGTGGGAAGAGTGCACAAATGTGCACAGTGAGAAGGATGGTCACTCTGGTTTGACTAACTTCAAATAAATACAACTTACTGTATTATGAATATATTTGGACAACTGTTCACTTTTCACATGTAATGGGCTGCATGGATACAAACCGTGTGCAGTTCTTGGTTTGTAAAAACAGTCTGAGTGGACCAATGACTTTCAGAGTGGCCCTCCAATGTTTAGGAGTCAAGTTTGCTTGTTGACCTTAAAAATATTCCATGGGTGGGATGGCCCTGAGTGAGTCACAGGAGAAGCCGTGCAGTACCAGAGCAAAAACACCTCATTTTAATCCATCTTGACATTCATATCACTGGTGACCCCGATATATGCTTCACCCTCCAGGTGAAATCAGATAACTGATTTGGGGTATTTTCCCATGTTTGAGGATTTTCCCCCCACATTTCCAGCCCTTCTATATAGGGAACATATTATGAATGTTTATCTGTGTTTTCTGAAGAATTTGGGGGATTTGTTAAAAATGTTTTTCAGGAGGGGGAAAGTCAATCTCACGGGGACACTGACATATGGTACACTCGCCTGACTTATGTGCGAGCAGCGTGGGATCGATTTCCACTCAGTGACGGTGTCTGTGTGTGCCCTGCAACTGGCTGGCGACCAGTTCAGGGTGTAAACCGTCTTTCGCCCAAAGTCAGCTGGGATCGGCTCCAGCACCTCCCTGCGACCCTGAACAGGATAAGCGGTGTGGAAGATGACACATGACACAATTATGGCCAATCCCTGGTCTATATACTCCCACCGTGTGTCAACTAGATGAAACGTTTGAATATTAAATGAACCATCTACATTGGTCTATTTTCCCTGATATTTTTTAGGCTGAAAGTGGAGATTTTATAACATTGTGTGACTACAAGTGATGCCTAGAACTAACAATCGTCTACTAAAAGGGGCAAAAATGACAAATGTCCCACTATGAAGCAGTTCCAATAACTGTAAAGTACTACTTCATTATTTGATGTGAGTGCAAGTGTAAAGTGCAAATAGTGTAATACATATCCAAACTTTCAAATTCCTTATAAAAAACACTTTCAACCCCATAAATTTTATCATCCATAGTTAAGTGCAGCTATTGGGATTCAAAACTTGCCATAATGGATAGTGCTTGCTTTTATTGTCAATCCAAAATGTGCACTAGCAGGGCTATAATAGTGTTGGATTTTTCATCAAGGTTAGTTTTTATTTCATTTGGGCTTTTGTTTTTAAATTCAGTTAGTTTTAATCGTTTCATTGCAAGTTTGTTTGTTTTTATTTTTTGAAAAATACTTCATTTTAGTTGAGATTTTAATATTTTTATTACTAGTTTTTTTTTTAATATATGGAGTATTTGTCACTAAGTATTGTGTAATTAACTGACATATAGCAATTCCAAAATGAATACATTTAGAAGATATTAATTGACAAAGATAAAAACGAAGGACATTTTCTCTATTAAACTAATAATAGTTTTAAAAATGTAAAATCTAGTTTCAGTGAATGATCTTTTTTTTCTCAACAATTTTTTTTTAACTTTATGTCATTAGTGAAAATGTTTGCCAGAATCATATCCGGCTCTTGTGTGTGGATATTATTCAAATGCAAGTGTGCAACAACAATTAGAAAACAACATGCACTGTAGCAGCATTGTTAATAATAGTTACATTCAATAGATTCTGGGTTCATATCTCAGGTGGGGACTTTCTGTGTGATGTTTACATTGGGTTCTTTTCTTTTGCTTGCTTTTGTCCTGTTGCTTCTTCTCACGTTCCAAAATCCTGCATGATAGATTAATTGAAGAATCTAAATTGTGCATATGTGTGAATCGTTGTGCCCCGCGATCGATGGAAACCAGTCAAAGGTGTACTAGCCTATCTGCAATGAGGACAAGTGCAAAAGAAAACGGATGGATCAAGTCATCAACAATAGGAAAAATACAGCACCTTGTTGGAAAGTTTAAAAGCTGCAAACACAGTAAATCAGCTGTGGTGCTTCCTGCTTGCACGGTGCTCTGTCAGGAAGAAGTTTGTCCCTGAACTCTCGATATCTGAGAGCAAATCAAGATCGGAGTGGAAAACAAGCACAATTCTTGTATTTAGCATTTTCTTCTGTTTTTCTCCTGTGAGACTGAAGGAGAGACGGTCAGATGATCGCATTGCATTGTGGGGGTACTCCCACTCGTTCCTGTCTGCCTCATCCCCACTCCTCCCCCTTCTCTTTCATTTCACTCTTCCTCCCAGTGCCAGCGAGACAACATATACTGCCGGCCGCTTGTTTAGATAAGTTAATGCTGAGATGTCAGCCTTGATTCTGATGTATACCACCTGTCTTGGCCTCCGACTGACCTCGGTCTCCAGCTCCCCCCGCTGACATTCCAACACTTTTTTGGGGGTCTGTGTTTACAATACAACAGGCAGCCCCACGGTTCAGATCCGCTCCATCACAGCCAGTGTACAGTGGCAGGCCTTCCCGAAGAAGAGGAGCCTTCAAGAGAGCGAGCCTTCCCAAAATGAAAGTTAGCATGAGTGTTATGTTTTTACACAATTGGTCAGAAATAGCAAAGGACGGGGTGGTCAGTGCCGAGGGAGGTGTAGGGGGCCTCCGGTCACTCGCAACATGCCAAGATCCTCCCACTCAAGCTCATGTGAACACCATGACCTCACTGCCTCAGTCCTTTCAATGAATTAGGGATGTTGATTTACAGGCCATGAAAGACTTCAAAGCAAAGACTGGCGTCAATTAAAAGCAAGTTTTCAACTAAAGTTGTCACTTTAGAGTTTATGTTAGGCATTCATTACTTTACTACATCAATTTGGAGTTTCTACTCAGAAATGTGTTCATTTAGTTACATCACAGGCTGATGCGAGTGTGATTTGAAGAATATGTAACTTCAGCTTGGAGCCAAACAACGATGATGACATAACTGTGTTTGATTTTAGTTCATTTGGATGGAACTTCACTCTAATGGTAATAAAGTTGGTCAAACATACAGTTTATTATAATTATATGTTGAGCTTTGAGTAGAGGAAAAAAAGATGTTAAGCTTGTTATTTTGATTACTAATGATACCCCCCCCCCAAAAAAATGGCATGTTAATAGTCCTATATTTGTTATATAAATATTTTTTTCATAACCACTTTAATCATTAGAAGGGGATTTTTCATTGTCTAATAAGCGGTTAAGAAAATTGGTGGATGAAATCCTATTGATCCACTCTAGCCGAAAACTGACAGTTTTTCCATTACACTATACCTCAATTTCCCCCTCCCCTCAGGTTAAGAGTCTGGTGTCATGATTGTCATCCTAGACCAGTGATTCTCAACCAGCGTGTCGTGGCGCATTAGTCCATGTGCCGTGAGAGCAGGTGTGCTGCAGGAAGTTATCCAATGTCAATTATTTTGACAAAAATATATATATTCATATTTTAATATTTTATCATTTAAAAAATGTTTTTGATCATTAACTAAGCCAACCACTATAGTAACAGGCGAAACAATCAAATGCTCTCCCACTAGATGACAGAAGAGATATAATTAACCTGTATATCCACTTTTTGTGCGTTATTTTTACCATCTGAAATATGTGTCTTGACTCAATAAAGGTTGGGAAACAATGTACTAGACTTCACACAGTCCTTTCAATTTCACATAAATAACATCACCCGATCTGCATAGGCTACCTTCATTTACGTAACATCAATGACTCACACCCCACATTACTGACTGCCGTCCTTGTTCAATCTCTTCTGTATGGTCTCTCCCTCAAGTCACTCCAAAAATGACAACATCTCCAGAACTCTGCTGCTGCTCGTATAAGGACCCCCTTCGCCCACCTCACCACAACTCCACTGGCTCCCTGAACACCGGTACCACATTCAATACAAAACACTGATCTGCACCTTCAAGGCCATAACCTGGCTCCGCCATATCTCTCGGAGCCCCTTCACATTGCCACATACTTCCTCTCGCGACCTCAGATTTTCGTCCTCTCCGTTCCTTCTGCCCGTTTGACCAGTGACCACCGTCGGGAACAGAGCCTTCAGCCGCTCTGCCCCTGGTCTTTGGACCTTATTAACACCTGACCTCCGAAACACCGGCTCATTATCCCTCTTTAAAACGACTTGACTCAAAACACACTTATTCCGGACTGCTTATTCATTTAACGTTGCCCATATCATTTGCCGTTTTATGTCGTTTTTGTTTTTATTTATTTATTTTTGATTATGTTGTACGGTGACCTTGAGTGCCCCGGAAAGCGCCTATAAATAAAATACTTTGTTATTGTTATTATTGCGGATTTATATTTACATATAGGATTCCTTCATATTTCAGAAGTTGTATCCATGACAACATGGACCTGGTCCGTTTCAAAATTGTCTGACTGAACACTATCGCCATCATGTGGTAAGTAGAACACACGGCACATTAAAAACGACTTGAACTGACTAGTCGATCAAGTTTTTATATTTTGTAAAATGTAAACGATGTTTAAAAGAGGCCGGTATATATACTCACTTGCAAAACATTAGAAATATACATCTGTCTTTAAAGATGCCACACAAAAGCCACATTATCTTATCGTATTTTACAGGGTTTTTTTTCGTAGTTGATAATACAGGAGTTTTAACATCTTTTGCACCTCACGTGTAGTTGAAAAACTATTAACTGCTCATCTATTTTATTACATCCAGTCAATGCAATGTGTTTAGCACGAGGAAATGTTGAGGAAAAAAAGACGACTTCCAGGTAACATGTATCTCTGTTGCTTTGAACAACATGGTAATTACTAGTAACATTGTCCTTTAGCTGAACAACTATTTCCCCCCACATTTATTAAGTAAAGCACAGACGGCAAACTCCGGTTCTCGAGGGCCGCTATCTCGGAATGATCAGCGCATCAACAAGCTCTGCTGGAGCCTGATAACAATCTTGAGCATTTGAATCAGGTGTGTTGGAGGAGGGAAACATCTAAAACATGCAGAATAGCAAGCAGCCCCCGAGGACCAGTTTGACACATGCGATAAAGGATACATAAAGTCATGACCACAATGTAACCATTTCCAAACTTTTAATGTAAAAGACAAAACAATACAAGGTTATCTGACATGAAGAAATGTCATTTTGCTCATTTATCCTTTTCTTTCTGCTCCTTCTCCTTTTTGTCTTTCTCAGCCTTAGCCTCCTCAGCCTCGTGTCTCTTGATGAGCTCTTCCACCTCTTTCTGTTTCAACACCTTGATCTTGGTTTTGCCGTCCTCCCGTGTCAGGGTGGCAATCTCCACTGAAAAAAAGACAACAAACATGAAACCATTTTGTCTGCTGGAAACCTCGTATGATGTATAATCCGGGCGTGGGTGTTTTGAGCTCACCTTTCTCTGCAGAAAGCTTGCTGACATCCATCGTTTTGTTGAGAACTTTGATGGCCAGAGCCAAAGCCGAGGACAGCGTCATCTCTCCCTCTTTGTAGTCTTGCTTCAACATGGAAACTGCGGCCTGAGTGAGGTCCAAGACAAAAAAACAAAACAAATGCATGCAGAAGGGAACCTAACAATGCGTTGTGTGCAATGTCGCCAAAAAGGACTTTTCTGCTCTGAGACAGATGTCAGTTGAAAATGTGCAGTCTTTAGAGCTTACGGCGCTGTTGTTGCCGATGCACGTTGCCTTCCAGCCACCGTAGTTGCCACTGGGGTCACTTTGGTACAACTGGAAGCCGTAGTGTTTGTCCCAGCCCATGTACAATAGAGACACACCAAATGGCCTCTTGCCTGTGAATGGAAGCCATAGATGACAAAGACAAAATGAATCGATTGCAAAAGACAATTCTACTATTTGAGTGTAGTGTCCCGCCCCCGACTACCAAGTTGCGGCTCATCGTTCACACCCCGTGCTATATCGCAGGTTTTCAATACTACTTACAAACATAAAGACTATGAACATTTTGTCATACGCAATGGATGGTTTACCACGTTGTGCCACAACATGTCGGGCAGCACGGAGGTCTACTGGAAGAGATGCAGCGCAAGTAAAAATATTCATTGTTCCCTGGGAGTACTGTTATCTGCTGTTTGAATGCGTTGTCTGATGTCATCGAAATATGTCAATCAATGAAATATATACTGTATTTCCTGGACTATAAAACGCTCCTTTTTCCTAGATTTTGAACCATGCGGCTTATATAAAGGTCCGTCTTATGTTTTTTTTTAGGGATGCTCCGATCGATCGGGCACCGATAATGATGGGCCGATTTTCGTGAAAAATTACGTGATCAGCATATTCGATCAAAGCCTTTTATTGCCGATCAAAAAATCTGATCACTCATGCGTGTGACCGGTCACGAGGCAGCCAAAGTTCATATGAGCCTACTTGGGGAAATGGGCAAACGACAAAAAAATTACTCCAAACACTTCAAACGCGCCACTTGTTATCCAACTGCGCAGGAGGTTTTTCAACAGGAGATACAGCGTGAGTTCTACTAGTACGACAAAAGATGAGACAGAGTAGCGTGAGCAGCGTCAGAGCCAGCACACCGGCGAGAGACGTCAGCAAGTCGCTTGACAGTTCGCTGCTGCATGAGTACATAGCTTCAGTTGTGCGAAAGCTAATGCAAATAAATATTCAGTCACTGCATGCTCTCTTCTATGGAGCCGCCTTCATTAATTGCCTGCACAACGCGTTTCACGTGCTTACCAGTAGTCACATTGTGCAGGCATATTCTGCCCTCTAGCAGTTCAACACGTGTTACCATGGATAATGCCACGGGAGTCAGCCATTTCACCACACTGACAAAAACACCAGCCTGTCTTGTGTGTATAACCCGGGATAATTTTGGTAACTAACTGTTCACATTTATTACCTTATTGCTTTGCTTGCAAAGTATGTCCTTGTGTGGGCCATCTTTAGACCGTAAAAATCTCTACCAGCGTATACATTTAAACGACCCGGAAGTGGACTTCTTTGTTTCCTCTTAAGATAACCTTGCGTTTACGTCTTAAATTAAAACACAAACGTTTTGCAATAAAACGCAATAGTATTGCGTTACTACTCAATCTAAAATATTCTCTTGATGTCCCCTGGTTTGCTCCAGTTGGCATTATCATCATCTTCATCACATCACATCGGGCTTGTGTTGCAGCTAAATGCTACCTTGGTTAAACAATTGTAAACAATTCAATCCAATCACGATACTCCCTGCTGGTAAGCGGATGTGCAAAGGAAATTAGCCAGCTAATGATCTTTAAATAATGTTTATGAGTGCACAGTTTTTTTGGTTTTTTTTTGCGGCGGCAGCGGGGTGGGGTGGACCGACGGAACGCAAGGACGGAAGCGCTTTAAAAGGACGAGGACGGACGGGGTCGGGGCGATAATTTTTATGAATAAGGACGGGGGCACGAGGCCGGAAGGGTACCCAGGCCGTGGGCAGAGGACGAACTGGTAAAAAAGGGTCAGATGCCGAGCTCTGGTAATTTGCAAATGTAATAACAGTTGGGCCTGATGAAAATCATTCAGATTCATAAAGGTACACACAAGCTTCCTACCTCCAAACTGAGTGTAGGCCTGCTTGATGTCACACAGTGCTGTCACCAACTGCTCACATGGGATTGGCTCCTGGTACTGCAATAAATACCTGAAGAGGGAAAAAAATGCTTGACTCAAAGCAATGTTTCAGACTTAAGCGATGGAACACTTGTAACAATCAAAGGTGAAACATAAGACTTCTCTGAGCCTTACCTCTGTGCAATTAACCGCAGTTCATTTGTCAGCACATTAGCATCTGATGTGATACCTGCAACACTGCAAGCCATGTCTCTGGAAAAAAATACACACACACAGGAATATGTATGATGATTATCCTTTATCCTTGAACCTACAACAAGGTGGTAAACAATGACAGCTCATGCACTCACTCATTGAGCTTGTAGATCTTCTCAGAGAAAAAGACCTCGTCCAGCAGTTTGTGGATGTTGCGTCTCTCTGCTGCTAGCAGCACCCCATCGTTTGCCAGAATCCCGAGGCACGTTCCGGCATGGCCGATTGCTTCCATTGCGTATTCCACCTGATAAAGGCGGCCTAGAAAGTGCAGATTTAGTTGGAGAAAAGAACTCTTACAGACTCAACATCACGGCTGTGCAGAATGCCAAGAGAGAAAACATCAACTATAACTATTAACAGACGTGCTATCCACCACAATGCACCAAATACCAACTACAGTATTATTAGCAAACACAAAGAAAAATACACTTGCCTTCAGGAGAAAATATGGTTGTCCTGGAATCATATCTGCGAGACTAAACATCACACAGGAACACAAATTAGTCGCCAAACGTACAAAAGAACATCTAATGAATACATAATGATGTAAGTTACCATTTTTCGGCGACAAAGTAACAACCCTGTCGAAAACAATTGAAAAGTTAGGTAGGAGAGGTCAGAGGCAGAAGAAAGTGATTAAACATTTACACACGTTTATGCACATAGCTCGAGCATTCTAATGCCTGTGGTTTTAATTGCGCCACCTTTGTTCTATACCTAAGTAAAGGACTTCACTAATAATATATTTTAACACGCATTACACACACATTGTATGGAGCAATGATGAACTACTGTGTCTCGGCGTGACAGCTAGCTAACTCAACAGAATGAATCTGCAATATCGAAGCTAAGCTACCTAGCATGCTACTTCATAATAAAAGATTACGAACACGAGTCAAGCATTTCTAACTCAAAGCACGTAGTCAAAAAAAAAAGTTATCAGTGTTCCTGACAACGTATTGTTTATAGTACCTTAGATGGAAAAGTGCAAGTTGTTGTATTATCCAACGTTGATAATTCTTGTACTTTCTGTTTAGCTCTTCCTCGCATCCAGCACCGGCGTGAGAGTGACGCTTCACTGAAACCGTGGCCCACAACAGCGCCACCTGTCTGTGGGAGGACAACACCACACGATTTTAATATGCAGTACATACAGAGAGCGACAGCGCCAGGAACGAATTTGTACGTAAGTCGGAACGCGTCGTAGTCTATAAAGAGCCAACCAACGCTAAAGTGAAATGATGATTACTTGTTTTATGCTATTACTATGAATTAACACAAAAACTGCTGTAACAACAACGTCATTGCGTGCCGTAAGAAATGTCAGGATCGTCGAGGACCACCTTATGATATAGTAAAAAAAAAGTCATCAGTGACTACTTTGCTTAAATGTGCAGCCATGGAATAGTTTGTGGAAATAATTGATTGATAATATATACAAACATCTTCTTTTGAAATAAATGCTTCTAGTGCCGTCAATTGCGCCGGTTTTTAATGACTCTATGTGTTTCCGGTAATTTAAAACAGAGGTGAATACTGAATGAAGCAAACTACCGATTCTCACACGCGCCATTTTGAATGTTAGGATGGATATCCGCGCCGAAGTGACGTTGCTCATGAAACACGTCAGAACACGTCACAGCAAGTAAACGGATTTGATTTGACGGTTCCTTTTGAACCGAGGCCGAGCCTCCTCTCCATACCGACTTTTTAGTGGGTGTGGCTTGACAGCCCCGTCAGAAATCTGTGGCCCAAGTGAAAGCCATCCAGCATTTTAATATTTGCTATTCTAAAATATACACAGATTGATGCTCCTGTTACTACAGCTTTCATGTTTGATATTGTTTTACATGTAAATAGCTTGTTCTAATACAGTTAACAGTATAATAACACATAATTAACAAAAGTCGAAAATGGATTCTGAAATTAAATTGCACAAACCATTTTATTGAATTCCTGTGTAGAATCAGACGTTCAACGTGTACAAGTCTGTATTTTTCTGATTATAAAATGAACAACGGAAGTACGAGTCACTCTAGATGGCGATATGGTGTTTACCGGCGCACTAGTTGAGAGTGAAGAAAAGAAGAGAAACAAGGACGCGTGTCCTGATTGGTTGTGACATGAGCACGCCAGCACGGTATTTGGAATGGAAGCTGGAAGTTGAGACGAGATCGGAGGTCGCCAAGCCAACTTTGGCAAGCTTTTATCTTTTCAACTGTTCGATGACGTGACTCCCATTAGCACATTTAAATCGGACGTTGACGTGGTGTTTCAAGTCGTTCAGGACATGGATTTAACGTAAACACCTGTTCGCAGAGTACGTGTTTTTAACGGAAATTCTGACGGCCATGCTAACCGTGATGCTAATATAATGTAACTGCTGTAGTTCAGTCCTGTATTTGGAATTGTATTTCGAATTTTAGAACATGTTAAGCCTCGTTCGGGCGTCATACTAGATTAAGTGTTCTTAATAACGGTTCTGCCTCAGGGGCTATAACAACAAAGCTGCAGGCCGAACAACCACATTATCGCGAATATATGCTGTAAAAAATAATCACAGGCTGCGTTGACTTTTTCTGACCGTATTATTATGCTTAATTTTCATGGTTAGCTGAAATGTAACATGCCCGTTTTTTGTCATTGCTATGTACGAAGCTATTCAAACATCAGCCAATATTGATCAGCATAAAATCCACACTATAGTCCCTGACTTAGCTAATGTATGAAATGTATTTTCTTGACTTCATTAGGGTTGCGTGTGAGCTGCAGCCTGCCTCAGCTGACTTTGGGTGAGAAACGGGGGTACACGCTGGACCGGTTCGCCGGCTAATCGCAAACCACTGTGCGGTGGAAGATCATCAGCTGCTTGAAATGCTCTTCCACTAGATGTCAGACATGAGTCATTCCAATGACGATGCTCCTACAGCCGGCACCATGCAGCAAAAGAGGAACATCCAGATCATTGAGTGGGAGGACTTGGACAAAAAGAAGTTCTACTCATTTGGCGTGTTCATCACTATGAGCATCAGGGCCACAGTCTACCCTGCCACCCTCATTCGGACTCGGCTGCAGGTGCAGCGCGGCAAATCGCTTTATGGCGGCACCTTCGATGCCTTTGTAAAGATCCTGCGGGCAGAGGGCGTTCGGGGCCTGTACCGCGGCTTCATGGTCAACACCTTCACCCTCATCTCTGGCCAGGCGTACATAACCACCTATGAGCTGGTGAGGAAGTATGTCTCCAAGTATAGCGATGACAACACGGTCAAGTCGGTGGTGGCTGGCGGCCTGGCTTCCATGGTGGCTCAGAGCATCACTGTCCCCATAGATGTGGTGTCACAGCAGCTGATGATGCAGGGCCAAGGGGAGCACCTGAGCCGCTTTCGCCCTAACACCCACTCGGAGAGCGGCAAACCCAAACGAGTGTTCGGCCAAACCAGGAGCATAGTGGCCCAAATATTTGCTGCTGATGGTTTGCGGGGTTTCTACAGGGGAGCCCTTGCTTCTTTACTCACCTACATCCCAAACAGTGCAGTCTGGTGGCCTTTTTATCATTTTTATGCAGGTAAGCCTAAATTCACACGTTCAAGAATACATGAGCCACAGAACGTTAGACATATTTGGCGTTGGGATGAAATTTCACAACCTCAAGTGAATGACAGAATAACCTTCACAGATGAACTTAGTTTGACCTCTAAACTTTTGACGCAAATGTTTCTGTTCAAATTTTCAGTACTATTTGCACAAATTGCCGCTCTCTTAACAATTAGCTGAACTGCAAAATTCACAAGGGGTGTTTGAGCCATGAATCAGGTAGTTCGAGACTTGAGTGCAAGTTAGGGCTGTGCAATTAATTAAAATTCAATTACAATTACGATTATTATACTCCACGATTACAAAATTGGCATCATCGTAAAAAACAATTAATATGCATTTATATCCAACGCACTGTTTACAAAAGGAAATCATACATGTGGAACTTAAAAAAAAAAAAAAAAAAAGTGTTTCAAATAAATTGTCTTTATATTTTTTATGTTAAAACATTTTCTTGTTTTGTACCAAAAAAATAAATGATCGTTTGAATAATCGTGATTTCAATTACTACCAAAATAATTGGGATTAATATTTTTTTCATAATCGTGCAGCCCGAGTGCATTTTTTTACCTACATGCACTTGTGCATCTAGTAAATTTCCTATTCTTGATTACTTTTATGTTCCTGACAAACCTCCGCTCAACATTTAATCCCATTTATCAGTAATACACAGTTGTTAAAATGAGTGGTCATGTGAATATTTCAACATCAGTTTTTCATGTGGCATATTCAATTAGTTTACCACAGGTGTGCCCATGTCCGGTCCTTCTCAAGAGTGCCTATCCAGCCTGTTTTAGGTGGATCCCTATTCCAACACACCTGATTCAAATGATCAGCTCATTACTAAGCATAACAATCCTGATGATTTGAATCAGGTGTGTTGGAATAGGGCTACACCTAAAACAGGCTGGATAAGGTCTCTTGAGGACCGGACTTGGGCACGCCTGGTTTACAGTTTCCGTTACACGAAATGCTCAATTAGCAGACATTTCAAGTTGCCGTCTCCACTTTCCACATTATAATATTTCCATACTGCACACATAGTTGCAGTGTCATAGTTGCATGACGCTAGCTTCACGTTAGCTTGCCATGACAACGACCAGAACATTTTTACCTGTTTTTACCTCCGCTTTTTCCAGCTGTGTTGCAATGTTGCTTAGTATAAAACGTATGTTGTATACAGGTAAATATATTTTGGGGGGCAATATCTGTGTACCTCTGGATTATTTCAGTGCTTTGTAGACCATGAAACTAAATGCATACACATTTCTTTAAAAGCTAATCTTTTTTCCCCCAAATTTCAATCATCTGAAAATGACGTGATCAGGCCCGATTTCTGATCACATGATCGATATAGTATAAAGCCATCTCTTGATTGTATTGGTGAGAAGAGCAGTTTGGGCAGTAGAATAGCTCGTTTGTATTTCTGCAGTCATTAGGTTTTTTTTTGTGTGAATTAATTTGTAATGAAGGATTTTCGAGGCATTTGAAGTGCTCGTTCCACGTTTTAGAAAATTCCACAAAGATAGCAGTCACTTTGCTACTGAAAGAATCAAGGAATGGCATAGAAGAAATTCCCTTGGGATTTATTAGTCATCTTGAGTTCACCTGCAAGGGTCACAGTGCATTTCATGTTCATCCTGAATTTTCACCCGAAGGCCAAATATCCCCAACTTTTTTTGTGAGTCCTGTATGTTTAGTGCTGCACGAAAGGGGATGATCTTCCTCCCATGTGTGTGCTACAGAGCAGCTGTCAAATCTGGCCCCCTCCGACTGCCCTCATCTGGTCCTGCAGGCCATGGCCGGTCCACTCGCAGCGGCCACCGCCTCCACCGTCACTAACCCAATGGATGTCATAAGAGCCCGAGTGCAGGTAAGTTCCCAGGTCAAGACGGATACAAAACATAGCTGCGCGTGTCTGAATGGGTCCAATTAATACATTGTTAATTAGTGATTGTAAATTTAGCTGAGTGCTTTTGTGTTGTGTTCAGGTTGAAGGTCGCAGTTCAATCACCGAGACCTTCAGGCAGCTGATCAAGGAGGAGGGCTTCTGGGGAATGACCAAAGGGCTTTCGGCCCGCATCATTTCATCTACCCCCACCGCCATCGTCATGGTGGTGGGCTACGAGAGCCTCAAAAAACTGAGTTTGCGGCCAGAGCTGGTGGACTCTAGACACTGGTAGCAACGACCCGTCACGGGGACCGTGGCCTGCACTGATTCACAAGGTCTGTCGTAACTTCTGTTTTTTTTTTTATGGGACACACACTCCTATGCTGGTGATGATCAAGATAGGACACAAAAACAAGATTACCTCACTTTTTTTTCTTTTTTTAAAACAATAGAATAATTAAGAGGTGATTGCAGCCTGATTTTATTCCTTGATTCTGAGCTTGAACTGTATTTATGCAGTTGTAGGGAGAGTTGCTGTCCTCTCCTGTAAGTATTTGTACATCAAATAGTGTGCCCACATCCAAACCTGTTTTTTGTCAGCTTCTATTCAATTGTCTGTGGTCTTCTGTTTTGTTTTTTTCCCCGCATTTTCCCAGGAAATCAAGACACAAGATTATTTTTTCCCCCGTGGTACAGTAATTAAAGTGTGTATTTGTTCTCCTTAATAATTCATGACAAATAGCAAATTCCATGCAACTCGCAAACATAATATATTTGTCATTGTATTTTATGGTTTTAAGCACAAAATAAACGGTGCATTTACTCTTGATGTCTTAAACAATGTATTATAAGTAATGTATTCATTTTTATTGTATTTGGGTGTTGCCCTTTCTTGAAAATGGGCAGTTAACAACTGTCACAATTTGCCTTTTAAATTGGTGTGATTTTGTGCAGTTTTGGGGACAGTGGCAATTTTTAACAAACTACTGTACAGTATATTGATTAGATGTATGTAGTCAGGTTGCACTGTGTCACGTGAATTGAGCAAGTTCTCAAGAATTTACTAAGATTTCATTCATGAAAGTTGCTATACTTAAACAAGAAATGTTAGTACATTTTGGGGATTATTTGAATAATGTATCTATTGAAAATTAATCATTCTGTGTCAAAATGTGTTTGAATTATAATCTGAACAATGCATTACTAAATTCTGAGAACAAGCAGTGTGATGTGGCTGCAGATATTTATATGTACAAATTCTCTGCATGCTCACACTTCCATGATGACAATTCACTTTTGTCCATACTACTGAATATTATACAGTTCATAAAATATGTTAAATAATGTATCAGAAGTCATTGTTTTATATCATGAGATCATTTTGCTTTTGAGTGTCTATGCATCACTTACTGTTTGTCAAAGGCACCCTTTGCTAAACTTGGTTGGAGTCAGTATCAAATCTCAAATAAAAACAACCTAATGTAAAGTATTTTATTGATCATCAAACGTTCGGGTAAAAAAAAAAGACATTTGGAGTCATGTTGTCTGCAACAAATGTGTGTCTTTATCATATCACCACCCAATGTAAGGTTAATGCCAGACTTGCATAAATTAAATTAGCGTAAGTAATTACCAGAATCTGCCAATTTTCTTGTATTTCTGTAAGGTCAATACAACTTTAAAGGGCCACTTGGATGAGATGAACATTGGCACTTATATAATAGGTTTGCATGTAAAAATGACATCCGCACTGAAATGGTGCCAATCCTCATCCAAATAAATGTGGATGAAATGTACGTCTACTCATTCCCACTTCAGTCTCTGTAAATATATTGACTGTTGCTTTGTGCCCCGTCCATACTAACCATGATCAACAAGGAAGCAGTGTGCATTCTTCCGAGCATACATCTATGTAGCTCTGCTCACTTCCACATTTCCTCATTCTGATATAAATCAGCAACGGAGAGGTTAATCCTTTTGATATGTTGAAGTGGTCATAGGTAGGGAAGTCCACATGAATTTTGGTGCCAATTGATCACCGTTTTTGGACGTTCTAAGCAATGAAAGTACAATGATTTCCAATGGAGAGTTTGTTCCGACCGAAACGTGGAGAGAGCGAGGGGGGCGTGGCAATATTCCTCATTAAAAGGAGGCATTTTTCAAGTCGTCACTTATTTCCTAATTTCTCCAAAATGAATAGAAAATGGAAAATAGAAAAGAAAATAACTAATTAGTTTCCCGATCAAAAAATATATATATACTGAGCTTGTTAGTGAAAAATGGGCCATCTTGGCTGTCTACCTCCTTTAAAGGGAAGTCAACTCGAACATCTTTTTTTCAAGAATATGTTCTATGCAAGCCTACTAGTTGAAACACGGCATTCTGATTATTTTTACGTTTGTGGAATAAGTGTTAATCCATTAATTTTTAGCCATTTCCGGGGTCGGCCATTTTGTCTTCTGTCGACTAAAAATGACATCACAACTGTTCACAACGACTAATCACGGCTCAGATTCAGAAAACAGGTCAGCCTTGATTGGTCGTTGTCAGCAGTTGTGATGTCATTTTCAGTCGACAGAAGGCAAAAGAGATGGCTAAAAACGAGTGCATTTTGCTGCTTAATTTATATTCCACAAAGGCAAAATGAATCAGAATGCCGTGTTTCAACTAGTGGGCCTGCTGGGAACATATGCTTGAAAAAAATATGTTTGGTTTGACTTCCATTTTAAGGCTCTTAAAGCCCTTTTCACTGTGAACTTGCAGCACGCCGTTGTCAACGACATTCATTGTTTTTGTGGTGAGGGGCGGCAACACAGAATGGAGAGTTGCTGGGCGGCGCTGCGCGTACTCTGACGTCCACCATGACGGCAAATCCCCTAGGATTGACACTTTTTTTGTCATCGTGACGTCAAAATGCGTTTCCAATCGCAGAGGGGTTGGCAAGCGATTTACTTCTATTTTGGTGGATTTATTTTACAAGTCACGGCATGAGGACAATGGAGGAAGCCTGGATAAATAAAGTGCATTTACTGTAACACTAAAAGATACATCTCGTCTCCTCTTGACTTTCTTTTTTTTTTTAATGAGCAAAGACATGATCTTTGTTTTGTAACAATGAAATATACGTTTTGTAAATCAGTATGAAAAGCCTCACTTTTTACTTCCTGGTCGGCCGCCACGTCAGCACTTCCGAATGTGGGCAAACTGTTGCGCGTCGTATCAAGGGCTTGTCCGAGCGCGGCGATGGAACAGATTATATTCGGCAAGCGAGGTACCAGCAAATGAGATCGAAGGGGAAAAAAAACGTCGAGTAGTGTTGCCTACCAAGTTCACGTTCAAAATGGGAGGGGAAAAAAATCAGAGCATCATAAAAATCTGAAGTTCAACACAGGACGTTTTAACAGTTTTTGTTGAATGTAATGGCAACCCCACAAAACAAAAACAAAACAAAAAAACCCAGCAACACCAGCACAACACACACATAATAGTCATTCTTATTGGAATTAGTATGCTCCCTGTAAAAGAAAGCAAATCAGTTGAATTTCCAGAATACATATGTGTCGTGGCGCATGGTCAGGATGGTACCACCTCTGCCTCAATCTGAGCCAGGAAAAACCATGTTAATGGTGCACGGCTTCACCCTCCTGAGATGCCGGATGGTGGACTCTGACAAATGAGTCCTGTCAGCAGAGTGGGCATTCGTCTATGCTGTTAGTCCGTCTATGAGTTCCCGTCTATATTTCACCGGTCGGGCCGAGTCAGCCAACCAACTTTACTGGTAACACGTCACAAACAAATAAAAAAATAAACAGTGTTGTATACCTTTCGGTCCCACAGATGCAATGACATGTGCCCCATTTTTTCCCATTCCACCGTCCATCACGCTGTGCGTGTGTATGTCTGTTTTTAGTTTATATATTTTTCTTTATTTGGCAGCGTGTCTGTTTGCGCGGTGCCTGCGTGTGACGTGAAATTTACATTCTCGACGCCGATTGGCTGTCGCCGACGGGGGACGGAGTGCGACCACGTGGGTCGAACAGAAATAGAACAGTTATAGACGGCTAGACGATGCTCAGCTTTGCCTGTCAGAACCCTCACATTACGTTTGGCTGTGCAAGGTCGGACCGACATCTTTCCCCACCATCGGAGCCAACACACCACCAGGTGGTGATGGGTTGACACGTCTGTCTCGCTCTTCACCAGAGTGTCCAAGACATGCGGCCCAAAGTCTGATGACCTGACTCCAAAGTCCATCATCAAACTGTGCCAAGACTGTCCTAGTGCCAAGTGCAAGTACAGTATGGACACCCTTATGTCTGAACATGTTTTGTTATGGACAAGCGTGACGAGCACTGAAGTCCAATGATAGAACACTGTTCGGGTTCTGGTCGGGGTGGGCATTTCTCCTGATCCGTCTCTCTCCTCATCCGGAGGTCCCGCTGTCATTGCCCAAGTGAGCATTGAAGTCCTCCAGAAGAATGAGGGAGTCTCCAGCAGGAGCGCTACAAGGGCTAGGTTCACACCGCAGGCAAATGCGACCCAGAACGGATTTTTTTGCCCATATGCGACCTGTATCTGATTTTTTTTATGACAGTCTGAACGGCTCAATTCCGATTTTTCCAAATGCGACCTGGGTCGCTTTCATATGTGGTCCTAGATCGGATACGTATCTGATCTTTTCCAATGCGTTCGTGGTCTGAACGGCCAGGTCACATATATCCGACATTGACGTCATCCGGAGCCCAAAATGCGCTCGCTCCGCGCAGGCAGAGGGAAACTGCTGGCAGCAGGGGATCGAATCTACAAAGTTGTTTTGAGTAAACTATTGACTTTATATTTTATTTTAATTTAATCCACCTTGAAACATTTATGGCGATAATTCAGCCACGGCTCAGATCGATAATTCGATTCTGTGACGTAATCGTTATTGATGTCTCCGTGAAATGAGATATTAAAGCCTCGCCTCATAATTTCCCCCAAATACTGTATTTATTTCTACGTGCTACCTAATTGCTTGACTGTATAAATGCCCCGACACGCTGGACCACATTTACTTCCGCAAACACAAGGTCGGGTGTGACGTCGTCTCTTCTTCTGCACATGCGAGCCGCTTTGACGACGCATGTGTTCATACAGCAGACAAGACCGAGGTCGCATTCATAATGTAATATGAACGCTTGCACAAAAAAATCGGATTTTGCATTGAGCATTAAGACCTGCAGTGTGAACCTAAGGACTCCAAAAAGGGTGAGTATTCTGAGCTGCTGTTTGGTGTATACGGCGCACAAGGAAGAGACAGGAGCCTCTCCACCCACCCAAAAGTGGAGGGAGCCTACCCTCCTGTCCACAGGGGAGAACCCCAGCCGATGGGCACAGAGCTGGGGCAATTAGTATGCCCACAATTGCTCTCACTGTGGGCAACCGCAGTGTGGAATAAGGTCTGTCAGCCCCCCCCACCCCACCCCAAAAAAATCCACATCAGCAAAAAGGGCGTCCGTCACTGACGTACATGGTGAGTGACGATTTGTCGATTACACTGACAAACGAAAATCCACTTCTGTCAGTGCTCAGTCCGTCATTTTTAAAAAGTGTCCTGTCATCCGTCAGCAAAATGGGTCCATCGCACGGAATGCCCACCTCCGGGGAGTTGGACTCATGTTGTTGTCGTCATCGAGCCTCACCTCCCCGGCCTTGCTCCAGAGGGGGGCCCTGGTGACCAGTGCTCAGGTGAGGGAAAATATTCCGAATGGTCCCTCATCTAGGACCTGTTTGCCACGGGCGACATCATTGGGACACACAAACCCCTCCACCACGATAAGGTGACGACACAGGAAGAAGAACTCCGTTTTCTCATATTTCAAATCAATATTCTCAGTTGAATTGAAATGAAATGCCATTCATCGGTTCCAGCCACCCAGAACACCATTTTTTCATGTTTTCAACAAAGACAATGTCAAGATAAAAGGCGAGTGTAGTCACTGTACAGTTGGACAACAACAACGACAACATCCGTATGTTCTGTGCGTGTGTAAACAAATGCACAGGAGTTTTGGCATACTGCAGCTCTTTGCTAGTATTTTTATTTTGTATTTGCTTGACTATAGCGATCAATAAACGGCAGGAACTTCATCGGTGACTGTTGCTCACGTTTTGTTTAGTTTTTTTTCCCACTTCAACCGATTTACCTGAAGCCTGAGCCGTCCACGCGTCTCATAGAGGTGATCTTTATGACACCTTAGCTCATGACGTCGGTTAATAAGGTGAAAGTCCACACCAAAGTCATGTTTCTGGGTGAGTGTAGGTATACATCCACTAAAATTATGTTTGGTATCCTGTCTATTATTTTGCTGCTAGGATTAAGACCAACATGGAAGGTAACACAGGGGACATCTTTCAGCTGACGCTTCCTGCTGGGAAGACAGAGTGCTCGCCGCTCGACTCCACGCGTTATTTATCAAAGCCTGTCTGGAGGAGCACTTTGTCGGAAAAGATGGATGTGGAGGGAACATGTGTGACGTGGCCGCAGCCTAGAGGAGGAACTACGAGAGCTATTCTCAAGGGGGGGGTTCTGGTGTGTGTGTGTGTGTGTGTGTGTGTGTGTACGCGTCTGTGCAGGACAGGAGGAGGGCCACATTAATGAAGACTGTGAGTTGATAGGAGTCTAGTGATGGGGTAGAAAATCTGACATGGCTTGTTTTGGTAATAGTCTTTTTTTATACAAATTGCCAGTGCATTCGGGATTAGACGTTCAAACTGAAACCTTTCTGGGGACAAAAAAAAAAGACACTTTAATGACACAATTAATAGTGAAGTATGTGTGTGGGTGTGTGCATGTGTGATACAAGGGCGGCGGAGGGGGTTTGGCTCTCCGCCTGGGATCATTAAGCACACAAGAGGAGAGACAGAGGGAGGACGCTTTGGAGGGAGAAGAAGCAGTCGAGACGAACACTGATAGACAAAGTCGGACACACACACACACACACACACTGAGGAGGAGAAATGCCAAATTTCGCAGGCACCTGGAAGATGAAAAGCAGTGAGAATTTCGACGAGTTACTAAAGGCACTGGGTGAGAATCTTTTTCTTCTGAGTGGCCCCAGGTGGGAGCTTTGCTAGGTCTTTCTTATCTAATGCAGATGAGGACACTTGGACTACTGGCATTTGACTGGGAACAATCGACATTTCACAGTAGTAGGATAATGATATTGTGGAAGGTTTGAAGGTTTTGTTTTGGAAGTAGAAGTATGGCAATTAAGCTTTTACGATACAATAACCTACTTGATTGTTTTTAAATGGCTCGCCGAGATGAATGAGTGCAGCATGGGAAACGATTTTCTGATAGTTGTCTTGTCCAATTGTTTGTGCTTGAAGTGAGTCACAGAGAGGGTTAAGAGTTTTACCGCTCATTTGCAGGACTAAATCTATCACAGGAGAGTCGAGCAGGGGCAAAGTGGGCCAACATTCCTCTCGTTCGTTTTCTTCTCTGTGTTCAACATTTGCCGAGCGCAGACTCTGAGCTACTTAACATAGATAGTCTCCAAAATTAATTATTTTCAAATTTGGCACACTTCTTTCAAACTCAAGTGTCAGGTTTGAGATTATCTCCTTGGAAACAAAAAGGTATACAAAATAGGAGTGAGGTTGTGGTAAAACCAGTGACATTGTTTAAAACGTAAATAAAAACTGAATACAATGATTTGAAAATCCTATTAATATATTGAAAACACTGCAAAGATAACGATAAAGATTTTTAATTCTCAAACCGATAAACTTGACTTTTTTTTGCATTCTTGGCATTATTCACTCTTGAACACGTTCCAAAAAAGCTGTGATAGTAATATGCCAATGTTTACCCTTGTGTTAAATCACCTTTCCTTTTAACGCTCAATAAGTGTTTTGGAACTGAGGACGCTAATTGCTGAAGCTTTGTAGTTGAAATCGTTTCCCTCTCCTGCTCGATGTGCAACTTGAGTTGCTCAACAGTCCGGGGTCTCCATTGTCCTAGTTTGCACATGTGCCACATATTTTCAATGGGAGAGGGATCTCGGACTGCCGCCAGGCCAGTCTCGTTCGTACTCAGCAGTCTTATTACGAAGCCACGCTGTTATAACACACACGCAGAACATGGCATGGCATTTTCTTGCTGAAATGAGCAAGAACGTCCCTGAATAACCAGTACCTTGGATGGTTGCATATGCTAAAAGCTGTATGTACCATTCATGGTGCTGTCACATGATGTACAGGTCATACATGCCATGGCAACGTACCACCATACCATCACATATGCTAGCTTTTCAACTTTGCGCTAAGAACAATCTGGATGGTCCCTTTTTCTCTTTGGCCTCGAGGACACGACGTCCATGATTTCTAAAAACACTTTGAAAAATGGACTCGTCAGACCACAGCACTTTCCACTTTCTGCCGGTGGCTTTTCTGGGTGTTGTTGCTATATGGATTTCACATTGCATGCTTTGAGTTTTAACTTGTATGCGTAGTGCCAAACTGTGTTCACTGATAATGATTTTCTGAAGTGTTCTTGAGCCCATGTGGCAATATCCTTTATACAATGATGCTGGTTTTTAATGTCGCACCGCCTGAGGGATCATAGGTCACAGGCATTCAATTGGTTTTCGCCCTTGCTACTTGTGTAGAAAGATTTCTCCAGATTTTCTGTATCTTTTGATGATATTGTGGACTGCAGATGATGACATTTCTAAATTCCTTGCAATTACATGTTGAGCAACGTTCTTAAATTGTTGGACTGTTTGCTCACACAATTGTTCTAAGGGAGTGCATCTCTCCACAAAAGACGATTCAATACGGTTTTCAATACATAACGTGCGAAATGATTCAAGGGCGGTTTGATTTGAAAGTGGAACGATTCAGTTCGGTACGGTTCAGTTTGAGAGGGTATCATCATGCATTTGAATGATCTTGGCAGTACTGCAAATGTGCAATTTCCTAAAATGTATCCCTCCAATAAAAGACGATTCAATCGATATAATTTCAAAGTGGAACGATTTGGTTCGATTTGAGACACTCGTATCTTTTTAATCAAAAAAGATTCAAATCGTTTTTGTTACACCCCTAAGTTGGTGACAAAGTGGTGAACCTTGCCCCATGCTTGCTTGTGAACAACTGAACCTTTTAGGGATGCTCATTTCACACACTATCATGACACTCACTTGTTTCCAATTAACATCCACCGCCAGCCATTTTATAGCATTTTGACATTTTCAGGACTCACACGGTATTGTGGTCGATGGCTATATACACACAAAATTACCAGATGAAAAATAGATTCTGTCCTTTCGCCAGAAGAAAAAAAAGCTAAAGTTGTTTCCAAGTTTGAAATTTACAGTGGAGTAGCATCAGAAGCTCCCCCACCCATCCCCTTTGAAAAAAACGACAAGTATACTTGTACGTGTACTTGTATGCTTATCAATGGCAGTGAACAAGTTGACCCTTTCACCCGCGAAATTTTTCAAATCAGGATTTTTTTCCAGCATTCCTCACCTTTCCCAGTCTTTTGTTGCCCCTGTTCCAGATTTTTGGAACATGTTGCAGGCATCAGATTCAAAACCCCCCCAAAAGAACAAAAAGACAAAATGGTAAAGTTAATCAGTTTGAACATAAATTGTAAATATCTTGTCTTTGTAGTGTTTTCATTTGCATATACAGTAGTTTGAAAAGGATTTGCAAATCATTGTATCCTGTATTTATTTGTTTTATGCAATGTCCCAACTTCACTGGAATTGGAGTTGTACATTCACCAAACATGGGTGTTGTGTCTGTCCGTGCTTCGAGGGAGTAACACTGGGTGAAGGCAACGTGGGTTCCGTTTCTACTTTGGGGACAGTGCGAATGCGTACGTGAATGGTTATCCGTCTCTACGTGCCCTGTGATCGATTGGCGACCAATCCGGCGTGTCGTTCGGGTTTGGCCCACCGCCGTCTGGGATATGCTCCGGTTCACCCGCAACGCTGAACAGGATAAAGCGGTAGAAAAATAATGATGGATGGATGGATGTTCTGGAATATTAATGCATTACAATTCCAATTATAAAAAACAAATGACTTTTGTAATTAACTCACTAACAACATATGACACGGTCTGATTTGTAAGTGACTTTCCCAACACTACTTTTTGGAATTGGTGTAGGAATAATGCCATGGCATCCATCCGTCCATCCATCCATCCATTTTCAATACTGTTTATCCTGTTCAGGGTTGCGGGGAGTTGGAGCCTATTCCAGTTGACTTTGGGTGAAAAGCAGACTACAGCATGGACTGGTTGCCAGTCGCACGGCACGTGTAGAGACGGGCAGCCATTTGTATTCATTCACACCGTCACTGAGTGGGAACTGAACACACACTGCATACACACTTGTCAGGTGAATGCACCATGACGCAATCCACCTTCCATGGCATTGCCTCATTGGATTTATTCAGGACAAATTCACCCGAGGCAATTCATAAGGCACGTTGGCACTCTTGTATTCTCAGGTGTGAACGCAATGTTGAGGAGGGTCGCCGTGGTAGCGGCTTCCAAGCCTCATGTGGAGATCCAGCAGAATGGCGAGCAATTCTACATCAAGACTTCCACCACGGTCCGCACCACAGAGATCAACTTCCTCGTTGGCGAGGAGTTCAATGAGGAGACCGTGGATGGAAGAAAGTGTAAGGTAATTTGAATTTCATCAACATGACCCATCATGTGAACAAGAAAGAAAAGAAATCATCATGAAAGAAAAGACAACATATAGCCAGAGAGCATCTGCTGAACTGACAGTAAATCAAAACATGAGATTTTTTTTCTTTATGTTGACATCCAAGACACAACCCAAACTTCACTGAATTCAAACCAGTGTGTTCTATCAGTAGTTCACTTGATGACGGAGTTGAATGATGGAAAAGAAACAATCTGAGACATTTTGCATGCACACTTTTACAGAGTCTGGCTACTTGGGAGACGGAAAACAAAATGTACTGCAAACAGACTCTACTGAGCGGCAACGGCCCAAAAACCTTCTGGACCAGAGAGCTCAGAGGGGATGAACTCATCCTGGTTGGTACTCGATTGTTTGTTGCTATTATTCTTTTCAATACAGTATTTTGGTCAGATGCACACAAAATAACGATGAAAATGTAAAGTTTTGTCTGTGTCAAGAAGGTTTTCATTTGACAATTTTTGGACATTACAATGGAGCCTATCCCATCTGATTTTGGGCGAGAAGCAGGGGACACCCTGGACTAGTCACCTGTCAATCACAGGACACGTACACTACAGAAACCAGTCACACTCAAATTCACACCTGTGGTCAATTTAGTCCGTGTTAAGGAAGAAAAACGAAAGCTCGTGGAAATACCACTAAGGAAAGCCGGAACCAAGATTGGAACTGTAAATCTCAGAACTGTAAGGCAGACAAGCTAAGCAATTACCTACTGTGCTGCCTCAAAAAAGTTCAACATCATTTCAATTTGCACATCAATGTGGTTGTCACGGGTTGCGATGGTGGTGGTGGCAAAAAGTCATTAAAATTGTCATGAGAAAAAGGCAAACAAGGTACTGGGAGGAGTCCAGAACTAAATGAACGAAGTCCAAAAATGAGATTCAAAGTCACAAACCAAAACTGGACATAAACTACCTACAAAAAGAAACAAGACATGACTTGGTGAAAAACAGAAGCAACTAACACAATGAAGTGACAAGGAGTGAATGAAATCAGAGAACTTGGGTCTTGTTGAGACAACCAGCCAAAAAAAAACGATTCTTAGCCCATCCAGATTGAAACTAGATGGCTCTTTTGTGGTCACAAAGCACATGAAATGTGATTTTGGGATCTGAGGAGGAACCTGACTGGAATCAGACGGGCCTGCAGTCAAACTGACGAGACAACAAGGAACACCTGGACGGGACAAGACACGATTGGAGGGAGCTGACTGATTTCTACAAGGTTACCGAGCGGGTTAACGAGAACAGGTGGAAACAAAAAAAACGAACGAACAAGACATGCAAAAGACCCAAGGAAACAAGACACAATCTGACAAAACTCAATCCAACATTAACAACAAAAACTAGATCATGACATTGCTCATCTGAAATGATTGTGGAAAAAGGAAGAATAACAAATACACTAATCAGAAAAAGACTCGCCCGCCAATTTGTTGCAGTTTAAGAGAAGGAAAAAAATCATCATGTGCTTCCCTTGGATATGATGGACTACAAAGTCCAGAGGGGTGTGATGACGAGCTGCTCTGTGCTGACTCTGACCAACCATCAATCACAAAAAAATATTTGTGAAGGGATGTCATTTGGATCGATGGTATGTTTTCGGCAGGACGAAATCTGTTTTCATTCAAGTTAAGGGTGTGTGTGTCCCTGTGGAGTGTTGGACTGTAAAACGATAGGCACATGGGAATGGATCTTTGGAAAGAACCAAGCTTGTTTTAAATTAACAGTGTGAGTTCTACCGGGCAGGCAGGAGATGGATGATACAATGTAGAATAACAATAACGCTAATACCACTACTCACAATAGTCGTAATATTTCGGGGCAACACGTAGCCCTATTCCAGGGGTGTCCAAACCTGGTCCTCGAGGGCCATTATCCCGCATGGTTTAGATGTTACCCTCCTCCAACACACCCGATTCAAATGATCAGGATCGTTATCAGGCTTCTGCGGAGCTTGCTGGGGAGCCGATCCTTTGAATCGCCTATGTTGGAGGATGGAAACATCTAAAACATTCAGGATAGTGGCCCTTGAGGATGAGATTTGGGCACCCCTGCCGGAAACAGTTAGCACATCTGCCTCACAGGTCTGAAGAACAGGGTCAGTCTGTATGGTTTGAATGAGCTCCCTTTTGTGTGGCTATGCATGTCTGCCATGCAATTAATTCGTTCACTGCCATTGACAAATTGATTTGTCTTTTCGCGATCCAGCCATTCAATCCCAGGAATTTATTTATATTTTCTTCCCTTACATCCTGAGCGGTTCCACATTCATGTGCCTTCACTGTTACAACCATAACGGTGATGTGGCCAGTGAGCAAAACCAGTTTGACACCCAATGGCAACAAAATGAGGACTCCCGCTGTTATAAAAAGGAAATATAGACCAATATGTGTGATAATGTTCACAATACTGTACTGCACAATATAGACAGCTAGCCTTGCATAGCAATAGCATAGCAAGCTAAAGTATAATAATAATAATAAAAATGATTAAATAATAATAATAATTAAAAGTGTTTGAAAGCCATCTTTTTGTTGCGCCAGGCTGCTCACTCCGCTTCCAGTTCGACAGTAGACATGGTGGATTACAGCCGCCCTCGGTGTGACTGAGGACGGGCAGACTTTAACGACCACTTTGAGCCAACCCTTAAAATGATAAGTGTTGAAAAAGAAAATGTCATTATTGTCCATGACAGCAAGCTCACTCTTCCTTTATATTTGAGGCCATTTGCCTAGAACCTTGAGCGGAAGAGTGCAGGCCCCTAATGGGCAGTTTGAGTGGAGAAAAGAGTCCGGTGAAAATGTGTGCCTTTGATAATCCTTCGCCATCCTTCGGCCTCTAATTGGCCTCATTGATCACGGTGTGGAGAAATGCAAATGAACCCTGGCGTTAGCTCCACTTTATGCCTCCCTGGGCGACTGGCCGGGTGCCAGATGGACTTGTGTCGGCTCCATTTGTCACCGACTCGGGCACCCGCTTGCGCCGCAGCGTGGCCTGAGATAATGATGTGTGGCGCTGCAGTCGGTCATAAAGATTTTCCTCCGGGACTTGCATAAATCTAATGGAACTAAACACGGGCTCCTGTACCGCTAGTCCAGTGTTCCGAACAGTCACACTGGGAAGCTTTCATGGAATCAAGAGTGGAAATTTGGAAGTGCGGTCGGTGGAGGTAATCCGACTTTATTTTGGCTCTGTCAGATTGCATATTTTATCCTCATATTTGTTGAGGTACCCTTGAGCAAGACACATCCACTTCCATGACAACAGCCATTATCATCTATTTTAGGCCAAGGGTTCACAAATCTTTAAGATCCTATGGGAGCCCTTAAAAGGGGAGACATTTTTTCCAACAATCCGCCCATAATCCTGATGCCAAATTCAACATAACTACCACATGTACCCATAAATAGCATACATAATAAAATAATTTTCAAGAAAAAAAAGAGGAAGGACCCATTTTTCAAAGAAACAAAGTTGTATTCTTTAAAAGTAAAAAAACAAAAACAAAACATTTGTCGGGATTAAAATAAAAAGTTGTATCCCCTCCCAAAAATAATTTCCACCATAAATGTTACTGTTCAGAACAAACCAAGTCAAACCAGTCAGAACACATCTGCCACCTTTAAAAGTGTCTTTGATTAATCACAAATAAAGCATCACTGTTCTAGTAGACTTTTCCTGACATTTGTGTTGCCGCGCCTTCCAGCTCTCCACAGCATCAGAGATCTCATTGTTCAAAAGTATCAGTCACGAGAAGAGTAGAAAACAATTCAAGGCATGGACTATACCATGGAACACAGTCATCATAAAATGGAGGAAAATCTGGCACAACATTGACCTTATGAAGAACTTGATGGCCTTGTAAAATTGATGAAACTGCAGGGAGACAGTCAAGATGCCAACAACAACAATGTGAAGGAGCTGCAGGAATTTCTGGCAAGTACCGGCTGTTTTGAACATGGAACAACAGCCTCTCATCTTCTTGACATGTCTGGGCTATGGCGTAGGCTGGCAAGACAGAGGCTTTATCGTAGAAAGAAAAACACCCAAGCCTGCCCACATTTTGCAGAAACTCACTTGAAATCTCCCAAAGGCGAGTGGAGAATGTTTTATGGTCTGATGAAACAGAGGTTGAACTTTTTAGCCACAACTCTAAAACGGTATGTGTGGTGCAAACAACACTGCTTTTCAACTAAGGAATACCATACACACAGCTTTAGCTGGAACTTGGGCCATAGTCAAGGTGGAGGGAATTATGAACAGTTTCAAATACAGCACAGGAGATCATATGGGTTGTATGCACCAGCTCAGCCGCGACTTAAATGTTGTGGAAAATGGACAAGCCCATGTCACCAAATTACCACATGATGTGGCATGCTTTGGATCATGCGCTCTTCCTTTCCTTCTCCGGACCGTTGATGCAAGTCGACCTTGCTTTTATTTGTCGAAAGACTGATTACAGAAATGTTTTCTGGCAGTCTAATCTGTCTTTTTCTTTGTTACCAGAATCGTGCTAGTGGTACTTTGCAGTTCGCACCGCATATTTACATTCATGAAGGCATTTATTGTTAGAACAGTCTCCAAACGACATTCTTGACAGCTGCTGATGTTGAAATGTGTTCTTTTCTTCACCTAAGGAAAGTGTGACTGAAATTCCTAAATGGGAACATTTTTGTGCAGCCTCTTAAAAACGCTTAATTTACATCTCGGTCATTTATTTCACATCCAAATCATTACTGCCACACACTTGATCTAACTGTGAACGTGGTTTATTTAACATTCAGTAGTTTCAAACTGTCACGATACAAAGTAAACAATGCCTAATGACGCAAAGCACAAGAATACAAAATAATCAAGAGAAATGACAGTAACTGATGTATATTCCAATTTTCTGTTTCAGACTTTTGGAGCAGACGACGTGGTGTGCACAAGGATCTACGTGCGAGTGTAGCAGCAAGCCGAAAAAAATTATGCAGCCCCTGTCAATCATCTCGCCATACCATTCCATATCTTGATCTCGATGTCTCTGCATAACCCCAACATCTATTTGCAGCAATCTGCTTTGTGTTTTCTAGTAAATTTGGGAACCCCCAAGTAATAAAATACAGCTCCAATTCAACTTAGAATTGGCAATGTTTCATATGTGGACAAGCTGTTTTTCAAGTCAAAGTGTCGGATGCGACGGACGCATATGAAAGGATGAAAAGAAAAACAGATTTATGTCTATAAAGGATAGTTTAATAGCAAACACCTGACTAACACATACATGTACATTAAGAGGAGAGAACAGACACAGTAAAAGAAGATACAAACAGTGAACGTGTGTACAATCAGCTCCTCGGAACATCCCATCCACAATAAACAGTGAATACAAAAATAAAAACCAAACTGCAAGATTGTCTGTGTAGCTGGTTCAGTAATCATCACTTTAAAATGGTGGCCAATTTTTTTTTTTTTTTTTTTTTCTAATGTTGCCAATCTTTGCTTCAATCTCAAACTCACAAGTGAAACAAGTGTTCAGTGGCCACATACACTGAATAAAAAGACAAATTCATTTTTGTCCTCACTGTCTGATGAAATCAGACTAACCTTTTACCGTTCGATATCAATTAGGATTCCCCTAAATATTTCTAAATGTCAAGGATTTTTTTTAAAGAGCATTTTCAATACCTTCTTCAAAGTCAGAGGTTTACGTTCAGTAAGATTGCAATTGGGGATTGGAACATGCTTTGGTCTGAAATGTCAAGAACAAAAGCAAAAGAGCTTGTGAAGATTCGGGCTCAAACCGGTAAGAGTGTGCCATTAGCCACGAGTACGGTACCGACCGCTGAAAGGGCATGTACGAGAAAGGCGGCCTACAAACCTGGTTCTGTTGGGAGGAATTGGCCAAAATTCCTGCCAACTAGTGTGAGAAGCACGTGGAAGGACATCCAAAATGTTTGACCCAAGTCACGCAGTTTAAAAGGTGATGGTGCCAAATGCTAATGGGTGTAAAGGTCTGACTTTGAAGAAAGTTCTGAAAGATTGTCTAAAAACGATCCTTCTCATTAGCTTGGCATTCAGCAAAGAGAAGTATTTGGGATCTACAACAAGAAAACGTTTAGTCTGATTTCATGTCAGACAGTGGGGTCAATAAAAAAAAAAAAAAAAATCTGGATCTTTGAATACAGTGTACGGAAACTTGTGGTTTCACGTGTATTTGTTAACATTTACATGTGGCACAAGGAAGTTGGAGTGGCAGGCTCAGTTCCACTGTTTCGCAGCCTCGGGTATTATTATTTATAAAAACCTACTGCTCTCATTTTATCCTAAGGTAGCTACAATCTCTACATAGATATTTGCACTTTAGGAGGAGCTTTAGAGGGGGGGGGGGGACAGATAATTCTTTACAACCGTGAACATTCACAGTGGGGAAGAAGTATTGCTGACTGGTTTGGCTCGCCCAAATACTGTCCGTGGCTGACATTCACGGATAGAACTACTATATACATCTGTGAGAGGAGGCATCGACACTGAACGTGGGGAGAATACACACATTCGTCAGCGGGTTTTACGGAAACAATCCGTCACACAGATACGGGTCCTTTTGACAAACGGAAATACAAAGAGCGAGCCGTTGATGGTTCATTTCAGTCTTGAAAACTGTACGTTCCAAAACAGACGCACGCTGTCGCACACGGGCACAAAACGCGGCTTGGCTACAGTCGGTCGTTTTAAAACCACGAGTCGCAACGATGCCAAAGACGGTTTTCAAGGTGGAGACGGTTCAGTCTTGAAGGGCATATAAAATTAATAAGAGTAAATCAAGGCTTGACCTTCAACAGACCACCAACACAGAGGTCCCTAACCCAAACTCCAGACAAAGTGTCGTCATTAAAAAAAAAACAAAAAAAAACCGAAGATTTTACATTTTGCATTTAGCTGCATCTAGCTAAATACTGCCACTGTGTCGTACAGTGCACTACACATCAAGGGCGACATTGAATGGACATCATTTACAAAAAGTGGTTGGCTCGTCCTTACTGAATGAACTGATTAGGGATGTTGACTCCAGAGTGCGCGAGTGCACCTTTACCAGCAAGGGAAACATTCACAAGCTGTCCACTTTTACAGTTGGGGAAAAAAAAAAAAATTGTTGTCGCTACCCAAAGACAAAAGCCGAGCTTCTGTTTTTCATGGGGAGTGATGCCAAGCTACTCAAAATCCATTTACAAGTTATGAGGGATTTTCCCATGACAAAGAAAACTTCTTAACAGAGTGACCTGAATTTTTTTTTTCTTTTTTTCCTTTACGGATTTTCTAGCATGGAAACGTATTAAATTTACCTGCATTGAGTGACGAAAAGAGCAGCCCAAAGTTGGCAAAAGAATAGGCAGAGTGAAGATTCAAGTTCCGTACGGTGTCCACACACAGTCCTACCGTGTGGTCTCTGACAGGATCATTGGCTACTATGTTCTGTACTTGACTCGGTACTTGTTGACAGTGAGATGATGCAGGACCTCTGGGTTGCACGTTGTACTACAGGGCACCAGGCCTTCTTGTCCGTCACCCATCAGCCACCTGCGGCAGTTGGCGGCCATGTCGCTTGTCACGTGTTCCTTGGCCCAAGTGTCCAAACGGTCCTGAAAGCGTCTGTGCAGGCGTCTGTGGACCTGCTTGTGGGACTGCAAGACACAGCATTTAAAAAAAAAAAAAAAAAGACTTCAGGGACAAACATTATACAAACTGCTGCGTTTATATATTTCTCAAATAAATGTTCAGACTCATTTTGTGTTCGAAGAGCTACACGTACGTAAGAACAAAATGTGTGCGTGGAACTGACCTGATGAGCACGCGTAAGCGCAGTGTGCCTGTACATGAAGTCCTCCGACTTGCAGACGTACACCATCTTGTAGGAGTTGAGCTTGAACATGCACTCCATCTTCAGTTTGTCACCTCGCAACTCATCCGAGGGGCCCGTGGTCATCCTCTCCTGTTGCAGCTGCTCCCATCCTCTCTGGCACTTCCTTATTCTTCGAAGGTTCCTGAGAGCCAAAACAGCAGTTGTCATGAGTAAGACTGGCAAACACTCAAAACACAAGTCTGAATTTTCAACGGATCAAAAGTGCGTCATGTTTACAGGTTAGGGTTCAAGGAGTATTTTTATTCGACTTCAGCATGTCACATGCTATTTCACAGCTTTATTATACACACTGAAAAGAGCTGTCTAGTCAAATTTGAGAAGACTGTCCCTTTTCAAGAAGAATGTTTACACCCATGCATTGCAACTCACCGAGGAACAGAATTAGATAGGAGGTCAAATCATTCGGGATATGGGGGATCTATAAGAGCAGCAGAGGCAGCAGTCGTAATATTTGCGATACAGTGACACTGACCGTAGCACAGTCACAGTGAAAATCCACACGCCAAAAAAATAAATAAAATTAAAAAAAAATTGTCATTTTAGTGTTCATTGAGCCCAAATACTGTGCAGATAAGAAAATATTCACCCCACCGGAATGAAAGCTTGAAATGTGTACTTACCACAGAGAGTATGGGTGAGCGAGGACTGAGTGCATGAGGCATATTTTTGCATTCAGGGCTCCACTTAAAAAGACAAGACACAGTCTTTCCGGGCCAATTTCAGGTAAAACTGTTAGAAACAAACACTACAGAATTGCTGCCTTGTTGGATACCAATCCAAAATATGAGTGGAGAATGCTTAAGATGTTCACATACTGTCACCAACAATGCAGTGTTATGATTATGAGATGAGAACCAACCCAACAAAATTGGAAAAGGAACTGGATCTGTGCTGCAACTGAGTTTTTTTTTTTTCTTTTTTTTTGGGGTGAAGACGAGCAGAGTTAAGAACTCCTGCGCTGCTGACCTCTCATAGATTTGGGGGGGTGGGGCGGGGGGACAAGATGTAGGTGAGCCCAATGCCATAAGTCAAATCATAAGTCAGAGAAAATAATTTGTGCAATGGGTCAAAACAAGGAAAGACAAAGCACACAATGTGGTCTGGTTTTTGAACGCCTTTTGAAATGTACATGGTTATGGACAGCCATCTCAAAAGACAAAAAAATAAATAAAACACTCAATGAGTGCCAGACTTTACAAGACAGGCTTTCGCATGTGGCACATGGAGGCAAACCAGACACAGACGCCCTCGTGCGCAACCCTAAAGTGTCTAGAAAGAAATAGACCAACATATGAGCATACAATTTAGATGATCATTTTTATTGACAAATCCTATTCCTCTTTACAAGTGATGCAGAAAATGTGCTTGACCAGAGTTCTAAAAAAAAAAACACAAACAAACTTGAGCACAAATCTGTCAAACGGTGGTAAAACCTCACCCACAACAACGGGGAGCGCACGTTCCCAGTCCTTACAAACGGAACACTGAATTGAAACAAAGGGACGTGTGAACATTTACATTTGTAAACAGATATTAAGTCACGTACAAGACTCTTGCTTTGAATACAATTGCAAAGAGGGCATGATAAAGTCGTTATTATTCACAAAGTCCTGATACAAGCAAGAGCTTCCGTTGTTCAATAGTCAAACTCAAGCCAAAGAAATTGGAGACAAATGAAATAACATGACATTAAGTCTGACCCATTTGTTTTTCTCTAAGTTAGTTTCGTCACTGTCGTGACATCACACACTGAAAATCAGCACTTCAATTCAACACATAATGAAACTCATTATCAAACCAAAAGTCTGCTAAAGTGGGAATTCCAAACTATGACAAAGCCAAACCTTTTTTTTTTTCTTTTTTTTCTCCGTTTTAAAAATCTTTTAACTTATAAATAAAAAACCATTTAAAAAAGGAACTGAATGATTGAATACATAAATTCCCTTTTGTTAAAAGAATGAGCATGTACAGTATGTAAAGTGCAATCTTCCGTGTGAGGCAGAGGTCTGAAACTCAACAGGATTTCATTGTAACTGCGGCGTCATTATGGTCACAACATTTTGGACTCTTTCTAACTGTGTTCTCTGTCCTTTTACCACGCACCAAACCCATAATGACAGACTTTTTTTTTCTTTTTTTTTTTTCGACGTGCTACTGCTCTTGTTTCTGATGAGTTGTTTGGCACATCAACAGCAGAGGATCAGGACGGAAGTTGAAAGAGAGCAGACAAGAGGGAGACATGGCTGGGGCCTCACCTGGGCAGGAACACCGGTTTCTGGGCCAAATGCTCACGCAGCTCTGCAGAAGTCGAATCTGAGTTCAGGTATCTGCCCACGTAGTCCGACCACCTCTGTTGAGTACGTGGCAGAGGAACACTAGTTAACATCAAAGTTGAAGGGCAATTTTCAAACCTCAACTACCTTATAACGACTACAAATTAGAAACTATGAATCCACGTACGCGGAGTCCTCATTTTACGAACGAGTCCTGGTCCTGCACTGGCGATGTAACACGAATTTCCGCCTATGTCGGATGTCACCATTGAAGTTGAAAGTTACGTCAAAATACTTTGTATAAAAAGAATGAAAATACATTCAAATAAAACGCATACGATGCTGTACTTCTGAGAGGTGGATGGAGAAGGAGGAAAGGAGGGCGAAAAAGGCAAAGATACTGCCGGCGCGCAAACAGACACGATGGAGACACTCTGCGCATGCTCAACCGCAAGGAATCTTTGTAGTACAGGAAGTATTTGTATGCGGAAGTGCGTTGTTTGGCACAAAACACATCGCAAATACACAAGCAGAGGTAAACAAGCTCAGAGACGCAGCACAAAAGCACACTTTTGGACTGAGGAGGAAAACCGGCTTCTTCATTCATGTGGTGAGTGACATGAATATCAAGTGTTTTATTGACGGTTGAAAGTAACAAGCGGAAATGTCGTCCATCTGACCCATTGACGCTGTGTGTCACCGTATACAGCGGGTCATTCAAATGCTGGAGCAACTCTGTCCACTCAATCATGTAACATGTAATATTCAGAATGTTTCAGAAATCGGAATTTTGACTTTAACCCGAATATTGACCGCATGTAAACGTAGTCACTATGGTGCTGGGGACAAAACAGAGGCGTCGTAAAGTCGAAACGTCGTAGGTCGCGTACGTCGTAATTCAAGGACTGCCTGTATACTAAAACGCAAAGTCACTATGAGCCCTTTTCTTGATTATTTGAGTACTTGCCTCTGTAGGCTCGTCAGAGTTCTCCTCTTCGGTGTCCAGCAGCTCCATGGCCACACAAACAGAGTCTTGGCTCTTCATAAACATCAACTGGACAAAACCGGAAAAGATGAGAGTTCTGTGCGCATCAAGGAGTACGGAGCGACTTGGGTTGACAGTACCTTGAAGCAGTTCTCTTCAGACATGAGCTGCTCCGATTTGCGCTGGTAGGTGCCCTCTGCTGTGGCACGCGACGCCTGAGTGGGCAGGGAACCACCCGTGGCTTTGTTGGCAATTTCGCTTAGGTACAAGTCCATCACGCGGGCACATGCGTCATCGGTGACAAGATGTTGGAGCTGTAAAAGACATTCACTTTGCGATAAGAAGGGGCACTTGACGAAAATTCCTTGATCGACTATGGCGGAGATTAACAATCAGTTGTGTGGCTGAAGAGAACGTTTTCATGGATGTAGCTCAACTTCCCTTAGCTATCATGTTTCTCAGACCGCAAACTAAATGCGGCTGATTCAAGAGTGCCTTTGATGGTTGCAGTCCAATCGGGCAATCCATTTTGCCTCTATTGTTTCAAGATCAATTACTCAACAATCAAATGGTGAAGAAGAAGAATCCCACGGTGAGTGTAAAGTCAGGGTCCAAGTCAAGTCAAAAATTTTCATCACAATAATATGTTCTATGCTGACCCACTAGTCTAAACACGATATTCTGGTGAATATTTGTTTGTGCAATATGGATTAGGCAGCAAAATACCCCCGTTTTTATCCATCTCAGGGGGCGGCCATTTTGCCACTTGTTGTCGACTGAAAATGGCATCACAACTGCTCACAACGACCAATCACGGCTCACCTGTTTTCTGGGTTTCGTCATGAGACATTCCTCGGATGAGCCCTTAGGCACAGTGATGTTATTTTCAGTTAATTGCAAGTGACAAAATGGACACCCACTGAGATGGATAAAAACAGGTAGATTTTGCTATTTAATTCATATTCCACAAACACGATAATTAATCAGAATACCTTCAAGCCTTTTTGAGGTGGCCCTGTAAGAACAAATACTGGTGCTTTTCCTTCAAAATACAGGACATTAAGTTTTAGTGATTATTTCATATTTAGCGTCTTCATACTGTACAACTGCATTCATGACTATGACTGTGTACTAACCTCACTAAAATCAAGGCGTCGCAATTCCACAAATTAATGTTCATGCTTCTACGAATAAATCAATTACAAAAGTATTAAAATGTTGAATAGCACTTACATTCCAACAATGTACAATATAGTCTTGCTCTTTATAAATAAAGACAGCAGTCCTCTAAATTTTTTAGTGAACTTTTTCCTGTGAAGATATATTTTGAAGGACGGGCATTATAGAAACAAGTCGAAACAAATGAGCTTCGACGTGCCCAGTCACATGTCGTATCCTGACAAATGTTATGAGAGTAATGACACAGTGCTGTCTGTGATGAATAAAGTTCTCGTTAGCGCACAGTTGTTGTCCACGCTTTTTGGATTTAATAATTTGGCAAAGAAGCTTCACTTTGTATTACTGCCCTTGTTCCTCGCTGCCATTCGGTGGGCCCCGCTGACGCTGGTGTGAATCTATTTAGGCTAGTGGCAATCGGGCTAGATGAAGCTAGCAACAAGAGGCTAACCCCAATTCTTGCCCCTTTCCAGTCAAGTGTGCACAGATCGCGTTTGGTTCTTGCGTCATAAAAGTCTTTTGGTTCAAATCCGAAAATGTACTTTCCGGCCCATTTTTGGCTACTGGGGAGAAAAAAAAAAAAAATCGGTGACTTACTAGCCCAGTGGGGCCACCGTTAATGTCGAACCCTGAAGTTATTATTTCTTTAACATATTAATTCCTGAGCTACAGTAAATGGCAATAAAAAACGCTGACCTGCCGAACAATGCTCTGGATGAGTTTGTCCATTGTGAAGGCAATGTAGGCATGGATAGTAAACATTTCCCTCAACGAATCCTCATACTGAGCTGGTTCCATGTTACCATCCAAAAGGTTCCGCACCATTTCCAGAAAGACAGAATAGTAATCTTCTACTTCAACATCCACTGGAACAAGAAAAATGAAGGTAAGCGGCGGAGATTCCATTTTTCTTTCATAATACTGATAAAAAAAAATCGAGTGCAATATACACTTACTTGGCTCCCTCATCTTAAGTTGGAAGGCTGTATTTTCATTCTTTTCTTTTTGGAGGCCAAACATTTCTTTTTCCCATTCTCTCTCACGAGCATCCTCCTCAATCTGCTTCTCAGCCTGCCCATAGATGCGCAGCAGACGAGAGCAGAGGATGTGATGAAGGCGCAAGAAGATGTACCAGTAGTTGTTCGCAAAGAACAAGTTATACGCCTCATCTGTGGCGCGCAACTTCTGAGCGGCCGTGTTGCTGAAAAGGAGCTTGGACTTTGACGGGCTGCCGCCAGGCAGGCCGTTGTGTTTTTTGCCGGCGTCTGGGTCTGCATCCATATGCTCCGCTTCTTCCTCCTCCTCCTCGTCCTCCTCCTCCTCGTCCTCCTCCTCCACATCAGAGAGCTCACCTCGCCGAGCGAAAAGGAGATCGGGGATCAAGTGGTGTATGATCTGTTTGATCTTGTACTTGTCGTCTTTCTGGATGCCCACTTGTCTCTTCACGTGGTGAATGATGAGGGCGGCAGCGTCTTCAAGGATCTGACTGTCTTCGTAGGCCAGGTTCATGTGTGGGCCGCTAGGCGGGGGAACGGCAGGGTCCTCCGGGGCCCGCTCCTGCCGCTACAGGACACGGCCGCAAGTTTAGTTTGGAGTACATTGTCGCGCGCATGTTGACACTCGTTTTGTGCTACAACCAATCTCTCACCTCATCATAGAGCATTTCAATTTCAGTGAGCAGGGTCTTTGAGCGAAACACTTTGGTGTCGTTCTGTTTGAAGTTGATGCCTTGGTGGTCGAGCGACTTCAGATAATACTTTTCATTCTGCTCCCGCCAAATTTTGTTGAAGCCTCTCTGGGCTTCTCTCCACTCTTCCTCTTTGATCTTTAACCTGAAACCACAAATGAAAATGCTAAGTCTCAGTTCCGTCTTAGAAAGGAATGCTATTCAATTTAAATAATTCGTTAAAAGCCCGCATGTTATTAACCTTTTTAGCACGATGGGGACACACACGGTTGGGTTCTTCTTAAGACCGTCAATGATGTCGTGGGCGCGGTCCCCGTATATCCTCTGAATAGCTTTGCGGTGAATGACCTCCGAGGAGCCCCCCAACGTGTTGTCCAGCTTGAAGCGCAGCTGCTCCTCCGCAGACATTCGCGAAAGCCTCTGTTGGACTGACTCGAGTGCTCGAATCGTGGCAAGATTGGTCTCCAACACAACGTCAAGCTGAGGGGATGCAATTAGAATAAATTGAATAAAGACCGCAAAACGGTGAGAAAATAAGTGGCCATTAGAAGTTGCATAAAACTGTAAATTAAACGCTGGGAAGATCTCAAAAAAAAAAAAAAAAGACTCAAACTAATCATTTAAACTTGTTACCACAACCATAGCCATAGATATACCGTCTGTAGATTATGGTGTACACTTGTGTATGTAGATCACAGGTTCTTGAACTTTTTGGTACTAGAGACCCCTTAGAGGGCAGAAATAATCCTAATAAAACATAACCGAACCTAAGTAGTGTTCCCCTAATCGCCATGTGAATTTTATATTTTGATGTTGTAACCTAAATATTCAAGTACTGTTTAATAGAAAGGAACGTAACCAAATTTATCCATCACTGCTAGCTAGAAATGCTGCGTGCACGCAGGCATATCCGATTCATGTGATGATTCTTCACAATCATATCAGAGCTTTTAACTGGCCCAAAGCTGTTATTATCTTTTCTTGGCGCACCAGTACCCATACATATGCACTTTTATTTATTCTTTTTTTTTTTTTAAATATGATACAACAATTTATTGCAAATTATTTTGTGGAACCCTATGCTACTGCTTCCGGACTCCCAGAATGACCGGAGAACCCAGTTTCAGAACATCTGTTCAAAACACAGTATTCCCGGCTGCAGCACATCAAACTTGTACCGTCTTGCAATACAGCAACAAGAGCAGCGTGTTAGGCAAATTTGTCTTGTGTTTTGGAAGAAAGTAAAATGTGATCATATGTACCATGAAAGCTTCGGAGAAAACAAATAACTGCGTCTTGCGAAGTGATATCTTACCTCAAAACGCTCATCTTCACACCTGTAAATGTGCTCTTCGTACTGAGTCTTCTTGGAGCTTACAAAAGTCGAATCCTCGGACCACGATGGAAACGACACCCATGTGTCATTCAGAACCTGAAACAGGACGTTCATTGACTTACTCTAACCTTCACTCTGAAAAAGATCAAAATGCAAAAGTAGCAGAAACAACTTCCGACGCACTTCTCTACATAGCGGCGTCCTTCCTGTGCATTTCGGCTGCTGGTAGCTCTTAGGGAGTGCTCTGTAGCTGGAGCCTAGCCTCTTGCATGATGCATAGTCGATCTCCATGGCGATGCCCTCTGTTGCCCGCTCCTTGGGTAAACTCTGCGCATGGCTCGACTCCCCATGGCTGGACTCTCGGTAGCCCAGGAAGTTTTTAAACCATGTAAAAAGTTCTGGGAATTTTCTGTCAATTGTGATATAATTTATGTGGTGTACACTGTTAATAGAAAGAATACAACTCCATATATTGCTTTGTGAGTTCACATCTAATTTCGGGGCATGGCACCATTCAATCCAAGGTAGGCGTGTTAAACAAGCCATAATACTTTCTGCTAATGAAATCAATCAGAAGGGTAATGTGAACTCACCCAAGGAACGGGATGACCAACTGAACCAATTCAGCACGCGAAATCACCTCCTGGTTGAAGATGTGTAAACAACGCAGGAAGCTTTCATATGCCTCAGAGCTCCTGAGAGCTTTCTTGACCTGTTTTAGTGATGAAAGTCAAAAATCCTTTTCACTTTCTGCTCACATGAAAAGAATACTTAAATGGCGACAATTTTAACAATATTCACCTTATCAAAGAACATAGTTTCAGTGCTGTTGCTGTGCTTTCCAACTTCACTCAAGCCATGGTCCTTCCCGACTATTTTGGGTTTCTTCTGCAAAACATTAACTGCATTAATTGCCGTTTTATTTTGTTGACAGCTCATAGCAGGGGCAACATGAAGACTTCAGACACATTTACCTTGAGAAGGGGTGAAACTCCCACAGTTCCCGGTCTTTTGACAGTCAGCCCATTGTGGCTTAATTTCTGTTTATTGTTTGGTAAGGGTCTTTTTACCGTGCCGCCATGATCATTACGCACAGAGTCTGCCCTGTCAGGTGCAGTTTTCCCAAGCAGCTGAGCAGAGGAAGGAACATGAATATATCATTAAACAGAGGTCACAAACATTTCACAGGGCACATCTTTCTTGGGGAACAAAGAAACCGATTGTGCATGCTGAGAGGGAACATTTTACAAGCATCCCTGATATCAAAACCAGCTACTAGCTATAAACCTCTCGACAATTTGGACCGCTAATATTAGGAGACGATAAAGTGCTCACCATTGAGCTGTTTGCGTCAGGCAGGAACTGCCCAAATTCTGACAGCAGGTCTTCCTGGTTCTTGAAGAGTCGTGCCACTTGAGTGTAGACTTCCTGCTCAGTCAGAGCTGGAGTGTAATTGCCTCCTGCCTCTTTGGCATTCCGCTGCTCTTTCTGCAGTTAGCGGACGTTCAGTTATACACTTGACAAAACATACAATAGCATTCATACAAAGGTTTGCGTGGTTCCTGACCTGGTACGTGTGCAGGATTTCCAGGAAGGCTTTGTAGATGTCTGGCTGACCCTGGAAGCGATTCTTGATCTTGTTCACGTAGTTTATCGCGTGGTTGAATTCCACCGGCTGATTGTTCTGCGGAGGCGGCCCGCCGGACGGTGTGCTGCTCACTGGTGTGTGGGACTGAACTGAAGGTGAGCGCGGTGAGCCGTAAGATGGGATGGATGGGTTTGGCTGGCTGGTGGGCGTGTGCGCTGGCGACTGCATAGCCTTTTGGAACAAACACGTAGGCTCAAGAGACAACTATGCACATTTGTTATTAGACAAATTACTCAATGTTTTTGTGTAAAACAGGAATATAATAAGAGACCAAACTGAACCAGTTTATACCTTGTTGACTTTATTTGCTGAATGCTGGGTGGGGACAGGTGGGGTGACTGGAGCCGTGTGTGGGCTGGCCTGGGGCACCGCCTGGTGCTGATGCTGGTTTACAGGCTGACTGGGTGTTCCACTTACGGGGAGGTTTTGAACAGATATACCATGTGGCGTGATGTAGTGGATCTGGCCCGGCGTGGTCACGTTCACCAGATCGTTAGTTTGAACCTCAATTTTATATCCGGGCGGCAAGAAAGTATTGAAACCCATAATGAGGTCTGGGTGGCCCTTGAAGAGTTGGGACACTCGACTGATAACACCTGGAGTGTCTATGCTGTAATGGAAATAAAAGCTGTTTTTTGGTTTTTGTTTTTGAACAGATGACTAATCATTTTCTTTATTCCTGCAACTTAAATGTTAAAACAAAAAAATTAAAAAAGAGAAATGTATTTATGCAGTTTTTAAATCATATTTTGTATCTTATTACAGATTACCTCTGCGACTTGAATTCTTTCATAATATCCAGGAAATCATTATAAACTTGAGGCTGATTTCCAAACTGAAGCTTCACTTGATCGAGATACGACAAGGCATCTTCAACCTAGAACACGTTTTTGACAATAATCAGTGTATAGTATAGAACATTACCAAATGCATACACATTTTCAGATTCGGCCCTTTTCCAGTTAAATCTTTTCTTACCTTCAGCCGCTGAAACTGCTGCTGTCCTTGTGCTGAAGTCATGGGCGCCGTTGGATGCACGTGACCTTGGACCACTGCAGGGGCCTGGGATTGGACTGCTATGCTGTGTGCATGGGCTCCAACATGTTGTGCAGAATTGTTAAGTCCATGTCCACTTGTGCTCTGAGGCATTGTCGGCACCTTTTGAGAAAGACAATTAAGTGTTCCTTTGTCTGAGCAGTCGCTCAGTCTGCAATAACTTGAGCTCGAAGACCTCTGAGACTCATAGGGACTGGGACTGATTGGGTGGCACTGTAAGAAAGTTCCTGGCTTAGGCCTCATCTTATGGCGCTCGCTGGCTCTCCTGGGCTTGTCTAAGTACTAGCTTTTGTCACATAGCCCAAAACACGCCTGTTAGGTTCATTTAAGACAAGCTGTTGTACACTGGTTTGCCTTACTTGAAAATACTCAACGGCAATTTCAAGTTTTTCTTGTACTCTCGTTGATTATTGGGGAAAGTAGCAGGTGAGTCCAATATCGTGTGGGAATTTGACTTCGCTTTGCTTGGTTTTAACCCCAACCAGCAGGAACGATTGTTATTCTTTCAAGAGCCTGTCAGTACAATTGGAAGTTCCCTGGACACAGAAGTGTCTCCAACCAACAAAAAATGATTCAAAGAAAGGATTGCTAATGCTCTCCACTAGTGGTAATGTTGGTATGTGAATGAGTGACATGTTCACAAAGGTCCATCAGCATTGCAACCCACTTCCATAATAATGCTCATTGGAGTGAGCTTGCCAGTGGTTAATACAGTGGATATACTTTGACATGGGCAATTGCTCCATGGGATTATAAAGCAACGGGTAGTAGCCCTCAAAACACGACGGTTAATAACGCTGTCCTTGTAAATCATTCAAATCAAAACAAGAGAGTGATGCTCACATGCATAACACCATACCTGGTAACCCTGGGGAAGAGAATACTGGATGCCAGACGATGGCTGCATATTGTCTGTGCTCGTCTCTATCACAGTAGTAGTTGGGGCTAGAGCCCTGTGCTGGAAGCTTTCTGCAATGCCCTGGACTGGGGTGCGATGCGGTTGCTGGGGCGCAAATATTGGTTCTTGGTCCTCCACATGCCTCTTCATTGTTTAAACATACTCAAAGGGGCTACAAGAAAACAATCAAGATGAAAGGGGATGTTTAACTCAAATTTGAAATAAACAAAATGTTCTTTGTAAAGCGGCACTACCACAGAGAGTAGTTAACTCAAAAAAGCTGATTAGGTGCAATACTAAAACAAAAGACAAGTGACAAGTGAAGGATAGGTAAATGAGGAGGGTTGGAAAGATGGCCGGATAGATAGTAACCATCTCTCACTCATCTGTCCTTAGTTTAGTCAGTAATATGTTCTCTTGAGCGGCACAGTGGCCAATTGGTTAGCATGTCCGCCTCACAGTGCAGAGGTTGTGGGTTCGATTCCGGCTCCAGCCTTCCTGTGTGGAGTTTGCATGTTCTCTCCGTGCCTGTGTGGGTTTTCTCCGGGTACTCCGGTTTCCTCCCACATTCCAAAAACATGCACAGTAGGTTAATTGAACACTCTAAATTGCCCCTAGGCGGGATTGTGAGTGTATATGTTTGTTTGTCTCTGTGTGCCCTGCAATTGGCTGGCAATCAGTTCAGGGTGTACCCCGCCTACTGCCCGAAGACTGCTGGGATAGGCTCCAGCACCGCCGCGACCCTCGTGAGGATAAAGCGGTATAGATAATAGATGGACGTTCTCTTGAGTATGTGTTCCAACTGTAAATCTAATAATCTGCTGTATTATCATATAATTTGTGCTGTACAGTATTCTCATTCTTTATATCATAATACACAAACACTTTTTAAAGTGTTATTCAGTTTTAACAGATGGAACAATTCTTGCAAATGATCAACAATTACAGGATAGCTTCCGATTTGCACTGTGAGGACAAGGCTAAGATCCCACTGATTTCAAACCGATTTTACCTTACCCTTAAAGCAGCACTGGGCAAGAATTCGACCTTAATAAAAAAAAAATGTCACAACTCTTTTGATGAGCCATTGACTTACGAGTAGTTGAATGGGACTTTGTCATGCCCTGGGGGTCATTTTTACTGGCACTAAGCAACTTTGAGGAGGATGGAAGTAAACCTGGCACACAAAAAAATACAAATGTCCTGAATTGCTTTACGGCATACTCACTTCCTTCTTTCGCTATAAGGACGGAAGTCGATTCGAACGTCTATGCGCTATTACTGGTGTCATGGCAGAAGCCCCAAAACAAACAAAAAAAACAAAAGCATTGTTTAAACAAAATTAGATTAATTACCTCATCGCTATTCATCTTTCACACAGCCACTGGAAATAGAAATGTAATTCAGTCCAACTTGCAGGCCAGCGAGAGCTCAGGATTTCACGAAACTACGCACTGGCGCGCAAGGGAAATGTTGACTTTTGTCAAAACACAACCGCGTTTGTCCACCTGGCGCCGCCATAGTCAACAAAAACTGATATATGACACAGTGTTGCTTTAAAAGCCCTTGGTACCAGCATGTGGCATCATCTTTCAGAAAGAGCACAAATGCAACCAGGCAAGTTTTCCGGTGAGGGAAAAAAAAAATCTATGATTGGCGAACATGTGAGTAACAAACTGCGAATACAACAGAAACGCTGTAAACTGAATTAATAATGATCTTGTCTGATTCACTCACAAACTTAGTGTGAAATATGGGACAACACTTTTATTCTGTTGTATGAAAGGCAACGGGTACATAGGTTAAATGTGCCTTCTGCCATGTAATTGAAGAGCATTTAATTATGGTGCCTATCATTACATGTCGGCGTATTTGATACATAAAGATGCATAATATGTAGCAAAAAATTTCCTGACCAATTTCGTGAAATTTGATTATTTATTTATAATATTTTTTTCTTTTTTAATGCAACCAGAAAGGGCTTTGGAAAAAGTGTCATTTGTTGACGCTCCCTCGGCGGGCGGGCAGACTGACGTCACAGCCTTGGGTAGGGAGGGAGAGGACGCAAGGCGAGCAGTGCCGCCTTGTCGTGTCGACTCGCTGCTCTGCACCTAACTGGGACAACACGCTAGCGGAGCGCGCGGCGTAGAGGAGCAGGAATCGTGTCAGATTCATATTCAGTAGCTACTATCGTCACCTAAAGGCGAAAAGAATTCGCAGAAGAGTTCAATACGACGAAGGTGGCTGTCTAACGATACAAAAAGCTCCGATTTGCTGCCGTGTCTCTCTCACTCGTTGGCTCGCTCTTGCTGTGTGTGAGGCCGTTCCTCTTCCCCTCCCCCTCCCAGCTAAACGCCGACTGAACTCATCCGTTGTCGTCTGTCGAGCTGACCGCTTTCGCTTGTGTGATGGCTGACGTTGGCATTCGCCCGAAATGAAGTTCTGTGGCGAGAAAACGAGCCTTCGGTGCCCTTAATATCTGGCGGTGTAGGGGGTAACACTCGACAGGCAGGGCTGATGCCGGGGTGTCTTGTGGCAAGTTATCGCCTCTGTAAATGGGAAACTAAAACAGACGATCTGAATGTGTTGGCTAACTAACGTTACCCTTGCGCTAGCTTCCACGTTACGACGAGTACTACGTTAAGTTTGGTCAGGAATTCCCAGTTTAATCGCGTTGTCAAATAAAGGCTTTCACGCTGATATAAACGCCCGCCTCGCCAAACTTTGCAGGACACTCTGTGAACTAGACGGGAATAAAACGTAACAGCGTCTTGCCAAGTCCACCTTTTGGTGTTAGCCTGACAGCGAAATCATGCTCAGAACAGTCTTGACTCGTTAGCCTTACTCAAAGTAACTTACAAAGCCGATGCCGCCTTAACACAAACTTCACATTTCAAACAACCGGAAGACACCAATACACGAAAACATAGCCATCAAATAATCAGCGAGTACTCAAACTCTGCCTGTTTGACAAGGTTATGTAGCCGCTAGTGTGCTACGTTAGCACAACAAGCACCCCACCAGTGCAAGCAAGCTATGGTCAGCTAACTAGCTACTTTAGCTTACCTCGCTGGGCTGGGCTGCCTCCAGCAACAACGCTGCCACACCAGTGAGAAAAAGTCCTTCCAGCAAACCTTACAGGCGCATTAAATTGGCTGTGAAAAGACGTGCGCTTTTGACAGCTTGTCCACGACAACAGACAAAAATGAAATAGTCGGCGCCGCTAACAACAGGGTATGTATGAAGCGGCGTTCGTTGAACATAAGGGGCGTGTCTGTCATGAAGGAAGTCTCCGCCCACCCTTGACTGTCATTGGTCACTTGAAAAGATGAAAACAAATACAGTACACTGACGCGAGAGCCTGGTCAGTGGGAGTGTGGAGATACAACTCTCAACTGATGGTATACCTGTAGTCCTGTATTGTCTGTAATATGATGTAGAATTAATAAATTCATTTAAAGATCTTGCTTATTCTAACCACTCTATTTAGCTCAATATGGGTGACTGAACTCACAGTTTGATCCAAAGTATGTTCTGCTCCATCCTAAACAACAACAATAATCAACAAAATTTTAGATTAATAAGGCTTTGACTCCATCATCCTTAATCAATTTTATAATCTTTGGTAACTGTGTTCAGAGGAATAAAGCCAGGGTGGTGGGGGGTTTTGATCATAAGCGAGATGCTTAAACAATTTTATTCAGATTCAGAAAACTTAATTTATCCCTGTGGGACAATTCATGGTGCAGAGAACGGGTCAGTTATTTAAAAAAAAGGTTACAACATACTACAAGTTAAGAACATTTACAGGATGTAATTACATTATTTCACTGAGTATTTTAGAATTTAAAAAATAGTGCATACTCTGTAATAGTCCTTGTGGGGTACAGATAGCTAAACCATCATGGGGATTACAGCATGGGGGACAAAGGAGGTTCTCCTTCTGTGGGTCCTGTTGGCCCGACACCATAGCCTGCAGCTGGATGTCAACCTTTGGAATGCTGGCAAGAGAGCGTGGTAAGTGTCTTTCGGTATCTGAGCAGTCACGCTGTGAACTTGCTACTCATAAACAGTAGTCAGGGAGCGAGTTGGGAGTAGGGATCCAGGAGCACACCTGGACTGTACCGTGTCAGCAGGTTTTCTCCTGCGGGTTGATGCAATGGTACCGGCAGAGCACTGAGAACGACATGATAGGTTCAATAAAGTGTGAAAGAATTTCAGCTGGATCTTGTTGCTGACATAGGAGTTCAACTTCCTCAGTAGGTACATCATCTGGTGGTATTTGCTCAGGGTCACCTCTGTACTGGAGGAGACCTCCGGTGGTCATCTGGTCATCAAAGATGGTCTTCAGGTATTTTTACTTTGTGGCAGTCTCAACTGGTGACACGTGGATAGCTTGTCTCATTAAGGCCAGGAGTGAGATGGAGCCTTTCCCAGCTGACTTTGGGAGTCACACCCTGATCTGGATGCCAGTAAATCGCGGAACACATATTGCGCAGCAAACAAACATCCCGGCTTATTATGTAGGTACCACTTATCTATGAAGTCAAACATAACTTCTTATCGAAAGTATCACTAAAAGAGATGTTTTCCAGTTTACACTGCTTGTTTAAAATATACATCTTGGGTTCTTATTCTTAAAAGTCAATAGAATAATGCTTTGAAATAGTGAGATGTCAAGAAGGTCTGTACTCAAAAGCCTATTATTTTTATTACAAACTACTAATTTAATTGTATCTACTTGTATTGTTGCTGTTGATATTGTATCACTTTAAGATTTTATACAAATTAATTTCAATGAGAGACGTAAAACATGTTCCTCTTAATGCCACCGATTTGTTTTAAGACTACTTACATTTACTCATCTGTAATGTGAAGACACATTTTTCTATCAAATCTTACTAAATGGCTACTTCAGCTTTGACTTCATTGGATTTGGCCCCTCTCCAAAACTGCTTGAGACAATTCTCCAATAAGACTCGATTGCACATCACCTCAAATATCTGCCTTTCGAGACAAGGAATTTAACTTCAGTCTTACAAAGTACAACAATTTTTAAGGACCTTTAATGACTGTTTTGCACTAATTGCTATTTGAAGCGGTTTCTTTCATCATTTTTAAGTCTACTGTGAAGAATTCGGGTATTAAAATTAAAAATATAACAAGTACATTATACAGTTTTTTAGGTTGGTGAAAAGGCTGATTAATGCACTAAACAGATAAACAAACACCAATATAGATTTAGAATTAGAATCTTTATTGCCATTGCTTGATTCTTTTACTACACCCTGTCAGGTAATAATAACACAAATCTAAGGGTAAAACAATGAAATAAAATCTCTCGGCATGAAAGGTCATAAATAGCATCTGACAAGGCATGCCAAGACTAAAACTGACTTTGTGGCTATTGTCATAGTAAACTATTCAAATCCACTATGACGTCATCATTTATCCTCCCTGTTGACAGAAATAGACTATATTTATTTCTCAAGAAAATCATCAAAACCCTTCAGTGAGTAAAGACGTGCTGAAGAAATATGCAGATAATATAAAATATTAAACCCGCTGCCATGAAAGACACCCGTTCTGGGGCTGCAAGAGAAGAGAGATGCAAGACTGATGTTAGACACTGGGCAGGGTCATTCACATTCAAGAACATTTTCATGTAGCATTTGTCCTCATTAGGATTGTAGGTGAGCTGGAGCCTATTGCAGCTGACTTGGGACATGGGCAATGTACACCTCAAAATGGTTGCGCAATCGTAGGACACATTAATGTCACCATTCACATTCACACCTAGGACATTTTAGAATCTTCACTGAACCTAACATGCATGTCTTTGGAATGAGGGAGGAAGCTGGAGTACCTGGAGAAAACCCATGCAAACGTGGGGAGAACATGCAAACTCCACACAGGTGGGCCCGATTAAGGAAGAAGTTCCAAATTCCCTCTCGTATCATGGTGAAAACATGGAAATGAGGTGCGTCTTCAAGATTCATCTTACCCCTTGAGGTGCTGGTGACTTCTCCAACAGCTGCAGTTGTAGGAGCTTCAGTCTGTCCTGTTGCACCAGTGACAACACTTGTCGTCGAAGCTGGCGTGGTGGTTACCACAAGGCTCACAGGCCCTGACCTGACAGTGAAGGCCTTGTTCAGCGTGTTGGCAGCCACTCTATTAAACAAGCCCTGGTTGCAACGCCTCGCGCACTCATGAGAGGGAAGGAAGGCGATGCACAAATCCAGCTCACACTCAACGTACATCTGTGTGACACGAGAGATAAAGGTATGGGGAAAGGTAAAAAAAAAATTAAAAATGAAAATAATTTACAAAATTATCGTTTTGTGATGCCCACATTTGTAAATAATTGTTAGAATGTTAAAAAGGATTAAATTAAATGTGTACCTCGTACCATTGCTTTTGACAAAATGCAATTGTTTTTATTGAACAGTGCCCTCCACAAAACAAACAATACCAGCCATCATATTCCTAAACCCAAAAACAATTGTAAAAATATAACAATTGCCGGAACCACATTTGATCAATTCATATTATTTTGATGTTCAGCTGCAACGGCAATTGCATGTACGGTATGAAATGGCTCCAAGCTAATGGGCACAGCATTTATAAAGATGTACATGCCACTTCTACTAATCAGATGGATTAAAAGGAAAATTTAGCAGGTCAATACTGGTCAAGAGACTACAGTAAAGTGGTGCCTTGAGAAATGAGTTTAATTCATTCCATGGCCACACTCATAACTCAGAACACTCATATCTCAAATCATCTTTAACCAGTGAAATGAATGGAAATGCGATCGATCTGTTTCAGCCTCCCCCCAAAACAAGGAAAAATGTTTGTAATTTATTTTTTAATGAGAAAAATAACACTATAATATCATCAAATTCTGAAGTAATGTCCTAAGTAATTCTATCGAAAAACACGAAAAACTGAACCAAATCCCGATTATATTGTATTCATCAATCATTTCATTTCAGGGGTCGAATTGAATGATCTGTTTGAAAAAGCAGAGGTGGCCTGCATCCTCAAGAGATGTTTAAAGGGGAGGTCAACCCAAACATATTTTTACAAGAATATGTTCTATGCAGGCCCACACTAGCCCACAGCTCACCTGTTTTCTGAAGCTGAGCCATGATTGGTTGTTATCTGAGCCCTGAGACATGGTGATGTCATTTTCAGTCGACAGAAGGGACAAAATGGCCGTCCCCAGAGATGGCTAAAAACGGGTGGACTAACTCATATTCCACAAACACAATATTAATCAGAATGCTTTGTCTCAACTAGTGGGTCTGCACAGAACATATTTTTGAAAAAAATATGTTTGGGTTGACTTCCTCTTCCACTTTAAGGCAGGAAAAAAAACAATTGTCGAAATATGACTCAGGTCATTATTTCCAAAGGGTGACGATCATATACTTTATAAAAACATACAGCAATTACATAATAAAATATAATCACACATTTAAAAAAATTGTCAACACTTTCTACTTGAATTTTGCTGCTCATTCTAGTGTGTGCGCGCCTTGGCCACCGGGGATCAGTATAGGAGATGTACGGATATACCGTCCTCGAGGTTCAGCTGCTCTCTCGGCTTCTCAGTACGGCAGTAATATTTGTCTGTCTTTGCTGAATATAAAGAATATATGCCTGCTTGTATTCTTATACTTTTACTTCTTCTTGCTTCTCCCCAAACTGCCCCTTGTAGCTGGGTTATTGCATCAGGGACATGCTCCACTTGAGGAACACCGGCTTCTGGAAGTTGGCGCTGGCCTCTTCGGCCTCAGGAAGTCACCGGCTGCGGAGAATATGCTCTCCACGGCAGCGGAGCTAGGGACAGGGGTGTTGCTCCTTGGGGAAGAGGGCTTCCCACAGGGGCTTCCATTGTTATTGTATTGTTAATTACTGTAAACGAATATGAATACCTTTATTGTCATTGTGCTCAGAGTACAACGAGATTGGGTTGCTTCCCCTCTTCAGTGCAACAGATAACAATAAAATAAAATAGGATAAAATAACATTGTGCAAATGTGCAGTAGATAGAATCAGCTTGCGGAAGACAACTTCTTCATTACGAAAGCCAGCAGGCTACTGATATGACGCACGACGGTCACACAAAAATTCAGTAGTGTGTACAGGTCTAACGCCCCAATGTGTGCTACAAAACATTATTTGCCGTCTTTGTTTTTCGGGCTAATGGCGGTCCGGTTGACGGCTGAAAATTGCTTCCATCAGATTTGACACCATCAGTGTTTCAAAGTTTCCGTTAGTCGTCAGTCCGCCAGCAAAACGGGCGTCCGTCAGTGACAAATTGATTGACCTTTCATTGTTACTGACGGAGTGGCCATCACTGCTAATTATATCTGCCAAACCGCCGCTTGTTGTGAAGTGAGTTCCTCACATGCTACCTTAAGGCCCTGATACACCAAAACGAGAGCTGATTTGCTAGCTAACAGCCAATCAGAGTGACCAAATGCCACGACTGGCGACGCCGATTCAACATGCGTAAACGCCCCAAGACGCTTACAGACGGGTTAGGACACTACGACGGTGGCCACTACACCAATCAGACGGCGCTTAAAGACGCAACGACGCTTAACGACCTCCGACGTCGGTTTGGTGTATCAGGGCCTTTACAGCCGTCTCATTTCAAGTTTGCGCTCGCAAGTCAAAGCCTGCCCATCTCGAAAAACTCACATGTCAAGGCACCACTGTAAATGCCTGAAGAAAGCAAAGAGAAAGTGCAATTATAAAACAAAAGTACAAACCATATTTTGTACTGTAACCAGGTTGGACAAATCAAGGCGAAAGATTCTTGCATTGCTTGATGCTCTAATCTCTTTTGTTGTGTTTGAAACTTTGCATCTGGAAAGAGAAATTGTGACAGCGTTCAAAGGAATTATTTCAGATCGGCAACCCACACAGGTCACAGTACTGTATGTGATTCAGGAGTTATACAGGTAGTTCATTGAAGTCACGTGTTACTGACCCATTCTCTAAAATGGTGCGGCTTTCGGCAAAGTCACCCGTCTCAGACTGCACACAGCGTTTAATGCTAAACTCAGCTCGATCCAGAGTCGTGTTGGAAAGCAAATAGAGGTCCAGCTCTTTGATCCTGGACCCCAGTTGTTGTTGGAAAGCACGGATATGACGTACTTGCGCTGAATCCTGCTGCAATGGTCCTGGCAAAAGAGCAAGGGGGACGAACTGTGGACGGTCTGTGAAAATGGCCATCGGCCCCTCTCCTGGCAAGTGAACTTCGAGCCAAACATCGTCATTTTCAAAGGCTGTTGTGGGCAGGGTGATGTTAAAATTTGGGCCTCTGGCTTGGACTTCAGGGACGCGGCAGGCCAGCGGGAGGATGAGGGAGGGATGACGGCTGATCATGGAAAAAGGACGCACACTTTTCAAGGTGTTGGTGTAGACCATCTCTGAGCCAGAGTGCTGGAAAAGAGGATGAGGATGGCTTGCAACGTTATATATTAGTGAGATCGAATAAAAAGTAAAAAAAAACAAAAAAAACAACAACAACAACAAAGAATCACTGCAGCCTTTTACCACAGTTTTGGTGCCACAGCCATCTAAAGCAATGCGTGCCGTAAGATGAGTGTCATTGAAGATGACGGGACAAGCAGGGCTGTTGAGCTGCAGCTCAGTCAGGTTGATATTGCTCAGTGAGCCAACAGGAAGCACCAGTGTCATCGCTGTCTTGTTACAATTCAGCTCTGGAGGCAGACAACAACATATTCTCAGGCTCACCCGCAAACAAATGGCGGAGTTTCAACAATTCAATCAGAAAAAAAAAAAGGGGCGGGAGTTCTCATAACCTGTTCCATCGGGAAGGGTCCTCAATTCTCCTGCAATGAACAAGAGAAGCACCTTTAAATACACGCTATTGCTGAAAATGATAATTATGATAAGAATAATAACCTTACTTTGGTAGAGCCACACACAGCGAGGCTCTGACTGCAAACTGGAAAGTCAAGAAGTATAAATGTGAAATGACAACAACCATGCAATTAACTGATGTGTCTTTACTAGTGTCTTTGTGTGTATATTATTATTATCATTATCATTATTTTATCCATCTGTATCTATCGACTTCTGTGTCGATATAACTTAGAGCAGTGGTCCCCAACCTTTTTTCTGCCGCGGACCGGTGTTGTGCCAAATTGTCCTATGTATGGGATGGGGGGGCATTGGGGTTGGGCTGGCAGTAATGGCTTGAAGGTGTGCAGTGCGACAATAATAAACACAAATCCAGTTTCTTTTTTTTCCCCCACCAATATAAGTCTTTTTAGCCTTAGCAATGCAGTTAGCGTGACGCGCTCAAGGCACATTTGTTGACAAATTGGTTTTGAAGGCTTCATTGACACACTGGAGAGGAGCTCGCCGCATTTTGTGCAAAGCGGGCTTCGTTCGTGCGTGGTAATCACCTGTCACCCTGAATGGCGGGGCCCAATGTATACTTTGTAAGTCACCTTGCGTTATGGTTGGACAAACATTAGTATAGTACATATATTGCGAATTGTGATAACATTTACTTTTGATTTAATCTTTGAAGATAAGTCATATTGACAGTATGTGCAGACATTATTCTACACGGTCAGAATAAATGGTTGAAGGAAGGAACTTTTGTCATCTTTCTCTCCCTGTTGGTGTGCTCTGGTGAAATCTGACTCCTACAAGAGTGGCGGCATCAGTTCAGTTTACATACCTCATGGAATTGGCGACAAAGCAGATAGGAAGAACACGGGACAGAGTGTTTTCCCCACGCACCCAGGACATGAAAAGTTGTGACATGGCACCAATTGAAGTGAAGCCATACTTGATGAGCCCAGGCTGGCCGACAACAGCTATTTCTGAAACACTGCAAGCACAGTGAGGACCATTGCAATTGAAATTGCTGCTCACACAACTCAAAGAATGTGTAACACAATAAGACTTTTTGTACGCATCATCGATGATGCTAAACAGATGAAGTGCATTGTCAACATGCCATTGATATTATTTTTTTTCCCTCATTCCACTGTTTCATTTTGTGCAGGCCTATAAGGGTGAGGCCTTTAATAGTTCCAGACAGTGTCACCTTTAGGCAGGTCCAGTGCACCAGAAGTGCTGTGAATAGGTTTCAAAATAAGAACACTAACAGGGAGTGAAGTGTTAGCTGTCTTAATCTTGCTGTCTTAAAAGCGTTTGGGAAACGTGCCTTGTTAAAGTGAAAAATCAACCCAAACACATTTTTTTCAAGAATATGTTCCCAGCAGGCCCACTAGGTGAAGAACGGCATTCTGATATTGCTTTTGTGGAATATCAGTTAAGCAGCAAAATCCACCCCTTTTTAGCCATCTCAGGGGGCGGCCATTTTGTCAATACTGTCGACTGAAAATGACATCACAACAGCTCGCTCAGGGAACGACCAATCACAACTGACCTCAGGCAGGGCGTGTTTTTGTCAGTGTTTTTTGTGGCTTCCTGCATGTGGCATTATTCATGGTATTATATGTGTTTAACCACTAGAGGGCAGACTATGCCTGTGCAATGTTACAGGAGTGTTGCAGGGAACATGGAAAGTGTTGTGCACTGTGCAGGCAGGTAAAGGCGGCTCCGTGGTATCGCATAAAAAGAACAGTGGTCTTGCTTTTTAAAAGAATCCAACAGAACACGTCAGTCGGTACTTGACCTGATTAGGGACGATTATAGGGACGGACGAAAAGCCACTTCCGTCATTGTTTAGTCCGTCCTTTTTAAAAGACTTCTCGTTCTCTGTCCGTCCTACAAAAATAATTTGTATGAATAAGGGCTGGAGGTCGCGGCCGGAAGGTTACCCAGGTCAAGGGTCGAGGGTCGCGGCCGGACCGGCAAAAAAGGGTCAAGTGCCCAGCTCTTGATGAATGGCAACAGGTGGATTGTTGGATTTACAGGTGAATTGGACCTTCTGTGATTTATTGGAAGAGCATTTAATTGTTCTGCCTGCCAGCCTCACACTGAGTGATGGGCCGAACGCAGAACAATTCACAGTCTTCAATTAATAATTTCCAGACCAAAAAGTGAAAATGGATTTCCTTGGCAAACCTGATGCACATTAATGTGCTGCTACACAGTAGTTGGGAATCACTGCATAACATGATGCAATGTATATAAAATTAGAAAAAGCAAAGGAAAGTAAACTGGAAGAAAATATTGAGTTGGACCCCCTTACGTAAGTATATGTGATTCTTATCAGATGATTTACATTTGTTTTGTGGGAGTGAGATTTTCTTCTCTGCTAAAAACAAACAAACAAACAAACAAACAAACAAACTAACTGTACAGATTAGCATATCATGCAAACACTGATTTTGTTGGTGTCACCAGCAAAACAAAAATCCAACCCTTCAGTCAATGGACAACCCACTCCACTTACTGAGCTACAGCTATCCAACAAGACCGTGGCCCTGCTGGTAGCAGGTGATAGCTGGTGACATCACCAGCTGGTTTCTTGCTTGTGTCACCCAGTCAGTAGATTGGGCTGTTCTCTGACAGAAGGGTTGGTTGTTCGAGTCCCGGCTGTCTTTGTTATGTTTATATAGAATTATTAGACAGACAGTTGAATTACAGCAATAGTGTAAGGAATTCATGGATTAATTAATATAGTGTAAGCAACTCATAGATTAAGAAGTGTTCAACAAGACTCAATTCACTGCAGTGGACAACTGATGCAAAAATAAAATACAAAAATACAATAGAACAGAAATAATGATCGTAAAAGACAGACCTCTCTTTTTGAGACATGAAGGCAGCCTCAAACTTCACCTCCTCGAATGGCAGGACATTCAAAGTTGCATGTTTTCTTGGGGTTTTTGCTGTGGCCACAGGCTCATCGGTACAGCTAGAGGATGACTGTTCCACTAGAGATGAATAGAAGCACACCAGTTACAGTACATAATATGTAACTCGGGTAGACAACAACGTAACCAAGAGAAGTGTCTTATTGTTTCGGTATAAACAAAAAAACAAACTGGACAACAATAGGTCACAGTATTAAGATTTCACTCCATAGTGACAATCAGTTGCATTTTCAGACACACCAGTGAGGGACAGGTGCACCGGAATGGAGCTGAGGGGTTGGCTCTCACTGGTTTGGCTCACTTTGGGGGTAGGAATGTAGTCCTCTGCCATCATGTAGATGGAATACTGCCCAACTGGCGCGTTTCCAGTAAATGTCAAAGAACATGCATCCTAGCAAATTAGAGATATAATGTGTGAAAAAGACAGGTGGGCAAGGTTGAAATGATTGATTTCACTTTGTCTTTTAAATGTCCATTCGAAAATGACATATACCACGTACACATTGTATACTTAGCCATTTTATGAAGTGCAGTCCAAGTGGAGTAGCCTATCCCATCTTAAACAACACTATACTGTCTGTACACTCTCTTTAACAGAGTAACATTGAGTACACTAGTGTATACGAATAATATACATACAATAAAGTCTATTTGGAACGTCACTGTGCCCATTTTCCTGAACAGATGACATGTTTCAATATAGAATAATCATGTACCAGCGGTGTGCAAAAGCCTACATAGATTTTGTTTTTGTATGTTATATTGACCGCATATATCTGAACTATCCCTCAGAATCACACATACATCCACCATGGTCAAACTTAAAATAGTAGAGATAAACATAATAACAAACAATAATATAATAATTAACAGGAGTGCCTTATTTGTTTGTTTGTCTGTATATTTTTTGTAAGATACAAGTACTTCACGAAAAATGAACAGTTGGGCTACTATGACTGCGTAGTGGTAGTTTTATTGATGCCATAGTGACTCAAACACTAAAAAAAAAAAATTGGAATATTATACACACCAAAATGTAATCTCCTCTTCCCAATTGACCCACCCATCAATCCTGTAGATATTATTGTTTGTATATTTTGTGTAATCCTGAAAACAGTCTATCTGTCCGGCTATTTTGAACTAATATACTCTGAAATAGTTAAGCTCATTAAATTGACAAAGTGGTGACCTGTACATTAATACTCTTTTCACCAAGGAAAACATACACTGAGTTCAATATTTAAGTTGCACAGACCTCATACAGCTCAACAAAAGAGTGTGGAGTACAGTTGAGACACTCCTTTTGTTCTTCCGCTGCAAAACGGCATCGTACCCTGTCACCATCCAGGTCTTTCACTGACAGTTGGATATGGTGAGGGCAGTTCTCACGGACCCTGCTCCCAGAAGTCAAAAAGTCAATCTTCAAAAATATTGCAAATGTCCCATTTGAGATTAAAGAGGTACTTTTAGCATTATTCGTGATGGTTATCTGTGTGAGTGTGTGTATATTACCTTATTGGAGGAGGTAGTGCAACATAAGCAGGGTGATTGAGTTTCCCAGAGTTTGCACGCACATGTGGCCCTGACTTCATTGAAACATAAAAGGTGGTGCTGGAGCTAAAAAGAAAAGGCCAAAGAGCTGAAAATGTGAATAACATGAAATTAAATGACAGGAACATACAAGCTGGCAGTCTTATTCAGTCTGTAGTTTTTAACACTACAAAGAAAAAGGCAGTGATGTATCAGTTAATTGAGGAAAACAGATTGAGGTCTCGTACTTCAAACTGATTGTGCTATTGTAGTTACTGGGGACTACCTGCTCCCACTGGCGAACACACCAGCCTGAGCCGGGTTTCGCACCACTGAAGGGGGAATAGGCTTTGTGAAGGGTGCAGTTGACGCCTTCAGTACACAGTCCAGTTAATGGGGGGCATGGATTGGATGCAATTACAGTGAAATGAGCTCTCACCTGCAAAAATCAAAGAGGAAAAACAATGTCAGCTTTTTTTGTTTTTTTGTTTTACCAACATTTCATGTCAAGACAGTGTTCTTCATATTCAAGTATTGTTTGAATTTTAAAAAAAGTTTGAATTTATTGTAATTGGCTTATTTGAACAGAAACAAAAACTACGAAACAGCATAAATAATTTGTGGAGGGTAGGAAGAAAGAAATTTCGTTTGGATCCAGATAACACTGCAAATCCCAGATGTTTTTTAATTTTTGCGAGAATTGCCAGACTTAACAATACATTACACCTTAATAATGGACCATAGGCAGACGGCTGCATTCAACTAAATGCCATTCTAGTCAAGTCTGATTAGTTTAGTTTAGGCTATCTTGAAGGTTTTGACGGTAGAAAATTTAAACAATGTCCAGAAAAATAAGTCTGATATAGCTAGAAATACAGATAGGAACCTCCACACCAAAATGTTCAAGAAAAATATACTTCAAAAGTAAATCTAAAATGCAAATTTCAAATCAGTGCACATCCAAAGTGAGTAACAAGCAATATTAAAATGCTACTAAATCCATCAAACATTTTACGATGTAAAAGTGAGAGAGTGGAAGGATTATTCACTTCATATTGTCATGGAAAAACGTTTGAATTTGGAATTTGAAACAGCTTTGGGGGTTTTGCTGTAGTTGAACTGAAATACTGTAGGTTATAAAAAGTAACCAACAAGGTTGCATAACCACCATTTTAAAGATTAGGTGACAGATTCCGAAAGAATTAATGACAGAATACCAGTGTCACTGCCTATATTTAAAAAAAAAAAGGGGGGGGGGTAGTGCAAATATTGCCCACCGATTGCCCTCCATCACTTTGCAGGGGCACAACATGGACTGTGAACCCCACGGAGGCGGCCTCACAGGCTGGCTCTATCCAGAAAAGAGCCAGCCTCTGCAACACCATTGCCAATGTCAGTCTGTCAATCATCTCAGCTCCTCATTCATTCAGCATTGTTACACCTATAGAAAACACATAGAGCAGATGTTTTGACAGTCGGAATCCATCACAGCATGATATACTGTAAGTGGTACTTTGCAATGTGCCTTTGTATAAAGACATGCTGTAAATCGAAAACTAACACATAAAAAAAGTTGTTATTTGATAACTGCCAAGTGGTGATACAAATGCTACAGAATGTGACAATTTTTCACCTGAAAATGCACAAGGAATGACTGTGTGTTGATGAATGACACGAATGTACGAGACAGGAGCCGGTATTTCTGAAAGTCAAGCGCATACGAATGCAAATTATGACATGACATGGCCACCGTATTAGAGTTCAAAATGCTGAAAAAACAAACAAAAAAACAAACAAACAAACAAAAAAAGATCATATAAGGGACATCAACTCATTAAAATACTACATTTTCTTTCACAGACAGTAAGTGTTGTTGAATGAAACCAAGAAGCATCAAAATGCAGCAGAGAGAGCGTTACCTGCTCTTTGACGAGAAGCATACACAGTGCATTAAATTGACAAAGTGGTGACACAAGCTGTGCACAATGATGTTTGTTCCATCATTTGGACACTTTCCAGCAACTTGCGAGTCTGTTGATATGCACGGACCCCTTTACCTACTCATAGGCCCCGGGGCTAACCATCAAACATATGTTCACTTGGACAGTATATTGACTGATAAAGTGCGGCCGCTATGGTCCTGTCAGCTTTGATGCGTAAACAAATACACGTGGGGATCAGTCATGTGACGCCCGGAACTCTACAACGGGAACTTCCTCTACATTGGGATTGGCTGAAAATTGTCACATGTGTGATTGGCTGGCAGAAGTCACAATTGCATGATTGACTGACAATGAAAGATATGATAGAATAATGTATAATTGAACTAATGAATTGAATTAATATTAATTAGAATGCCGTATTTCTTCTAGTGGGCCTGCATAGAACATATTCTGGGAAAAAATGTTTGGGTTGACTTCTTCTTGAACAATGATCCATTCATGGTCGCCCTGTGATTGATGACCGATCGATGATCCTCTGAACTGGATAAACCGTAGCGAAAGCGTATGTGAATATTCTCATTCATCCAGGCCATTTCATTTTCAGGGAATTGAATCAATCACAATTGGGTTATTGTGGTCAGGGTTAGATGATGTGCCTCTCATCCAAGCAGGAGGCTTCATCAATTCATGCACAAGGCTGGTAAGGTTTTGATCGATTCAACCGCCTAACAAGTTCAATGTAGAGAAAGTGGATGGATGGATGGATGGATGGATGGAATCGAGGTATAAAGGTGAGCTGAAGAAAATGTGTATTGTGAGCTTTTCCAAGCCATCTATTAAGTTAATAACACGAGTTAGTGGGTGTAGTGCAGTTTTTGTGGGGATGAAGAGGAATTGCCAGACAAATTACATATCTTGCAGACGTGGTATTTGTTCCATTGACAGAGCTGCCCAAACCACATATTTAAGCAGTAAAATAAGCAACTAAGGAGCATGTAAGGTAACCTTTTAGCAGTTTGATGTGTTTGATCACTGCCTGAAACTCCCCGTCATTTTGACAGTTAGGCGTTGTTGCTCATTGTCTATTTTAACAGGCCTTTGTACTGTAGATTCAAAACCTGTCAACAGATTTAAGTAAGTGATGGAAAACTTTGGTCCGGAACATTTGTATGGAATGATCATATCATTACACAATGGAAACAGATTGAAATTAAATATTTGATTACAGCATTATGTTAGTAATATTGACACAGTACCAAAATATGTTACTGCTGCTAAATTAAAAAAAAAAAAGTGGAAATAAACTAAAACTACAGCATCCTGCATGACAGGCACATACTAGTAAAGGTTTCTTGTTTTGTTAAGAATGTGCATTAATAAAACCAACCTCCTCCTGTCACAGTTGTATTTCAATATCAGAAACATGTCAGGCAGTGAGGATAACTATTGGCTGTGTAAAGTCTCCCCCCCCACACACAATTTTATTCACAAAAGCACTTCCATTCCATGACATTGCCTGTATTGGACCTTGCACAAAGCCTTTCATTTTCTTGAAGTGCATTTCAGTCACCACCACTACTTGTAATGTGAAAGTATATGCTTCGAGGTCCTTGGAAGTCTTTTTACCATTAGAACACCAACTTTGCTATTATTATTTTAAAGGAATCCCAAAATTCTCTGTAAAATAGGTACAGGTTATACTTGCAATATTTTACATATCACTGGCATCGAGCCAAAACCTTGTACCTCCAAAATAGTCACTTTTCAGGAGACCCCCCAAAATGGCAAGTTTGTTCAACCATTTGCATTGCATTATGAAAGCGTACAATCCATCTTCAACACTTTGTATTGGTCAATAATCTGTAAAAGTAACACCCACACGTGTGGAAATAACCAATAGTATCGATTTTTGAAAAAATATCAAATTCACCAAAACGTGACTTACAAGCATTTGGCCCAACGCCAGCGATATGATTAACAAAACCGCTCACTGGAATCGCCACAAAATCAGGAAATATCATTAATGGCAGGCCAAATTATCAAACAAGTTAAAGAATTACCTTTCATAAACTCCAACGTGGCACCTAATAAAGTCTCACCTGGCATCAGTGAAGAAGTAAAAACTCCAATAGCTATAGGTCTGAACAAAAAAGGTGGAGTTTAGCAAAAAATTTGCGCTGCTAGAGAATGAAGTTAAACTGGCTGGCCCATAGGTAGTAAGAGGATTGACAAAGGCTGCATGACAGGAGGAGGGCTTACATAACTGGTATCCTTTGTTTTCCCTCAACTGATGTTGATTACGTGTTTGTCGTAAGTTGAAAACTACACATGGACAAAATTGATAGCGCCATCCCATAAAAGAAAAAAAAAAAAAAACAATGCTTACTGAAATATCTCAAATCTGACAACTCCCCCCACCCCGATTAAATATCAAAGAGGAATTCAACCCAAACATATCTTTTTCCAGAATATGTTCTAAGCAGGGTACTAGTCTAAACACGGCATTCTGATGAGAAAGCCACCCATTTTTAGCTTGCTCAGGGGGTGGCCATTTTGTCACTTCTTTTGACATCGAAGTTGCTCAGGGCTCATAACGACCAGCTTCAGAAAATAGGTGAGCCGTGATTGGTCATTATATCAGCCCTGAGCAACTTTGTCATCTTCAGTCAACAGAAGTGACAAAATGGCCGCCCCCTGAGCTGGCTAAAAGTGGGTGCATTTTGCTGCTTAACATATATTCCACAAACGCAATATTAATCAGAATGCTGTATTCCAACTAGTGGGCCTGCATAGAACCTATTCTGGAAAATATAAATAATGTTTGGGTTGACTTCCTATTTAACTAATGAAAATCAGATATTGCTTTAATTATGTGATCCATCCAACATATTAATGAAACCAGCCTGGACAAAATGGATGGCGCCTACAGCTTTTGAAGTTGTTGATCAAACCTTTTCCTAACACTCAATGAGTCTGGCACACCTGTGTACAGGTACTCTGACTCCTCTCAAGCAATCTGTTGTAGCTGTTTTAAAGGGTGTCTTCTCCTGACAGCATATTCATAAGCCTCATAAGCAATTCATGAGTGCTTTTAGCAGTGTGTTTTGGGTCACCATCTTGGAGGGAGATTTCACACACTGGGTAGAACATTTCACTTCACAATACCTATTGCACTGATTAAAGACTGTGCTAGGTTTAGCAAAGCTGCCTATGAACATCATAGAACTGTACATAAGGCAAAAACAACAAAAACCCCCCACTGAAATATGGATGCTCTTTTGTTCTGGGACTGCTTTACACTATCCAGCACTGTGTTCTGAATCCGTGTGTGGTACTGAATGAAATTCTTAACAGTCAAATGTCAGGAAGCTTGGTGTCTTGGTCGTGTGTCCTCCAACAGTTTTGAGAAGGGACCTTTCAAAGCCAGGAGAACTGAAGACGATTGCTCATGAGGTGCAAGCTAAAATACCTGTTTGCGGGTGGACAAGTCTCACCGACAATTACAAAAATAATGATAAAATAATTTTGTTGCATCTATTGCCTCGCAAGGTTGTGCAACGGAATATTAAGTATAATCATTTTTGTCCAGAACAGTCTCATCTTTTTAATGCAGTCCAGTAATTCAGTTGGACCCTAAAACAAAGTATCACAGGATTTTCATTAAATATTACGTTCATCAGTTGCAAGTTATTTCAGTGACCTTTGTGAGTTTCTTTTTCTTTCAAGGATGGGTACCAACAATTGCATCCATGTGTACAATAGTTGATTGGAACACAAGAAAGCAACACCTAAACTGCTTAGAATTCACATTTTTTATTTTTTCCTGGGAAGAAAAAGACAACTTTGGGGGACGAGCAGTCTACAATTTCTTCATTGCCGCTAGGTTGATAGTGAATGCAAAAAACGGGTTCTTCTGGTTAAATGTGCCTGTGATCCTCCCTACTAGTCTCAAAATGCAACTCTCTGGAATGATATATCCCCCTCTCGTTACACATCTCAAAATGCATCAACAACAGGATCATTTAATGAATGTTTGGTCACATAAGACTTGGCTCCATCCAAAGAGTGAATGGGAGATGTCCTTTCATAAAGGAGGTTGCTTGGGTTTGGTCAGAGGGATGGAGAATGATTTCTGGTGCTTTCAAATTCCTCTCATGTGAAAGCTAGCAAACAAGGCAGAGTCCTGACTCTTAAAACTTTACGTCAATGTAACAGGATATGCTCCATATCCCCTACTGACCATTCTTAACATGAAGCATTTTCTCCTGAAATGACAAATTAAAACTTGTCAGGGAACTGTGCAACAACCCATTTAAGTCAAGTCTTACTCAAGTCAAGTCAAGTCAAGTCTTACTTTGATCATGGTTTCCAGCTTGATGGCATCCGCAGCAAACTTGCGGATGCCGTCAGACAGTTTTTCGACTGCCATGCGGTCCTCATTGTGCTGCCAGCGGAAGTCCTTCTCATCCAGATGGACCTTTAGGAGATTGCAATCCTTAGCTGCAGAAATAAAATTAAGTCAATGTGGAAATGATGCACTCTTCATGTTAGGTGAACACTTTACACAGCAGTACCCGTTTTCTCAGAAAGCATCTGCGTGACAGTGCTGTGGTCCTGGCTGAGTTCTGCAAGCAGCCCCGGAGAGATGGTGAGCAGGTCGCATCCGGCCAGGGCTTTGACTTGTCCCGTGTTTCGGAAAGAAGCGCCCATCACCACAGTGCTGTAACCAAACTTCTTGTAGTAGTTGTATATCTTTGTCACACTCTGAACACCTGGTTTAAAAAAAAAAAAAAAAAAAAGCAGGGGAATGAGGAAGTTATGGAAACAAAAATTACTACTGACATCGTCTGGCTGCCATGTCACCATTAGAAAATAACTTCAGAGAAGCAGCCAGACCAGCCTAGCAGCTGCAAGTTACAAGAAATGGCTCTAGTTTCAAAAGCAGCAATCTCTACACGTACACACCATTTAAGAATGAATGTAATAATTTTTCAAATAATTTACATATTTTTCAGACAATAACTCACTCCAGCGTATAATTCGCACTGGTCAAAAATGCATCATTAAGAAAAAACAGCTGAAACTTCCTGTGTCACAGTTTGGTATATTTCATTTCACATATCTGTACTCATCAGTCCAAACGTGTGGGTGGTATTTGTACAAATTATTGACCAATGTTAATGGTTGAAAATGGTTAGAAAATTACCCAATGTTATCGGTTGAGCAAATGTGACATTTTTGGTGTCTCCTGAAGCGTGACCATTTTGGAGGTATGAAGATTCTGCCCAATTATTAGCATTACACATGTCACACTGGACTTCAAGTCACATTTTGAGGGGAAATTCATTTCACAAAAACCAAGACAAGGAACAGAAGAGCTCAGACTCACACCCAAAAATCTCATTCCCTAATTGTGTTGACGGCAACGAATGAATTTTGGTTGGACTTCTAGCTATGGAATTTTTTTCTTTTAGTTTAAAATGGCTTACATTCAAGTGCACCTGTGGTGGTCAGGAGGAACAATATATGGTTTATCAAGAAAAAAAATGCATCCAACCATATTTTCGTTACACTGGCTGTGCTAAAGCAAGCTTATAATAGCTTGCGGGACCTTTCTGTCGAAGATGCTAACACACGCAGACATATTTGCTCCTTCTTGGCTCCTGGGAGGGGAGCAGTGCCGTAGTGTCGCTGAAAGGCCAGTGTGGATAGCTATTGGCAGTACCTGCTCTCACAGGATTCGGGTTTATAAAAAAGCCATCATGGCGGAATGCAAAGCGTATGGATGTCTCAATAACAAAGATTTAAAACAAAACAAAACAGTAATTGACCGCTAGAAATGAGTATTTCCAGATTTCATTCATATAACACACATTTATGTGGGAGAAGCACGTGCGGTGTGACACCCACCTGCATTTGTGAAGAAAATACAGAAGCATTTGCATCTGTATGACAATAAACATAAAACTCGATTGTTAAGTAGTCAATAAAGTCCAGCTAGACAGTTTATCAAGACCTTTCTCTTCATTACCTGCCTCACGCTTGCATGCCGGAGAGGGCACAAAAAATACACGGGCTAGCTTAGCGCTAGCTAGCAGCTTGTACGACAAGCAGATGGAGTCAATATTCTGAATGGATAATCGCTTCAGAAAATGTTGTTTGACAGTGTACGGCAGGGAATCCTGATGGGTAACGTATGTAACTCTTAAAAGGAATAGTTAATGCTACGTTGCTGAGCGCGTACGTACACTCGATATGTTTTCAAAAAAATTCAATTTGAAGCTTGGCAAAAGGGCTTTGGAGATGATATGGTATAGATAAAGCACTATAAAAGTGCACTTCATTCTTTACCATCATGATAAAATTGGGTGTTAACATTTTTTTTTTTGCAAAAATACAATTAGTAATCCAAAAAAAACACCTCTTAATTTTAAATGAAAGGTTCCAGTGCCATCAGGTTATTTAAAACAGATTAATTGCTGACTGATGTTAGCAAACTATCGTCTCTCCCGTGCTCCATTTTGAATGAATATGGACGCCCAAAGAGTGGCATTGCTCACGAAGAATCCATCACAGCAAATAAATGATTTTGATTGCACAGTCGGTTTGAACCAGGCCCGAGAAGCAGTGGAGGGCGGGCTTTCCAGGCAGGGACAGAGCCCCTATGGCCCGCCCACGGTGACGGGTCTGCATTCCTAATTACTTATTCAAGTGATAAAAGGTAAACCTAAGCATGCTAAACACGTGTGTATGATGCTCAGTGGCTGCAATACCACTGCCATGCTGGTTTCGGAGCGCCAACCTTTCTGTATAGCACTTCTCATACCAAAAGGTTTGACAAAACAGATGATGAGAACACAAAGATTAGAGCTGGCAATTGACAGTAAAGGCAAAACTGGTAGGTCACAACATAGTGGGTGGAAATGAGGGATACAGAATATTTGATTCACAGTTTCATGAAATAAAAATGGGTGCAGGGGGGAAACATCAGTACCTGGGTCTTCATGGGGCTCGTAGGATTTGCGGCCCGTGTTTTCCTTGTACCAGTCGAGGATACGCCCAACGAAAGGCGAGATGAGCGTTACCTTTGCTTCAGCACAGGCTACTGCTTGCGCAAAAGAGAAAAGCAGGGTCATGTTGCAGTGAACGCCGTGCTTGTCTTCAAGCTCCCTGAAACAGAGCACATTTACATCACATTTTAGCCGCACAAAAACTGGAAAACAAAAACACACAATCATTTGGCATTAGTCATGGTATGCCACTGGACCACAATGCAGACAAGTCTTATTGACATCCAGTAGTTTTGGCTGGTGTCACGTCACACACTCACTTGCCAGCTTGGATTCCCTCCCATGTGGATGACAGCTTGATGAGCACCCGCTCCTTGCTGATCCCAGCTTCCTCGTAGAGTGCAATGAGCCTCAAAGCCTTGGCCACCATTTCTTCTTTGTCAAAAGACAGTCTGTGGAATACAACAGCATTTATTTGAATAATTATTACCGCTAATAATTGGGGGAAGTTATACATCCATTGATACGGACTTTAATTCCAAATCAAAACCACACACTTGAGTTTGGAAAAAGTGTTCAAAAGGAAAGATTAAACTGTCACTCAGACATCGCTCCGTCACCTGCATACATGTTGAGCACAATTACATTCAAATAGTTGTGACAAACGCAATGGCTTCCGAAGTTATTTGGACCCCTTGAACGTTTTGACCTTTTGCCACATTTCAAGCTTTGAACTAAATATTTTTTGTGAAGAATCCGCACCGAGCGGGACAAAATGGAACAACGTTCATAAAATATTTTAAAACTTTTTTTTGAGAAATAAAATTGAAAAGTGGGGGATGATAAATGATTCGGCCACCCTGAGTTCGTACTTTGTAGAACCACCTTTTGCTGCAATTTCAGCTGCAAGACTTTTGACTGGGCCATTCTAACACCTGGATATGTTTAGTTTTGACTCATGTCATTGTAGATGTTGCTTCATGTTGTCTTGTTGGAAGGCAAACATCCGTTCCGGTCTCAGTTTTTTTCCTTTTTCAGACTGCAACAAGTTTTCTTCCAAAATGGCCCTGTATTTCTTCCATCTTCCCTGTCCTTGGGCTGCAGACTACGAGGATTGTTACTTTTACAACAAACATAACATTTTGCATTTAGCCCATAAGTTCCATTTTGGTCTCATCTGACCAGAGTATCTTCTTCCACATGTTTGGTGTGGCTTCCAGGATGATTATGGCAAACCTCAAATGTGGCCCTTTATGATTGCCTTCAAGAAATGGTTTTCTTATTGCCACTTTTCCATAAAGGCCAAATTTGTGCAGTGTGGGACTAGTTGTACTGTGGACAGATTCCCCCACCTTAGCTGTGGATCTCCGCAGTTCATCCAGAGTGATCAAGGGCCTCTTGGCTGAATCTCTGATCAGTGCTCTCCTTGTTTGGGCTGAAGGTTTGGGGACGGCCGGGTCTTGGTAGGTTTCCAGTGGTCTCATACTCTTTCCATTTCAATATGATTACTTGAACAGTGCTCCGCGAGATGTTAAAGTTTGTGGACACTTTTTATAACCAACCGTGCTTTAAACCACAACAGTATCTCAGACTTGGCCGGCCTGGTGTGTTCCTTGGTCTTCATGACGCTTGTTGCGTCAACAACAAAGCGTGTACATTTATACTGAGATTGAGTACACACAGGTGGATTCCATTTGTCAGTCATTTAGGTCAACATTGGATCATTCTGAAAGTCTCTGGGAACTTCTGGAGTGAGTTGGCTGCACTGACAGTAATGGGGCCGAATAATATTGCACGCCCCCACAAAACTTTAAAATATCGTATGACTTTCGTTCCACTTCGCGATTGTGTCCCATTTGGTGTTGCTCCTTCACCGCCCCCACCCCCCCAAAAAAACAAGTACACCTTGATGTTTGAAGCCTGAAATGTGGCAAAAGGTCCAAGACTGTCGCAAGCCACCGTATGTTAGTTGTAATTTATAAAGAGGAGGAAAAACAAGCTACAGAAGGCAAGCCAATAAATATGCAGGAATAAGCTCGACATAGTATTGAAATATTAACTTCTGGGTTCACATTACATGCAAACTCACAGCATGTTTCACAAATGTTTCATTGTCATATAAGGTCACTTTTGACGATGTGCATGTACCTGGCATCCACCTCAGTTGAGACCCTGCCTGGGACCTTCTTGAGGATCTCAAGACCAAAACTCACAAACAGCTTGTCCATGGTGTTGGCGATCTGCTCCTCCTCAGATCTGACCAGCGAGGAAAGATGCTTCTAGTAAGTCACCTTTGACAATACATTTCTGTTTTTAACTGCTTTACAATTACAATACTAAAGATGCGTTATAGACATGCAGATAACATGAAGCAAAATTTGAGCTCAAACTCTTACCCGCCCTTAGCGATGCCGTATTTGATGGCCTGATCCAACAGGTTCTGATAGGCTGGCATTTTGGCAGCAGCTAGAATCAGAGACGGGTTGGTGGTGGCATCCTGAGGCTTGTACTCATCAATGGCTGCATGACAAACAATTGGAACAGCATTAGGAGAATGGAGGGGAAAAAAATAAATCAGCATACTAGCCAGCACATTTTGATTCAAAATATCATACTGATGACCATGATGCTGTTTGCATACGACCACGCAATAAATAATGCCTGCATAGCACAGTTACATGCAGTGAATGACCTAACCTGTCACTGCCAACAAGGATTGTTATGAGTTTCAAAAAGTATAATTGGGTCTTGATCCATTTACATTAACAATTTCACGAGTTAATAAATTAGCATCATCAATGTATCTGAACAAATTTCTGAATTTTAGACTGACCTCATCCACAAGCTACTCGTAGGAATACAAAATTATTATTCTGAAAAAAAAACCAAACTCGAGGTTTTCAGAGAAATCCGTTTGGACATACTCATTTATGATGAGCAAGCACCACAGTTAAAACAACCCTGGACAATGGACGAATGAACGTTTCCTTCAAATTAGTCACAAAGTACAAAACAGCACCATCTTGAGTATAAATTTGTCACAGCACTCTTTAAAACCCGCTCGGTCTGATAAAGTAGACTGACAAACGTTTTTGATGAGTGCACTGCAAATGTATACTAATCTGAATATATCACATTGTTTAGCATCTAAATGTTTAATTCATGAACACATGTACTCTATTATACTGTTTTAATACCCATGGGTAAATTCAGTTTTTCACTTTGCTGTGTTCAGTCGCAGGCATTGAAAATGAACAAAAAGGGAACAAACGAGAAAGAGCAAATCTATATTAGGAAATGATTTGATTTTAGTTCCCTTGATATGCAAGACAAGCCATATATAGTTCAAATGAAAGGTCGTCTGAAGATCTACATGAATTTGAATCAAACACATAGCCAGTGACAATCTCCAACAATGAAATGAGTAAAACAGCATTTTTAAATGCTGGGTTGGCCTTTCTCAATAGACATGGGAGTGACGAGCATTTTCATTCAGCGTGTTGTTTGTCAGCTTTACGTTGTGGCAGCCTTAGTCAGAGTTGCCAACTCTCCAGTGAACAAATGCATTTACTCTTCCAATAGTTAGGAAATACCAACAGAAGATTTCAACTGCGACTACACGCGAACCTCAATAACTCCTTGTGGACATCACATTGTATGTGAAGGTTTACTTGAATGCTGGATCATCTGTTATGGCTCTTATGATACAAATTTGTAGCATCTGTGTATAAAGATGGTTTATCATTCATCAATTCATAATTCACACAAACTAAAGAGGCAAAGACAACACACACAAAGATAGAAACCTTAATCAAATCACAAATTTGTCTGTATTACAACATTGTCAGAAAATCATTTTCGTTTTCTATAACCATATGCAGTACCGCTGAACAGAAATATGAGCAATTATTTTAGTTTGTGATAATTGTGTAATATGAGTCTGTGGTGTTATTTTAAAGTAACAATTTACTTCATACAAGTGCTTTAAAAAATAGCTGTTGCATATTTTGCGGACTGCAACATTTCCTACAAGCCTGCCTTACACCACAAACGGGAGTGAAGAAAGTAGCTAGGGTTGCCACACAATTAGACATATACTGGCACTTGTCATACAAAAGAGATGTTCAGTCACAAGCCCATTCTTCAAGCTACCAAAAAATGTGCATAGTGGTTTCATTGTCTTATCAGTGAAATTTTAGATTAGTTTTAAAAGAAATCCCAAGATGAAAATGTTGGTAATGCATGTTTTTCATTCAATTCAGTTTTTCATTCAATTGTTATCAAAACAAAAATTGGAGATGACACTTATGCCACAATTCACAATTTTAATATAAATGAATAAGAAACTAAATGTTTCCTGACTGCTAACGGTGGCCATTTTAATCAAAATTAAAATTCCTATAAACAAAGATTCCCAATGTCCAAGGTTTGTGCTGGGGCCTGCTTTTACCCACTTAACATTGTGATTTCCAACCAATTTGCCGCACCATCGGGCTGCTGTAAGAGATCGTGCGTGCCACAGGCAATGCTCGAATATCACTTGATTGGTCTGAAAGTGAATCATTTATTTAATTACACAAATTACACATCTTTGGTCATCTATCTATGCCAGTGACGTATAATCACAGGCAGAACAATTAAATGCTCTTCCACTAAATGGCAGAAGGCACAATTAACCTACCTGCTGCCAATCATACAACAGGATAAAATTAAACATGCCTAGCTTTCAGTGTGAATGAGAACATTTATGAACAAATTGTTATTGCAATATGATTATACTTGTTGTGACATTTTAGTTTGACGGTTTGCCTGAGCAGTTTGTAATGTAAACAATGGGTCTTGGGTCAACATATTTTGGGAATGACTTTTGCATTTTAAACCAAACTCGTTCATTTGAAAACAACTCTTGTGCACTCTCCTCTGGTGCTGAAATTTTGCAACAAAAGCACCTGAATATTAAACATTCAGCCAACCTCAATTGGTACAACCTCAACCTAAACATTCAGCCAACGTCAATTCAACATCGATATGACATCAATCGAATGATTTTGATGTCATAACGATGTTGAATTGACATCAGATGTCCACTAGGGCATTGTAATTGTTCCTTCTACCAGTGCCCATGCCCACTGGGAAGGTTATCTAATGACACAAAAATATATTTGGGATTTCAATGTTATTGAGACGCTGTGACGTTGATATCAAACCATGGTTGGATTTGTTTCCCAAATGCAGGCTTGTCGGCAAACTGTCATGTCATCCTGACCGTGCAAGGCTTTCTGCGTTTGCATCACAGGCTAACTGAATTACTCCACTTATTTCCTCATCGAGAGCCACTGGTAGAAACTGAACAGGCAAGTAAGCCATGAACAGCGTTAGGAAGGCAAACCAGGAAGCAAAAACCAAGAAGTATTTTGCGTCAAATAACTTGACCATTTTTTGTAAACATACACACACGGTAAAGTTGAATAAAATATATCAGAAAGTTATCGAAATATTTTTGATCAAGCTGCACGAAAACTTTTTAAAAACTTCCGCCAGAGCGATGTACACAAGTACACTCAGTTAGGAAATTTGGCAGGTTTAGCAGGTTAATCGGATTACTATTACGATCACAAGATAATGATACTTAACAAACTTCCAACCAATATTAGAGTTGGCTGGTGTAACTAACTACACGAGCCTTGTTCGCGCAATGCTAGCAGGCGTGTAGCTGCTCGGGTTGATTATTGACACGACGGTCATTCACATTAACTATGGAGCCCTCTTGCTCGCTTAATCTTACCCAGCACGCTAACCGGTTAGCATTAGCTGCTGGTTGGAAGCGGGCATTTTACCGTTAAAATCCCCCGTGTCGGCCACCACCACGGTATACTTCTTCAGCTGGTTGAGCGCCGACTCCATTTTTCGCCGCTTGTCTGGAGACACACTGAGCATGATGATCAGCCACTGCGAGCTTTTTATACACACACAACACGTGAGAGCAAACGGAATGCGAGTTACGGGAGCGCGCAGCACCAGGAAGCAGCCACCGAGAACGCGCGCGCACTAGAAGAGCCGCGATATACTGTTGTACAGTTCTCCGGGCCCGAGGGTGCCGAGCTCCCGGCCATGCTAGATAAATTTAACTGTTTTGTTCATTTTTTTACATTAATAAAAGAGAAGCATCACACTTTGGGGGAAAGTATGTTACTACTATAATTGATCAAACGCGATGAAGCTTATTTAGAAGTTGAGCCACAGCAAAAGAGGAATGGATTGGATTTATTTAAAAAAAAACATTGTAACCAAAGATACTCATTTTGATACTGCATCAGCTCTACATACCATATAAACCCTATACTTAAAATACCAAAAATGAGTGTTGGGTTTCTTTACATATCATGCACAACATGTAAAACACATGAACAGAAATGGACTTCGTGAATACTGGAACGCATTCCTCGTTTGTGTTAAAGGATGACACAGTAGCAGATGCTGTTCAGTTGCTTTATTCGCAGGTAATAGAATGCACGTTCATTCAAGAGCTGCAGTCGGCCACGACTCAAGCCCATAGTCACTAGACACACTGACGGCCTCTCATGTCTCTTTTGCTCTTTCATCTGAAATGCTCTTTTGCATCTTTGCTCTTATCTTGAAAGAAAACACAGCCGCATTCAAAGAGCAACGTTTAGCTTGGTTCGCTATAACTATTTATATAGAGCGCTGCAAAACATGCTGGGAATTGCACAGCCTCGCCATCGCTACAGTACTTTGAAGTTTTATAAAAGCGTCTCTATGCTCTTTGTCAGTTGAACTCGCTACTGTCTCTGACCACCAGAAACGTTTCCTGCGTTCTGAAGCATGTGAACCAAAGGCAGGGTTGCCAACTGTCCCTTGGAAAACGGAATCGTCCCGTATTTAGGAACGAAAGTACGCGTCCCGTAATGAGTTGTAAAGGGATGCACTTTGTCCCGTAATATCGTCAGAGTAAAAAATAATGTGTAAAATGTCGATGGAATTAATGGAACAACAGTTCTTTAACACACCACCTCCGCAAAGGCTAACTTCAAAATAAAGCTGACCATTGCGTCATTGATACCAATGCAATAGCCTGAGTAAGAATTTTACTTTGAAGTTAATCTCCGTGGTGGCGTACCTGCTAACTTGACATCTGTTTTCGACGTCTCAACTTGCCACCTACATCAACGCAACGCCATCCCGAAGTCATATTCACTATTCAGTCACGAATTTAGGTCGCTAACAAACCGCAAGTGAATTACGCTGTCATTGTATGATACGGCAAGTGTCTGGCTGGTACTTCAACAGCTGTTCCTTTTTTTTTTTAACTTCTTTTTCAATATTATGGAGATGCGCTGTCCATGTGTAATGCGCTGTCCAAGGTGCCAACTAAATTGCACTTCAAGGTCAAAAATATCAAAAATAAAACATTGTCTTCATTTATTTTATAAAAACACTTTTGCTCATTAAATAGTTTTAAGAAAACAATCAGCTCAATATGTCTGGCATAATACCTTGTTATTTTATACACTGTACCACGTATACAATAAGAACTGTCTTATTGTATACGTGGTACAGTGTATAAAATAACAAGGTATCCTGCCTTATATTGCGCTCTTAAATACTAAATGGCCATATTAGACATTAGGAGTTTTTTTAATGGGCAAAAGTGTTTTATAAAATAAATGAAGTCAAAGTTCTAATCATCTTTTTTTCCTTTTTTCTTTTGCTGATGAGAAACACAATCCGATCTCTGACTCAAAATCCGTGACCGATCTGAATCGTCATTTATGTGATCCGTTGAACCACTAGTGAGTACCAAAGTCAATCTCCTGGTACTAATGTGAGTAACCCATGAAAAAAAATCATGTGTACGCCTGTTAAAAGTGGAATATACAATGAATGTCAGCATTGTATGGACAAACAACATATAATAATTTTGGGGTGGAATAAACAAGTACAATTGATTGACAAGTATGTTAAATAGACTAATAATACATAAAAGTAATACATTGATGAATAATAGATAAAGAATACACACACAGCCTTACATTAACCACAAGTTCAAACAGATAGGCATAATTTTTACTGTACAGTCAATATACTACACTTAAACTATAAATATAGTAAAGAGTAAGTGGACAAATATGTGAAAATGTTCTGCTGAACTGATTAAAGGTGAGCTCATTTTAAGCCTCAACTATGACATGTGTTGCTCTGTGTTTTACTCTGCAGTTGTCAAAGACAACTCCCTGTGTGGAGTTTGCATGTTCTCCCCGTGCCTGCGTGGGTTTCCTCCGGGTACTCCGGTTTCCTCCCACATTCCAAAAACATGCATGGTAAGTTGATTGGACTCTCTAAATTGCCCCTAGGTGTGATTGTGAGTGCGGATGTTTGTCTCTGTGTGCCCTGCGACTGGCTGGCAACCAATTCAGGGTGTCCCCCGCCTACTGCCCGAAGACAGCTGGGATAGGCTCCAGCACGCCCCGCGACCCTTGTGAGGATAAGCGGTATCGATAATGGATGGATATATATGTATACAAAAACAATGGGTCTTTATAAGATATAACCCAGACTTTTCTTTTTGGAATCCAAACTCTGAGATGAGGTAACTCACTCACTCAGACATTAAGAGTTCACCATTGTGTTCCAGGTTTTACTCTATCAATCATAACAAAGGATATAAAATGTCATCACTTCATCACATTTGCGATAGTATCGTGAAATTATTCTAATTTTGAGATATAGCCAAAAACCTGTTTCGCAAGGCTGAAAGGCAACCTTCAATTCTGGCCACCAAAATGCAATCTGTAAATCTGCAGTCCAAGTGGATGTTTGTGCCGGATGTAATGATTCCCTCCAGGCATTACGGGTGCCATTATATTGTGTTTGTGAGATTGAGGTAACCCCAGAATAACCCTTATCTGGACAAGCAATTCAAAAAAGCCTCTGTCCACAGTTGTAACTGATTTTGAGGCTTCAAAAACAACAAAATCCCTAAACAAAGCAAGGAAATACCATCCACACAAGATTATAGACCACTGTTGGGTTAAAAAACAACAACACCTCCCCATCATTGTCGGTAACTATGACGTACTGTCCCAACCCCAATTACTCCAATTGAATTCAAAATCAAAGTGTTACTGTAGTGTATGGTATGTTGTTAGTGTGTGCACCTCACGGTTGAGAGGTTCTGGGTCTGAATTTTGGCTCAGAACCTCCTGTCTGGATTGTGCATATGTGTCTATTAACCCTATTATGTTTTTGATTATTTTTTTTAGGAGTAATAAACAGTTTTTTAATGAAAACATGCCTTACACAACTTTTATAAGACAAATTCTGCATCAGAAACACAAATTGGTTCATAGTCATAGTCACTTTCATGCTGTGTTAATGATTTGGCATATCGTCGCTGTCCTGTGAAAAACACGTAAAGTGCATGTCCAATTTTTTTTCAATTTTATCATTAGGATGTCTGTAATATGGAAACCCCATTTCATGTAAAAAAATGGACTTAAGTGTTTTTCACAGGAAAGCGATGATATGCTGTTTTTGTAGATTTTCCTAAAATAACCAATGCAATTTCCATTCCATTGGATTTATAGAGGGCGGCACGGTGGTCGACTGGTTAGCACGTCCGCCTCACAGTTCAGAGGTCGTGGGTTCGGCTCCGGCCTCCCTGTGTGGAGTTTGCATGTTCTCCCCGTGCCTGCGTGGGTTTCCTCCGGGTACTCCGGTTTCCTCCCACATTCCAAAAACATGCATGGTAAGTTGATTGGACTCTCTAAATTGCCCCTCGGTGTGATTGTGAGTGCGGATGTTTGTCTCTGTGTGCCCTGCGATTGGCTGGCAACCAATTCAGGGTGTCACCCGCCTACTGCCCAAAGACAGCTGGGATAGGCTCCAGCACGCCTGCGACCCTTGTGAGGATAAGCGGTATGGATAATGAATGAATGAATGGATTTATAGAAAAAAATTGATCAATGATAAACAAAAACTCCAAATACAGAGTTCAAATTAATATGCACAGTAGTTTAAAAAAATCTAAAGAATCATGATGATGACTATGTCAAATATTACTGATATTTGTCATTTCCGTCATTACATTGAGATTATTTAAAAACAATGTTTCGACCAAAGAACATCTAAACGAAACCGATCATGAACCCGTGTTCAATATTGCCTGAGCAACTTTCTCATCCCGAGACTGTGAGTTCATGGGTAGTTTCTGCCTGTATCTCACTTGAGGATCCGGGAATTGCCTCCTTGCGATGCTGTTTTGAGGTACTGCTGTCCACTCATAGATTTTTCTTCTAAAGATGCTCTTCTCAGTAGGGTTAAGATCAGGGGATGATGAAGGACACTGCATGCCCCCCCCATACCCATAGCAGCTAAAACTTAAATTGAATTCAACATTTGTTGCAGTGTGGGATGGTGCGATGTCTTGCATGATAGGTAATTATCTTACTTCAGAAGGCTTGATTCTTTTTTCTTTTTTTTTACACCATTGCAGGAAATGGTCAGTCAGAAACTCCACATAATTTACATACCTTACGAAGTACATTTTTTAGAGTACATTTTACTCTAAAAAGGCTATATTTGGTCCCAGTCTAAATTTACACTTGTAAGAGAGTAAAATATTTAGAGTTTTACTCCAAGTAGTGGATTAATTGTACTCCAGAAGAAAATCATCTTTTATTTGACGAGAACATAAGTTACTCACCCACATTTTACGCTGATGACAGCCTACATGTACTCTGAAGAGATTTTGATCCATTCTGAAGATTTTTTTTCCCGCTCTAGTGCACTTAATTTATTTTTGAGTGATATTTACATAAAAAAAAATATAGTAGTAAATTTTACAAGGAGAGTTTTGGAGTTACTTGCATAGCATTAGTTTATTGGAAAAAAAAGTGACTGAAGCGTTGAGCAATAATGTCCCTTTCAGTAGATTCTTTTTGTTGTTTGTTTTTAATTTGCACAAATTAATACACGGTCATTTAGTAGGCTATACTACTTGAACTTTGTTTGTGGTTCAGTCATGTAATTGAGGAGAATCTTGAGAGAAAGCGTATTTCACCTGGAAAAAAATAAATCCTTAGAAAATGTGACGCATGCTGCATTTTATGCTGATAGGTTATCTTGCTTGACCCTGTTAACTCTTTCCAAATGTTTGTGTAACCTTTAGCTGTCATACCAACATATGGTATGACAGCATATGATGAAAGCAATGGTCCAGATGTTGCCTAATAAATACTAATCTTCAACCACATTTGGAAGGAGCGTGTGTGTGATGATCATATGCAGGCGGAGGCCAAACTTCACAGACATTTTCAATGTGGTAGCTAGATGATTTTAAAATGCTTTCCCGTATGGGAACCTGATGTTTGGTCTCAATGCACAGCAGGTCCGGAGGTCCCAAATACATAGACTATATGAAAAATTATGCTCCCAAAACATGATGAATACAAAAATCTAAGCCCACACTAACAAATCACAACCCCCCACCCATCGTCAATTAATTGCACACTATGTGTAAATTTAAGTTTGCGAATTAACACAGTGACTTCACAAAGGACACTTTTGTGATAGTGTTTTAGCTGCCACTAGATGTCAGCATTTGTTTTTACAGGTCGAATGTCAGTCACATGTGCCCCCATGTGGCAGGAGGGAGAGAGAGGCTCTTTGGAAAGGAAAAAGCTTGGGAAGTTTTGCCACACTACAGAAAAGAAAAAGAGCAGCCGGTATCGAGATTGCAAGCCATAATTAAGGGTGAGTTCTTTTCGTATTTGTCACTATTCAAAATAAGTACTGATTATTGGAAACACACATTCTTTTGATTCTGACTGGACTGTTTATTTAATGTATGTTTTGGTCAAGCTTTACCATGTGGATGCTCTGGTGTCAGAGAACTTGTTTAAGAGTGTTAACTTTGATCAATGGAAGCGCTGGTGGGCTTAAGTTGTAGGATGAGTATCCATTTCACTGTTTGTCTAGGGTAAATTTCTTAATGAATGTTGCTCTTGCTTTACCTAACTGTACAATTACATGAATCATACAAGTTTAATGTTCACACTTGCTATGCATTTTAAAAGCAAGTACAAAGTATGCTCTTTCACTGCTCAGTTACCGGCCAGCCACATTTTCTAAACATGTTATGATGATGGACATTGTAAGCTCTGATAGGCCAAAGCATGTCTCCCTAGACCACGATGTAAGCCAGAAATAAACTTGTGGATATGAAAAACATTTCCAAATACCATCCATTCCGGGGAGTATTCCCTCCCTTCACATTCTCTTTTTTGAAGAGCTTACAGCAACCTTTGTTTGCCCCAGGACTTTTAAAACCTATTTTTCAACGAAATTCACCACCTCGCGATGTGTCTTTCTTCATGTTGGTTGGTTTGTGGCGGTCTTTATATGTTCCCAAAATATGGTGTTCACTGTTCAGTTATACATATGGTGCATTAATATTGATCACTCGGACATTGAAGGCAATAAGCCATGTTTAAAAGTAAATTCTAAAGTCAGAAGCTTTACCTTATGAAGCCAAAGACCTTTACATTTGATTTTCAAGTATTTATTTGTGTATTTTTAATAATTGATAGGAAGCACATAAACAGATCAACTGAATTGCTTGGCTTTCTGGCCATGTCACTTGTGTGTAAATACTAGTTGAACCCAGTCAATAGCATATGCATGCACACGTGACCTCCTGGCCCCCACACAGCAAATGTATCCCCCAAAAGTTGTCTGGATCAATGTTTCACAACCTTTATTGAGCCAAGGCACATATTCCAAATCTCACGGCACACTACTCAGCAAAACAATTCATAAAAAGTGGCTATTCAGGGTCATTATGTACCTTCTGTCATCCAGTGGAAGAGCATTTTATTGTTGTGCCTGTTACTATACGTGGTTAGCATAAATAAATGAACGAAACTGATTTTTAGAAAATGATTGGAAAATATGTATTTTTTGGTCAAAATAATTAACATTGGATAATTTCCCGCGGCACACTTGATGATCTCTCACGGCACACTTATGTGCCACAGCACACTGGTTGAGAATCCCAGATGTTAAAGGTCAACAATTTTGTCACTACACTGTCTTGATGAAATACCTTGGCTATGCAAAGAAAGACAAACGACACCATTAGCTGAATCTAGTGGAGCACTGCTTCTTGGCATAGCGTTAGCCCAAAGCTGACCCACTATATCGGTAGCAGTCGCTCAGATTGTAAGGCTTCTGGTAGGTTGAATATGTAGTCATTGCTTTTACTTACTATGCTTATGTGAGCTCAGGTGCGCCTCGCACTTGCTTATGCTTATAAAATTCTCATTTAGGGCTCAAAACAACTCTGACTCTGGTCGTCATGGTAATGCAAAGCTGTTCTCATGAGGGTGGGGTGAGCTCTAGCTCATTTGCATAAACCCAGAAAGTAGTTGATTTTAAAAGAGCAGTTAAAAGGTGATGATAAGTATGCTACAATTCTAAGTTCTTGGAGTATTTTCACCAAAGCATGTTAGAGACACGTGGGAACTGCTATAAATGTGGGAATAACGCATAAAGTGTCTCTTTTAAAGACTGAATGATGGTGTGATCGTTTGTGTTTGTGGTTCAGTATTCTTTAAACATCTCTTAAACATGCACATTCACAACTGATAGCTATGCACATTCACAACTGATAGCTATCAGTTGTGAATGTGCATGTTTCAGAGATTAGGTTGTGATGGACTGTATGGACACATTGAACGTTAACCAAATCCTGCATAGACTATGGCCAGCACAAGAAATGGTCACGAAGGTTCAGTCTAGCAATTTCTTGTTCCCTGCACGGTGCTTCGAGTCTCATCCCATCTTGTGTATAATCCACACTGCAATGAAAGGTAATAAATAATTGAAGTCATCACACTTAAACTGACAAAAAGCTTTGTTGGTTATTTTGGAAGTTACCATTAGGAGAATATGTAGGACCAAATAATTAAATAATATCGACAGTAAAGCAGCGAAGGTCATAGAAACCTTAAATAATTGATTGGAGCTGTTATAGATTTATCTCCACGGTTAGATTGCATTGGTACAATATTCTGTATTTTTGATACATACACTTTTATTTTCATTTAGTTTTTTTCTTTTGTGTACTTTTATGTTGTTGTTTTGTATGAACACGTGTCTACAAAAAAGGATTACTACATTGGAGCATATTCCATAATAGATGTGCTATACTGTATCACAAGCTCCATTATTTCTGTCCAGAGCTATACCGTATGTGAACTTCCTTTTAGACTTCCGTATCATCAACATTTTTTCTATTCGTGAGGCACAATGCATCGAAGGGATTATTTGGGTTGTGCTGGTTGACAATCATTTTAATTGGATTATGTTTTGGACACAGTGCAGAATATTTAGCTGTCAGCTCAAACCAAATGAAGGAAAACTGTCGGAGCTACTTAGCTCATGCTCTTTATATAAGCAAATGACTACTTAGCTCTGTGATAGCCCGGCTTGACTCTTTCCAGGATATGCATAGAGACAGTTAAGTAAAAGGAGGCATGCAGCTTCCTTTTCCTGTGTTCTTCCATAGATCAACTCCAGTGTGGCTGAAATGATGATGTGATGGCTCGTGACAGTTGGCAATCTTACAGTTTTTTTTTCTGATGGCCTAAGTACATTTTTTGGTATCTATATTAGCTATTTTATCAAAACTCTTCACACAAATAAGAACACTTTTCCCCTAACAGGCCTTCATAGCTCTCTTGCAAAAGCAAATAAGTCTTACTTAACTCTTCAAACCTTAGTAAAAATGTTATTTTGTTTTGACACAAGCCACCATATTAATGAGCACACAATGTGACCACTAAACAGTGATGGGAAGAATTAAAAACATAATTTTGCTTTCTCTGTACACAAGGTAGGCCATATCAGTTTGAAAAGTCATACTTTTATCATACTTTTCTAAGGACAAAGGGATCCAAATTCCAAGTATTTTTATTCATGCTGTTGACTTTATTTACTCTAAACAGCAAAACAAACACAAAACAGTGTTTTTCCATGCCAAAATACACAAAACCAACCCCCCCTCAGTAACGTCCCTGAGAGATAGAGAGAGAAATAAAAACACTCGGCCTACATTGTCAGTGTGGGTCATTCCATGGTTGATTACATTATTGTCCATTATTGTAGCTCTTATATAATCAGTAAGTCTATTCCTTTCCTCCTGTTGCTTCTTCACCTCCACGTCTTCTTCCGTGGCCTCCTCTAATTCTCACTCTTCCTGCTACCTCCATTATACTTCACATGGACAACTTTGTGCCTTATTTATCTGCTGTGGCTGATTGCAAAGTGAACTAATTATCTAAAACACTTTCCTGCTGTGACATTGTGGCCAGACAGTTGGCAGACTAGTGTAAATAATAATATTAGCCATGAATGTGTGTAGTTTTGCAAGGAGTGTGTTGATCATTTGTAAATTGAGTATAATGTGGTTTGTGTGTTACAAAATTACAAACTCAGTACAAGGTAGCATTTGTGCTTTTAGTTTTTTAAACTGTGAGTGAGTTTGTGATAGATAGAAATAGTTTTTGAAATTGTGCTACAAGAATCTCTGTTAGAGTCTAAAAAACTGTAACCCGTTGCTGTATACAATCAGTTTGCCCACTAGTCAAGACTAATGCTATATGCTGCAATACATTCATTCACCTTGTGTGTTTTCAGTGACATTCCCTAAAGTCTCATGCTCATGGTATTTACGCGGTGGAAATTTTAGTACAGTAGAGAAGTGTGGAGTGTTTTCTTTAATAGTCACAGCTAGTTGGTGTGTTTGTCCAAGTGCACTTCTGTGGCTCACTTGTGGGCTTCTCTGGGTGTGGCACCACTCTGCCTATGTTCCCTGAACACTGGCTCCACTGTAAATGGCTCATGCAGGGTTGAAGTATACTGCCGCCTAAAGGTGTATTTGTGTTGCGCGTTGTAATGTTGGGTGATTGACCCTAAATTTAACTTAACACATTTCCCTCCAGTCTTTGTCCCCCCATTTTCTTTTTTAATGCCCTCCACACTTGTAATTTTCTCCACAGTGATATATGCAAGAACCAAATGTCTTTTGAAGCTGGTTATATTATTTTCAACTACATCCCACAAAATGGTTTTCCAAATTATTTTGGTCTGTGCTTCAACACAACAAATAGCCTATGATTCAGTACTCAGCCATTATCCAGGCAGACTGTTTCAACATGCAAATACAAAGTGTTGCAACATGTATCAAGATGTTTCAAGAAATTGGATTTTTTTTTCTGACCTCCCTTCACAAAATTAGCAAGGACAAATAAAGGATTAAAATGTGGATGAATATTGTTGCTTTATGTTTTATTGTTCAGCCAGACTTTTCAGGATGTAAAGCACCAGCTCGGCCTTGTACATTCTGAAAGGTCTATTTTGTTTCCTTAGTGAGAACTCAGCCTATAGAGTGAAAACCACAGGCTGTAACCACAATCTTTCAAGGCCGGTGATTCCTCCTCTCACACCCAGTTTAAGATAGACGCACAATAAAGAGAGCAGTGTTTTTCCCCTTCATTGCTTGATGTTTACTACTCTCAGCACATCCTTACATATTTTCATATCATCACAGCCATCAAAACACTTTCCTTAATGAGGCCCTGGATTATATGTTCTATTTAAACATTTGTTTTGAGTGCTTTCCCTGCATGTGGTAAAAATAGCAACAATGATTTTGCATGGCTTGTTATTTTTAGTTCTCTTAGGGGGTGCAGGAGCCGCCTAATCTTTGCATAACCTTTAATTCCCATTTAATAAGAGCAACATACCCTTTCCTCTGATTTATTTGCAAACCTTCAGTACTTCAAGCATCTCGCGTACATTTATGCTTGATGAATTCGATTTAGTAATCAGGCCTGTTCCCTGAATTGTCTTCCAAAGGGTTAGAAACTCCTCAATGTTTTGTCGTGCACAAGATGGAGCATGTTCATTCTCACCTCTCATCTGTTATATTCAGGTTTGGGGGGTTACTTTAAAAATGTATTCTGATATAGTTTCTAGTTACCTGATAACAAAGGTAGTTAAATGTAATCAAAGTACCATAATATTATAATAACGGAACTTCATTACTTTTAGTATGACCAACGACCAATCACAGCTGACCTGTTCTCTGAATCTCAGCCGTGATTGGTCGTTGTGAGCAATTGTGATGTCATTTTCAGTCGACAGAAGACAAAATGGCCGTCCCCAGAGATGGCTAAAAATGAGTGGATTAACACTTATTCCACAAACACAATATTTATCAGAATTCCCTGTTTCAACTAGTGGGCTTGCATAAAACATATTCTTGAAAAAAATATGTTTGCGTTGACTTCCGCTTTAAGAAATTTCTTCCAGAACCAATTAATTTCGTAAGTAGAGGTACCACTGTATTGCTAACTATATTAAAACTATTTTTTATAAAGAAAAAAATACAGTAACTTTAAAAAGTCTTTATGAAATTGTATACATTTTTTAGGCATTGAAACCTTTGAATGTTCAACAGCATATTGTAACGAATTGGGTTATCTGT